>NC_088800.1:56828626-57144215 GCF_011386835.1 Chrysemys picta bellii
AGCGGGACCATTCCCCCACTTTCACTGGCACAAAGCACAGTACAAAAGGCTTTATCATAATCACCATTGTCAGGTTTCTTCCCATTGACATTTATGTCCATACTGCCTCTTCATTTTTTTTCTCTTTAGGTCCAAAACTGTCTAAAGTTCCTGGTGTTTCCAGTATTTCTAGGCAGATGGGCTGCTGTATCTGGACCCCTGCAGCTTTCTCTGGCTGGTCAGCTCCATCCCTATACAGAGTTGTAGGAACTGAGGCTAGAGGTGACAAGTTGAGGTATTCACCCCAACGTCCTGATCAAATTCCAACATGGAAAATAACATTCAGCACCCCACCCCCAAAATCTGCCTGCTCCTCCCAGCGGCTATTTCTGTTGCATAACAAGATTCCCATTCACATCCTGTCCTAAATAACTGCGGCATTGCTGCTGAACAGCTGCCATGTCCTTCCCAAGAGCTCATTGCATTTCGGAGACATGCAAAGTGCTTCCTGGAACAAACCCCACTCTCCCTTTTCCAGGAGAAACTTCCATTGTGGCCAGTGTGCATTTTGGCTGAGTGGGGATGCAGAAATAGGGCACGTCTACACTTACCTCCGGGTCCGGTGGCAGGCAATCGATGTTCTGGGATCGATTTATCGCGTCTGGTCTAGACGCGATAAATCGATCCCAGATCGATCCCGGAAGTGCTCGCCGTCGACGCCGGTACTCCAGCTCGGCGAGAGCAGTACGCGGCATCGATGGGGGAGCCTCCCTGCCGCGTCTGGACCCGCGGTAAGTTCGGACTAAGGTACTTCGAATTCAGCTACGTTATTAACGTGGCTGAATTTGCGTACCTTAGTCCGAAGTGGGGGGTTAGTGTGGACCAGGCCCAAGTTTGGAAATAACCTTGGGATCTTCTGGAATGGAAGGCAGTGGGTGTATATGAAGCTGAGGAAAGGAAAAGGATGGACCAAGACACTTAGGTGTGTGGAGAAGAGACAGTGCTTGGCTCTAGTGAGTATAATGGAAATTCTGTTTTGGGGCTGCTGGACACAGACAGACCCTGTGGTTCCCTCTGGCTCTCCAGCTCCCAGCCATGTAAATGCACAGAGCCTACCTAAGTCCTGGCCTGGCCTGGTCAGATATGGAAGGGATGGCTGGCTACAGTGGACAAGTCCAAGAGCCACAGGGTACCTGGTGCAGGACCTGGCTGCTGAGTTAGCTGTAGTGTGGGGGTGTCTGTGAGAAGCTTCAGGAAGCGCTGCAGCCCCTGGGCCAATGGGAGCTGTGGGGGGCGGTACCTGGAGGCATGGGCAATGCACAGCGCCCTCCCGGGGGCTGCAGGGAAGTGGTGCTGGCCGCTTCCACAGAGCGGCGCGGGGCCTGTGCTGCCACGGGGGGCAATCCCGCGGGCCGGATCCGGCCCACGGGCTGTAGTTTGCCCACCCCTGCTCTATGGTGACTCTAGGCCAGGAGTGGGCAAACTTTTTGGCCTGAGGGCCATATTGGGGTTGCAAAACGGTATGGAGGGCTGGGTAGGGAAGGCTGTGCCTCCCCAGACAGCCTGGCCCCCGCCCCCTATTCGCCCTCTTCCACTTCCCACCCCGACTGCCCCCCTCAGAACCCCTGACCCATCCAACCCCCCCGCTCCTTGTCCCCTGACCGCCTCCCCCCGGGATCCCACCCCAATCCAACCCCTCCCCCCCGCTCCCTGTCCCCTGACTTCTCCGACCCCTATCCAAACCCCCGACAGCCCCCCCAGACTCTCACGCCTATCCAACCCCCCTGTTCCCCATCCCCTGACCGCCCCCCCCAGAACCTCCACCCCATCCAACCACCCGCTGCTCCCTGTCCCCTGACTGCCCCCCAGGACCCCCTACCCCTTATCCAACTCCACCACTCCCCGCTCCCTTACCATGTCACTCAGAGCAGCAGAACTGTCTTATTGGAAAGCCTGGGAGGTGGGCGGGTGCAAGCCACACAGCCCAGCATGAGTGGCGGGCCAGAGTGCTCCCCCCACGGCAGCGTGACTGCGGGGGAGAGGAGACAGCAGGGGAGGGGCCAGGAGTTAGCCTCCCCGTCCGGGAGATAAGGGGCCGGGCAGGACGGTCCCGCAGGCCAGATGTGGCCTGCAGGCCGTAGTTTGACCACCTCTGCTCTAGGCCCACAGAGCCTTGGCAGCAAGGGTGGGGACTTGGGCATGGTTTCTGCTCCCTTTGCACTGCTTGTTCAGCATAAAGGAAGGGTAACAGGGCAGACTGTCTGGCCCACTGACCTTTCTCAAATAACATGTTTGGCCCCAGGCTGCGAGGGTTCAACAGCACAGCTCTAAAATGTCTTGCCGCCCAGCACTGGCTGTGTGATTCACTCTGGAGATAGGGAACACCCCTGAGTGGATCCATTCAGGAAGGTTAGAGAGGAGCAATAGCATCCCAGAGAGGAAACCTGGGGTTCTCAGAGGTGATTTAATTGTGAGTCATTGATACAAACAGGGAAGCAAAGCCCAAAGCCCTTGACACAGCAAAGGGAGGAAACTTGCCAAACTGTTGCAAAAGAGGCAATGTTAACTCCTTCTCTGCCAGTTCTCCCCAACACCTGTTTTGTTATCTTCACCCATTAATCCTATCTCTACCTGTCCTCTCCTTCATTCACTATACTGTCCTTCCCCATTAACCCTTTCTCCACTACCCCATGGCCCATATCTACCATTCTGCTCTCCCATTAACATTTTCTCTGCTTGTCTTCCTGCACCACCACGGCACTCTGCTGCCTATTAATTTTTTCCATGCTCATTTGGATGCTAGCCTACTTTGTTACCTTGTCCATTCACACTTTTCTTAGTGGTCCCAGTCCTCGAAGATTTCACTACAAATCCCAGACCCTCATGTGGGTAAAAAAGGGTAATTTTAATTGTTGGGTGCCAAGACATTTTATTTTAAAATTACTAAAAATATTAGGCCAGCTCTACTAATTGTCTCTCTTACAATTCAGGGGTGTGGATCACATTACTTAGTCACCAGGGTTCTTTTACATACTTTCTGGTCACCATCAGAACCGGCTCCAGGCACCAGCACAGCAAGCAGGTGCTTGGGGCGGCCAATGGAGAGGGGCAGCTCTTCGGCGGCGGATCCCTCAGTCCCTCTCGAAGGGAAGGACCTGCCGCCGAATTGCCGTCGAAGAACGAAGCGACGGCGGTAGAAGTGCTGATCGCGGCTTTTCCCCCCCGCCACTTGGGGTGGCAAAAACGCTGGAGCTGGCCCTGGTCACCATGATCAAGACCAAGGAAAATAATCACAATTAATAATCATAACTATTTTATTATTAAAGAAAGAAAAAGAAAACCGTAAACATAAACAAAACAATCCAAATGGTTACTGGTTACTTCTGTTACCAATCTCTTGTATATGTCTCTCTGAGGAGAGTTTCTAAGGCCTGGTCCACACTAACCCCCCACTTCGGACTAAGGTACGCAAATTCAGCTACGTTAATAACGTAGCTGAATTCGAAGTACCTTAGTCCGAACTTACCGCGGGTCCAGACGCGGCAGGGAGGCTCCCCCGTCGATGCCGCGTACTCCTCTCGCCGAGCTGGAGTACCAGCGTCGACGGCGAGCACTTCCGGGATCGATCCCAGAACATTGATTGCCTGCCGCCGGACCCGGAGGTAAGTGTAGACGTACCCTAACAGAGATTATACCTTTGAGAGTGGACCACCTCTGGAGCATTCTTCATTTGGTCAATTAAGACCAAAGTATACTTTTTTCCAAAATTATTGTGAATTCATTCTTTAGTATCTTATTTGATACTTAAAAAACTGTTTATGATTGGGCAAAAGAATGTTGCTTAAGGGCAGATTGATCCTATTGGTTTAATTGGGCAAAGTAAGCAATTTTAACTAAATCCTATGAAATCAAAGAAAATATTTAAATTAGTTACTTAGAAGAAGTCATTTAAGGAGCTGTTATAGGACAGGCCAATCACAAATATTAAGAATCTTAAATCCAATTAAATACCAATATTTCTCTGCTTATCAACGTTTAGCCTCTGTCTTCTCTCCAGGAATAAATGGTATAACCATCTAGTGATTAATAGGAGAAACTGCTAATATTTTAAGTTACAACTGCATTTCAGTATCCCAATAAAATAATCAGAAGAATTAAATCTAATCCCTTGGCACTATCTTAGTTAAATTTCACCTATCCATGTTGAAGTTTTGGGGAGATTTTCCTTGGGTTGGTTTCTTCTTCGGTCTTCCTGTTTTCATTAGCTGTTAGTGGCAGCTTCTTTGTGAAGTGCTGTGTTTGAGCAGGGTGGGGGAGGGAGGGGATAATGTGTGTGTGACGGGTTGGACCCCCCTTCCAGGGTGCCACCTGATGTGCTAGGGTCCCTATTTCACCAGCCTAAGCTTCCTCACTGTGTTCTGCTGTGCCACACACACACACACACACACACACACACACACAGCTGTAGAATCACACAGAGTCTGCAATCAGCTCTGTGTGGGAAGTCTCAGCTCAGGGATTGCCCAGCACTCAAGTGCACACACCTTCTGGAGTGTAAACCCAAAATTGTCTTGTCTTGTGCTGCACAGAGATCTATACAGCGTAAACTCATGAAATTCGCTCCCTCCCTCAATGTGGAGGAAGATCTGCACAGCTTTTTGTCCCCCCCCCCGTTATGAATTGCACAAACTCAGTATTAGAATAAACAAAAAACAAGTGTAGAAACTACAAAAGGTAGATTTCAAGTGATTATAAGGGATAGCAAACAGATTAAAGCAGATTATTGAGCAAATAAAACAAACATGCAAATTAGGTTTAATGCATTAAAGCAGGGGTGGGCAATAATTTTCACAGGGGGGCACTCCATGCATTTTGGTAAGTTGTCACAGGCTGCACATATTAATGGAGAGACTGTGGGGTCTGGGAGGAGTTTGGGTGCAGGAGGGAGCTCCAGGCTGGTGCAGAGTGTTGGGGTGCAGGAGAGGGTGAGGAGTGTGGTCTCTGAGAGGGAGTTTGGTGCAGGAGGGGGCTCTGGGCTTGGGCAGGGGATTGAGGTGCAGGAGGGGGTGCAGAGTCTGGGAGGGAGTTTGGGTGCAGGAGGGGGTTCTGACCTGGGGCAAGGGGTTGGGGTGCAGGAGGGGGTGCTAGGTGCAGGCTCTGGCCGGGAGGCGCTTATCATAGGTGGCTTCCAGCCGGCAGCGCAGCAGGGCTCAGGCAGGCTGCCTGCATGCCGCCTGCATGCCGTGACCTCATGCCGCTCCCGGAAGCAGCTGTAGACGGCTGCTGCTGGCACATCTCTGCGTGCCTCTTGAGGGGAGGAGGACAGCGGGTCTCCATGCTCTGCCTGTGCCCGCAAGCACCGCCCCCCCAGCTCCCATTGGCTGGTTTCCAGTACTGGGGGTGGGGGCAGCGTGCGGAGCCGCCTCTCCCCCGCCAGGGGTGCGGATAGACATGCCAGCAGCAGCCAGCCGCTTCCAGGACTTTTAGCAGCCCGGACTCAGAGATTGTGAGGAGGCAGAGGAAGCCGGACAGAAATGTTTGTCATGGCGGGCTGCACAGAAATGTTAGAAGGGCTGGATTTTGCCCACCCCTGCATTAAAGAAATTGGCTACACGTAGTAATTTCTCACCGTAAATGTTGTTTTATGCAGGTTGCAGAGTTTCTTTAAGGCAAACTGCACTGCTTGCAGCTTAAATCTCCAGGTATACCCTTCACAGCAGGGATAGGCAAGCTATGACATGCGTGCCAAAGGCGGCACACGAGCTGATTTCAGTGGCACTCACACTGCCCGGGTCCTGGCCACCAGTCCGAGGGGCTCTGCATTTTAATTTAATTTTAAATGAAGCTTCTTAAACATTTTAAAAACCTTATTTACTTTACATACAACAATAGTTTAGTTATATATTATAAACTTATAGAAAGAGACCTTCTAAAAACGTTAAAATGCATTACTGGCACACAAAACCTTAAATTAGAGTGAATAAATGAAGACTTGGCACACCACTTCTGAAAGGTTGCCGAACCCTGCTTCAAAGGCTGACCTTTCTCTCCTGGGCTCAACCCTCAGCTTAGTTCCTTTGTTTCTTCAGGTGTTTTCAGCAGTCTTCCTTTTTGGGTGGGGAGGCAGTGGAGAAGAGCCAAGCCTTAAATACGATTTGCATATGGTGGGAATCCCCCCCCCCCCGTTTGACCCTCACCCCCTTCCAGTGGAAAAATACCAGAAGTCCAAAATGATGTCCAGTGACATGATCACCTAACCCTGCAGTGTTAACGCAGAATCCCAGGAAACTGCTCAGGAAAGAGGGAGATTAGTATCTTCAAAGTCCTATTGTCCTTCTGTGACAGGGTGCTAAGCAGAAAGCTGCCTAGCCAACCCTCTGTCACTCCAGCTCCAATTAAGGAAGGTGAATTGGAGCTGGGTAGATCACCTGGCCCTGACTGGGGAAGGTGGAACAGCTGCTGCCTCATCAGGCTGGGGCTGGAAGCCAGGGGAGGAGCTGGGAAGAGGGGGAGGCTGCACTAAGGGAAAGCAGGGAGGAGTAGCAGCTTGTCCCCTCTCTCCTGCTGGTAGACAAGCAGAAAGGGTTTGTGTGTATTGTGGTGAAAAGGTGGTGGGAACACTACTTGTAAAATAAAGCACCAGGTGAGCACTGCAAACAAGGACTCTGAGTGACTTTCTCAGCCCAGTGGGGGCAGGAGCCAGGTGGGCCCAGCAGGGACCCCGCTACACCTTCCTAATGGCCCATCCAGGCTATTTGCATACTCTCTGGTGGGCGTTCCCCAGGTGAAAACACAGTTGTAATTATTATAGTCAATATTTCTAACTTCAGATACAGAAATGATACATGCATACAAATTTGATAATCATATTCAGTAAATCATAACCTTTCCAATGAGATCTCACATGCCCCATCTTGAATAAAACATATCTTAGTTATGCCATACTCATATAATAATATTTCTATGAAGAATATGGGGTGTAATGTCACAGTGTGTGAGGGGTGCTCACTTCAGAGTTTTTTGTACTGTTTTCCTTTCTATTCCATGGAATTAGGAAAACACACCTCTTTGAGGTTTGTTTAGAATCAAAGTTGGCAGCTGTCAATTCTTTCACTGGCTCCATGCCTTCAGGGTTGGCTCAAATGACACTTTCATCTCCATAGTATGAAGTCTGTTTAATGAATATGCAACATTTCTTTAATTCTTTGTTCTTCTGTGGCATGAAAGCATCAGATAACTTTTAAAGGTAGTTTTAAATCCGTGTTTTTATTCAATGCATTTTCTGTGCTACTCAGTTTTATTAAGAGTTTGACAGGAAATGAAATTCTGTTTTCAAAAAATCCAAACCCTCTTGTTTTTCATACAAAAGTTTTTAGCTCTCAAAACAGTCTTTTTAAATTAAATAGCTCTTACAAAGTCTTTAGCTTAAATAATTAAAAAGTTGGTGATTCTTATAACAATTTTTAAGAGATTATTCTTGTCTTCAGAGTTAGGGGAGGGTTTGCTTGTGCACTGCCAGTAAATTAATAAATTCTCCATTAATATAATATTCTATATTTAAATGGCTTCTTACATTAGCAAGGTCACTAGATTCCATGTTGGTGCATAAAGCATTTTACCATTTACATAGCAGTGGTATTAGGACTGTCTTCATACATTATTAGGACCTTTGCGTGTAGCTAACATCTTTGCAAGTCTGTGTTTCACAGTGCTTTTTGCCATTACAGTATTTAAGAAATAAACAACATGTTTAAACGCTTCCATCTACACGTTTCTCTAAAGCTTTCAGAACACAAACAGGCTTTCTTGCAAGTGGGTAGGGGTTAGTAGACCCCACTTTATCTAGATTTATTGCTCTGATAACAGATTCCTTTCACAATCAGGTCTCTTTCTAAAACATTCATGTGTTATGTGGTTTATTTTCTTGATGTTGTAAGAACCTGCCACCACCGACTGGGTCCAAAAGATCCATCTTATTCAGGAGAAGCTCAACACGCACCTCGAAGAGGTGAAGAAGACCTACAAAAGCTAAGCGGACCATTGGTGACAAGAAGCTCTGGTAGACCAGAAGCTGTGGCTCACCGCCAAACATCTCCAGACCAGTCAACCCTCCCGGAAATTGGACCACTAGTTCTGGGATGCTTCCCACTATGCCAGCAAATCAACGGGGTTGCCTTTAAACTACTGTTTCCCTGGTCTCTCAAAATACACCCAGTTTTTCATGTTTCCTTTCTAAAGCCCTACATTGAGAACCTCTTCCCTGACCAAACCAGTTGAAGTCCTGATCATGAGGAATATAAAATGCATGCCATCCTCAATTCCTGACACATGGCTGCTGGCACTATCTGGTGAACTGGGAAGGCTACAGTCCCGCAGAGTGCACTTGGGAGTCTGCCTCCCATGTCCACTCCCCTGACTGGGTGAGGAATTCTGCAAGGCTCCCATAGACAAGCCTGGACTTGTACCACCCTGAACGGAGAGATGATGTAAGAACCTGCAGGACTAGAACCTGGGACATGGTTGAGCCGCTGATGCTTCGCATTGCCACTGGAAGCTTAGGGTATATTTCGGCTATAGGACCCTGTGAACCTAGGCTTGGCAGGAAGAACCATCCATCAGCCTGAGTGGTGGCCTCTTACAGCCCACTGATTGGCTGATGCTAATATTTAAATCAGGAAGCCATCATGAGGATCCATAGGCGCCCACTCGGTGGGTGCTCTGGGGCTGGAGCAGCGATGGGGAAAAATTGGTGGGTGCTACCCACCGGCAGCTCCCCACCCCGTCCCTCCACCCCAGCTCACCTCTGCCTCCACTCCACCTCTGCCTCCTCCCCTGGGTGCACCGCATGCGTGCTTTTCCCCCCTGGCTCCCAGCGCTTGCGCCGCGAAACAGCTGATTTGCACGGCAAGCGCTGGGAGGGAGGGGGAACGCCGCATGCTCAGGGAACAGGCGGCGCTGGGGTGGGGATTTGGGGAAGGGGTCCAATAGGGGCAGGGAGGGTGGGGATTTGGGGAAGGGGTCCAATGGGGGCAGGGAGGGGGCGGAGTTGGGGCAGGGACTTTGGGAAAGGGGTTGGAATGGGGGTGGGGCAGGGAAAGGGTGGAGTCAGGACAGGGCCAGATGCGGGGGGGCACAAGCACTCACTGGCACCAGAAAAGTTGGCATCTATGTGAGGACCTGTCTGAGCAACAATGCAGACTGACTGCAGACGTACCTGCCTCTGCTCCAGACCCTGCTTGCTGTAGACCCTAGACTAAGGTTCCTTGACTTAACTATTTGATCACTGCCTGCAACTTGGTGCCTGACCCTGCCTTCCTGATATCCTGGCCTTGCTCTCTCCTGACCACAGTACTCGTCTCATTGCTGCAACTTAGCAGCTGACCAGTGCACACAGGTGGTCCACAGCCAGGCTCTGCAAGAGGTTTGCTTGTTCATGGGAGATAAAAATCAGAAACCTTTTGGAATTTCCTTGATTAGCTTTGAGAGAGACAAGGTGGGTGAGGTAATATATCTAATTGGACCAACTTCTGTTGCTAGGAGGGATAAGCTTTCACATTTCACAGAGCTCTTCCTCAGCTCTGGGGAAGAGAGTCTGAGCTTAATACAAGGTGGGACAGTTCGTTAAGCATAACTGATCTGGAGAAAGGGGTAAACAGTGAGGTGTCAAAGTTTGCAGATGATACTAAACTGCTAAAGATAGTTAAGTCCAAAGCAGACTGTGACGAACTTCAAAAAGATCTCACAAAACTAAGTGATTAGGCAACACGATGGCAAATGAAATTTAATGTGGATAAATGTAAAGTAATGCACATTGGAAAAAATAACCCCAACTATACATACAATATGATGGGGGCTAATTTAGCTACAACAAGTCAGGAAAAAGACCTTGGAGTCATCGTGGATAGTTCTCTGAAAATGTCCATGCAGTGTGCAGAGGTGGTCAAAAAAGCAAACAGGATGTTAGGAATAATTAAAAAGGGGATAGAGAATAAGACTGAGAATATATTATTGCCCTTATATAAATCGATGGTACGCCCTCATCTTGAATACTGCATACAGATGTGGTCTCCTCATCTCAAAAAAGATATACTGGCACTAGAAAAGGTTCAGAAAAGGGCAACTAAAATGATTAAAGGTTTGGAACGGGTCCCATATGAGGAGAGATTAAAGAGGCTAGGACTCTTCAGCTTGGAAAAGCGGAGACTAAGGGGGGATATGATAGAGGTATATAAAATCATGAGTGATGTGGAGAAAGTGGATAAGGAAAAGTTATTTACTTATTCCCATAATACAAGAACTAGGGGTCATCAAATGAAATTAATAGGCAGCAGGTTTAAAACAAATAAAAGGAAGTTCTTCTTCACGCAGCGCACTGTCAACTTGTGGAACTCCTTACCTGAGGAGGTTGTGAAGGCTAGGACTATAACAGAGTTTAAAAGAGAACTGGATAAATTCATGGTGGTTAAGTCCATTCATGACTATTAGCCAGGACGGGTAAGGAATGGTGTCCCTAGCCTCTGTCTGTCAGAGGGTGGAGATGGATGGCAGGAGAGAGATCACTTGATCATTGCCTGTTAGGTTCACTCCCTCTGGGGCACCTGGCATTGGCCACTGTCGGTAGACAGGATACTGGGCTAGATGGACCTTTAGTCTGACCCGGTACGGCCTTTCTTATGTTCTTATGTAAGAGGTTCACTACCACTGCAGTCATAGGACAAAGGAGAATACTAGGCAGCAGGGTGTGTTACAAATTGTAATGAGCTATAAAAGCAGTGTCTCTGTTAAGTCCATGATTTTTTACATTACAAAGTTAGGTTGGCTTTACTACATTGCTCAGGATTGTGAAAAATGTCACACCCTGTGTGATGTAATTAGGCCAAGCTAAGCTCTGGTGTAGACACTGCTAGGTCACCTGAAAAATTCTTCCCTTGACCTAGCTACTGCCTTTTCGAGAGGTGGATTCTGTCACTCTAGTAAGTGTCTAAGGCCTTGTCTACACTGAAGAGTTTTGTCAGCAAAAGGCAGCTTTTGGCAGCAAAACGGTGGAGGTGTATATGCTGCAATTCCACTTTTGGTGACAAAACTTTTCAGTTTTGGTGACAAAATAACACCACCCCGACAAGAGGCATAAAGCTTTTTGTGGCAAAGTTAAAATGACAAAGTGTCAGTGTAGACCCTGCCGTTTGTTATATTGCCAGAACTGGTCTCCCCCAGTAACACACAATGCCTGCTGTGACTACTTTGCTCACTGGTTTGAACTCTGCTGCCCTGCAGGCATGCGCCCCTCCCCTTTCAAAGCTCTGGGAAGTTCTGACAGCTGAGCATGCTCCCATAACAAAGAGCATATCATTAACCCGGAATGCTCCTGCTCTCTCCTGCACTATGAACACAGAGGCAGGTGTGTGTGTGTGTGGTGTTTGTGTTTGTGAAAGAGAGGGAGAGAGACTTGTGCTTTACAGAGCTAGAGAGGGAGGCAGGGGCTGATGTTGAGGCTGTCCCCCTCCTGCTTTCAGGCAGCTGTCTGAACTTAGGCCTGGTCTTCACTAGGAGATTATGTCGAATTTAGCAGCGTTAAATCGAATTAACCCTGCACCCGTCCACACAACGAAGCTATTTAGTTCAACATAGAGGTCTCTTAAATTCGATTTCTGTACTCCTCCCCGACGAGGGGAGTAGTGCTAAATTCGACATGGCTATGTCGAATTAGGGTAGGTGTGGATGGAATTCGAAGCTAATAGCTCTGGGAGCTATCCCACAGTGCACCACTCTGTTGACGCTTTGGACAGCAGTCCGAGCTCGGGTGCTCTGACCAGCCACACAGGAAAAGCCCCGGGAAAATTTGAATTCCTTTTCCTGTCTGGCCAGTTTGAATCTCATTTCCTGTTTGGACATCGTGGCGAGCTCAGCAGCACTGGCAACAATGCAGAGCTCTCCAGCAGAGGTGACCATGCAATCTCAGAATAGAAAGAGGGCCCCAGCATGGACTGATCGGGAAGTCTTGGATCTGATCACTGTGTGGGGCGATGAGTCCGTGCTTTCGGAGCTGCGCTCCAAGAAACGGAATGCGAAGATCTACGAGAAGATCTCAAAAGCCATGACAGAGAGAGGATACAGCCGGGATGCAACGCAGTGCCGCGTGAAAATCAAGGAGCTGAGACAAGGGTACCAGAAGACCAAAGAGTCAAACGGATGCTCCAGATCCCAGCCCCAGACATGCCGTTTCTACGAGGCACTGCATTCCATTCTAGGTGCGGCCGCCACCACTACCCCACCACTGACTGTGGACTCTGAGGATGGGATATTGAACAGACCAGAGTTCCTGAAAACATGAGCGTCATGAACCTTGCCCGGCCATCCGACTTTGATGTTGGTAAAACATCCCCTATGGTCCACCAGTGCTTGCAGCACCATTGAAAAGTAGCCCTTTCTGTTAATGTACTGGCTGGCCTGGTGGTCCGGTCCCAGGATAGGGATGTGAGTTCCATCTATAGCCCCACTGCAGTTTGGGAATCCCATCACAGCGAAGCCATCTATGATGACCTGCACGTTTCCAAGGGTCACTACCTTTGACAGCAGTAGCTCAACGATTGCGTTGGCTACTTGCATCACAGCAACCCCCACGGTAGATTTGCCCATGCCAAAGTGGTTCGCAACTGACCAGTAGCTGTCTGGCATTGCAAGCTTCCAGAGGGCTATGGCCACTCGCTTCTGGACAGTCAGGGCTGCTCGCATCCGGGTGTCCTTGCTCTTCAAGGCAGGGGACAGCAACTCACAAAGTTCAAGGAAAGTTCCCTTCCGCATCTGAAAGTTTCGCAGCCACTGTGATTCATCCCAGACCTGCAGCACTATACGGTCCCACCAGTCCGTGCTTGTTTCCCGGGCCCAGAATCGCCCTTCCACAGCATCAACATGACCCATTGCCACCATGATCACGGTGCGGGGTCCCGTGCTTTGTGAGAAGTCTGTGCCCATCTCAGACTTAATGTCCTTACCACGCTGCCGTAGCCTCCTCGCCCGATTTCTCAGCATCTGCCTCTGGAAAAGGTGGATGATAAGGTGTGAGGTGTTGACAATGGCCATAACTGCAGCGATGGTCGCAGCGGGCTCCATGCTCGCAGTGCTGTGGTGTCCGCACTGTCACTCACCAGAAAAGTGCGCGAACTGATTTCCCGCCGGCGCTTTCAGGGAGGGTGGGCGGGAGTGATGGTTGGATGACGACAGTTACCCAAAACCACCCTCGACACATTTTTTGCCCCAGCAGGCATTGGGGGCTCGACCCAGAATTCCAATGGGCAGCGGGGACTGCGGGAACTGTGGGATAGCTGCCCACAGTGCACCGCTTCCAATGTCGACGCTTGCCCCGTTAGTGTGGACTCACAAAGTCGAATTACTGTCCTTAGTGTGGATACACACGTTTGACTTTGTAATATCAGTTCCACAAATTCGATTTAAGTAAAATCGAACTACTCTCGTAGTGTAGACATACCCTCAGAGACAGCATGCCACTAAACTGGGAGGCGTGGTAGATACACTGGAGGATAGGGATAGGATACAGAGGGACCTAGACAAATTTGAGGATTGGGCCAAAAGAAATCTGATGAGGTTCAACAAGGACAAGTGCAAAGTCCTGCACTTAGGACAGAAGAATCCCATGGACTGCTGCTACAGACTAGGGACCGAATGGCTAGGCAGCAGTTCTGCAGAAAAGGACCTAGGGGTTACAGTGGACAAGAAGCTGGATACAAGCCAACAGTGTGCCCTTGTTGCCAAGAAGACTAACGACATTTTGGGCTGTATAAGTAGGGGCATTGCCAGCAGATCGAGGGACGTGATCATTCCCCTCTATTTGACATTGGTGAGGCCTCATCTGGAGTACTGTGTCCAGATTTGGGCCCCACATTACAAGAAGATATGGAAAAATTGGAAAGAGTCCAGCGGAGGGCAACAAAAATGATTAGGGGGCTGGAGCACATGACTTATGAGGAGAGGCTGAGGGAACTGGGATTGTTTAGTCTGCAGAGGAGAAGAATGAGGGGGGATTTGATAGCTGCTTTCAACTACCTGAAATGGGGTTCCAAAGAGGATGGATCTAGACTGTTCTCGGTGGTACCAGATGACAGAACAAGGAGTAATGGTCTCAAGTTGCAGTGTGGGAGGTTTAGGTTGGATATTAGGAAAAACCTTTTCACTAGGAGGGTGGTGAAGCACTGGAATGGGTTACCTAGGGAGGTGGTGGAATCTCCTTCCTTAGAGGTTTTTAAGGTCAGGCTTGACAAAGCCCTGGCTGCGATGATTTAGTTGGGGATTGGTCCTGCTTTGAGCAGGGGGTTGGACTAGATGACCTCCTGAGGTCCCTTCCAACCCTGATATTCTATGCCGACACACTCACTCTCCCCCAACAAATACTCTGTCTCTCTCACATACATCCCCCCCTTTCACACTCTCCCAACACACACTCTATTTCTTCCCTCCCCCAAATGCTCTCTGTCACACCAGGGCCAGCTCCAGCGTTTTTGCTGCACCAAGCGGCGGAAGAAAAAAAAAAAAGCCGCGATTAGCACTTCTACCGCCGCTGCTTCATTCTTCGGTGGCAGGTCATTCCCTTTGAGAGGGACTGAGGGACCCACCACCGAATTGCCAGGCACCAGCGCAGCAAGCAGGTGGTTGGGGCGGCCAACGGAGAAGGGGCAGCATGACCGGCTCTTTGGCGGCAGGTCCCTCTCGAAGGGAAGGATCTACCGCTGAATTGCCACCAAAGAATGAAGTGGCGGCGGTAGAAGTGCCGATCGTGGCTTTATTTTTATTTTTTTCCGCCGCTTGGGGCGGCAAAAACACTGGAGCCGGCCCAGCTAGTAGGATGCCCATGGAACAATGGAAGTGAGAAATCTGCATCATTTGATGCTGTACCTGCCCCATGAGGCATTGCAAACCCTTCCCAAAGCACCCTGCAGCCAGTTGCACAGTGGGATAGCTACCCACAGTGTACTGCTCTCTGTGTTAATGCAAGAGCTGCTAGTACTGATGCACTCTGCTGACACAAGGAGCATAGTGTGGGACATACTTTAATTAAAGTGGCATAACTTTTGGCGACAAAACTCTGCAGTGTAGACATAGCCTAAGGCTTTGTCTACACTTCCATTTTTGTTGGTAAAACTTTTGTTGGTCTCATGTGTGGAAAAAAAACACACCGCCTACTGACAAACTTTTCACCAGCAAAAGTGCTGGTGTGGGCAGTGCTATGTCAGCAGGAGAGCCTCTCCTGCTGCCATAGCTAATGCCGCTCATTGGGGGTGGTTTAATTATGCCGGTAGGAGAGCGCTCTTCTGCCAGCCAAAAACAGCTACACAGGAGACATTACAGTGACACAGCTGTAGCAGGACAGCTGTGCCACTGTAAGGTCCGTAGTGTAGACATAGCCTAAGCGACAACAGCATAGCTGCAGCTATGCTGCCAGAGTGTTTCTAGTGTAGACATGCCCTTAGAGTCCAGCCAACCTATGACTTTAAGTTCCCAAGCTCATCTTTTTGAAGGCCTTGTGCAGGTTTCCTTTGAGGGCAATGACTGAAAACTCAGATATGGAGTGGTTGCTTTATGAAAAGTGTTTGCCCTTGGGTGACAGGATGTGTGAGATGCGTGGCTAGAAAGGGTTAAACATCCTGCAAAATAAATAACCCTCAAAAGACATGTGGGAAGATAATATTTGTGGTTTTGTGTATTTACATATGTATGAGTAGGGTCGACAATGTAATCAACAGTCCCTGTCTATGCTGTATTCTGATATAATTTAAATGAATTGTAAACACGGGATATCTCGGTATTCATCTCTCTTTGAAATGTACTGTGAATGGTGAAGGAAAAAGCAAATGGCCTTATGTTAATTGATATAGTTAAGTACCAGTGATGGACCTTCTTCAAAGTCATCCTAATTACCTTTTGTTCCCCGAGGAAATCCCAACTTGTCAAAGAGGACATGAAATTGTATAAAAGATCCTGGGTCCTGATTCTGTCATCTCATATCTGCTTAGGCTTCATCAGGGGAAGTTTGAGTCGCAAGACTGAGGTCCCAGTTATGATGGTATGCCCTGAATAGGATATTTGCACATTGAACTATAAACTATGAACTATTTCTGAAAGAACTCTGTGCAACTACGAAGCCCACCATCTCTCCTATAAATCTGAACCTCAATGGATTGAACTCATGTCTGTATGTATATTGATCTTTTAACCATACTCTCTCTCTTGATTTTTAATAAATTTTAGTTTAGTTTTTAAGAATTGGCTGCAGTATGTATTTGTGTAAGATCTGAAACATTCATTAACCTGGAAAGTAATGTGTCCAATCCTTTGGGATTGGTAGAACCTTTTATTTTATATGATGAAATAAGATTTTCAGAAATCATCATATTTGACATGGGTACCTGGATGGAGGCCTGAGGCTGGATCACTTTAAAGGAACTGTGTTGTTTGGACTTCTGAGTAACCAGGGAGGTAATAAAGAAGCTGTTTTATGCTGGCTTGGTAAATCTAAGTATTGGAATATCCACCAGCTTTTTGGAGTTTGGCTGCCCCATTCTTTGCAGTTCACCCTAATTAAGTGACCACAGCTGGCACCCACTAGGACCCCGGTCACAGGGTGGTTTTGGTTTTTATCATTTTGTTGTGCGAGTTCATTTGAGAGCATAGTGATTGTCTGGTTTCACCGACATAAATGTTGTTGGAGCATTGATGCACTACGTGAGGAACACAACATGTTGTGATAGGCAGGGCCGGCTTTAGCAAGAGCGGGGCCCGATTCCTGGGGGCGGGGCTTGCTGCAAGCCCCGCCCCCAGGACCCAAGCCACGCCACGCTGCCGGGGGGGGGCCGGGGGGGCCCCGAGCCGAGCCGCGCCGCCGGGGGGGGGCCCCGAGCCGAGCCGCAGGGGGGCCGGGGGGCCCCGAGCCGAGCCGCGCCGCCGGGGGGGGGCCCCGAGCCGAGCCGCAGGGGGGCCGGGGGGGACCCGAGCCGAGCCGCGCCGCCGGGGGGGACCCGAGCCGAGCCGCGGGGGGGACCCGGGCCCAGCCGCACCGCAGGGGGACCGGGGGGCCCCGAGCCACGCCGCGCCGCCGGGGGGGCCCCGAGCCGCGCCGCAGAGGGGCCGGGGGGCCCCCAAGCCGAGCCGCCGGGGGGCCGGGGGGCCCCGAGCCCAGCCGCGCCCCGCAGGGGGGCCGGGGGGCCCCGAGCCGAGCCACGCCGCAGGGGGCCCCGAGCCGCGCCGCGCCGCGCCGCCGGGGGGGGCCCTGAGCCGCGCGCCGCGGGAGGGGGATGGGGGGGCCCGAGCCGCGGGGACCGGGCCGGAGCCGGGCCGTGCTGGGGCCTGCGGGAACAGGCCGCGCCTCCCCGGAGCCCTTCTCCCGCCCCCACCCCAGCTTACCTCATGCTGCCGGCCGGCCCGCCCCTGCTGCTTAGTCTCAGACTTCCCGCGAATCTCTGATTCGCGGGAAGCAGGGGAGGGGGCGGGGCGTGCAGGGCAGGGGAGGAGGGGGAAGTGGGTGGGGTGAACAGCTGCAGCGCGGGGCCCTCTTGGCGCGGGGCCCAATTCAGCCGAATCGGCCTAAAGCCGGCCCTGGTGATAGGCATGTGTAAGACTCATGGATCTTGAAAGGTGTGTTGGGGGAGGGATCATTGTAGCAGTGGAAATTGTATAGGCTTTGCATCTATTGTTCTGGCAGGGTCTGGTGCCATTTTGAGTTTCTGTGTCCTGGTCGGTGGAAAGCTTGCTTCTGGTGATGAGCTGGAGGGTTGTTTGGAGGCCAGAACATGGGTGTTGGGCCATGAAAAGCAGGGAAGCAAAGTGAGGGCGAAGGCCAAGTCTTGCTCCTTGCAGGCTGGACTGCAGTTCTCAGTATGTTGTGTGCATGTAGCAGGGTGGTCACCCGCTCCTGTCTTAGGCTTAAATCAGCCCTGGCAGAGGGCTGAGGCTGCGAGAGGGCTGCTCCTAGAAAAAGCAGCAAGCCTCAGCTGATTGGGGAACCAGCCACAGATGTGGCCACGCCCCAATCAGGGCCCAGCTGGCCCTCATAAGCGGGCAGTGGGCCAGGAAAACACACACTCTCTTTGCCTGTAGAAGGAGAAGGACCTGGTTGCTGGGAAGCTGAACAGAGTACCAAAAGTGGAACAGGGCTGGGGGAGCTCCAGCCTGAAAACGTCCCAGGCTGCATGCCTTGTGAAAGGCTAGAAAGGGTATGGGGGTTGCAGGGGGCAGCCCAAGGGTAGGCAGAGGTAGCAGGTCCAAATCCCCCTTGCTGATGATGAGTGGCATTTACACTGCAATCTGCCCCACTGAATAGGGGCTAAATGGAGACTGGCAGTACCCATAGACTGTGGCGAGTTGGGGATAGAGAGACTATGGGGTACTGCAGAGGGCAGAACCCTGAGAGAAGAGGCACTGGGGTCCAGGAGGAACATGGGAGGCCAGCGGCAAGGTGAGACACCGGCCTGCAGAGGGCACTCCGGAGGCTGGCGAGCTAATTCCCTGGATGACCAGCAGGAGGTGCTGCCTGGTGAGTCGTTGCCCTGTGACAGTGCACCACCTGCTTTGAAAGTGCAATGACAATGGGGGATGGTGTCCTGGTCTGCCCATGGTGCTGGTGTGTCTGATTGCTGAGATTCTTGAGCTGGCTGCAATGCTGCTCTGGACAACAAGAAAACCAGGATAGTTAAAAATATCACGTTGTAATATAGGTTTCCTAACCTACCATTTGTGCTTGAAGCAGAGACTTATGTGACCTTCAGAGTTACTAGGCTACTAACCAAGCATCTTACAGTGATTCTTTGTTATTATTAAGATGACATGAATTCAAGGATAACATTTATATTTAGGAACTAAACTTCTCTGCAAATGTTTCTCTTCTGACTCATGCTTTTACATAAAGGTGAAATCTTTGTTTTTTATCTCAAATGCTTAAAATGGCACAAGCTTTTAAACTATTTATTTTCGAATGTTAGGCTTTCATTTAGAAACTATTCTTTGGCAGTATTGTTATGCAAATAGTAGTTAGTACTACAAGAAGCCCTTGAATAAGTATAGTTATATTAATTGGGGAATTAGATAATTGGCAGCCATGCTCAGGCAAACCCACATCCCAAACTAACAAAAGACCTTTCAAGGGATTGTTACAAAGATGGTACGATCTGTAATAATCACTGAAATTTAAGACTATTTTAAAAGCAGAAAGACTTGATGTGGTGTGTGGTGTTTTTTTCTGAAAACAGGCAAGCCTGGACTGATTCGAAGCAGCCTGGTAAGTACTTTCAAGCCTTTTTAAAAAGTAAAATGATGTCTCAGAAAATGAACTGAATAAAGGAAAAAGTCTTAAAATGTAAAACCCTAGAAGATTCAGAGATCCGTCTCCACCAAGCCAAGAGCAACAAAGCTGGTTCTGCATGAGCATTAGCTGATTGCACATGCATGAGCTTAGGAAGCATTTAGAGTAGCCCAGTGATGAGCCAATGGCTGACACTTGAAACTAGGGGTGTGTGTCTGTCTGTCTGTCTTAACCTACAATGAGTATGGAAGGGAAGAAATAAAAGCCTTGGAAGCTGGTGAACACGGTCTTTCAACTGCTCATTGTGTCTTGCCCCTCCAAGACAGCACTTCTACAAGTAAGAACAGCTCAGAAGAACCAAATAACCAGGAACACCACAGCATCAAGAGAAACCAAAGTTCCAGCCAGCACTGATTCTGCAGCAAGATGCTTTCACCAAGCCCTCAGCATCATAGGCAGATGAAGTTTTCATAAGCACTACCTGAAATTATTCACTTTTATTTGAGATGATTTTAATTGGCTATTAAATATTATTGTAACTTAAGGTTTATTTACAGCTTCTCCAGTTAAATAGTAAAATGATTGGATGATGTATTCTTGGAGAGGAGACCTAAGATAACCTTAATAAAACAGATTGAGACTTATTTTGAATTTAAAGTCCTTAATTTGTATGTATTTGCCCATCCCAAACCACTTCTTAAAGTGAATTGTGGATTTATAAGAAACCTTGTGACTTTAAGTAACTGATTTAATTTTTTTCCCCAGTTAATAAGTGATCTCAGCATAGCCCTATGAACTCATCTATGCTCTTTTTTTTTTTTTTTTAAACAATTTAGGTTATTTACTGTTCATCAAACAAAATTCCTCTGCCTATTTATAAACTGTTTTAGTTTATCTGGGATAAACCGAACAGGATCTGCCTGCTGTTTTCAGGAATCATTAACTTGTATTTTAATTTACCTATAAATCAGTGACCTCCTCACTCTTAGAAGGCTGAAGTGCTGAAAGTGCTGCACAAGAGTCACAACAGAAAGCACTGTAGATCAGCTAACCCCTGGATTTAGTTTTTTTTCTTTATAATCTATAAATAATTTGTTTAACAATCTTGAACTTCTGCTTGTCTGTAGTTGTGGTGCCCCAAAGTCAGGGTAAGAACCATGTGTCTAAAATAGTGGGGTCATATCCCTGGATTGGTATGCAGAGAAACAGTTCCCATGATTCAGCCTACCCATCCTTGTTTTTCTAGACTAATTTTAGTAACTGGGGGGGATATGGTTACTTGGCACTCAACAACTAAAGCACCCTTTGCTCATTTCCCCCACCTCAAGTCTTTATTACTACCCAAACATTAGGAACTATGGCAATCAAAAGCTAAGGTTACATGAACAATTAACCTTAACACACAATTTACCCAGCAAGACCATTAAAAGAAACGTTCTCAATGAACAGTGCCCAACTAACCTTAACTCTGTCCCTGGACTTGTTACTATTTTAGGGCCCAATCCAAACTTAAAACAGAAGTTTGCATTACTGGATATGTAAGTATACTACATATGAAAAAACACTGTAAAAGAAAATTTAATTTCCACAGCAAGTACTCCAAAGTTAGGAAATAAAATTAAGGTGCCTGTATATAAGTTGATTTAACAAACCATAGAGATTCAAACAGTAGCTAGCAGAAGCTTTGGAAACGGTTACATATAAATTCATAATACACATTCTAAAGCCTAGACTTGATTAACAAGATACTCTCATCTTTGTAAAGTATTGCTAATCCAAAATCCTTCAGCATTTTACAGCCAGGCTGGCTGTGAGAGGCATGCATGCTGTCAGTTTGCCTCCTGGACGAAGGTTCCTGTGTGTGTGTCTGCACTCCAGATAAACCCCCTGCTGTTGGTGCAACCCCTTTGAAGGGGGTACTCCTGAAATGTCACACTGAGCCTCAGGGATTTGCCCCTGAACTACAGCAGTAATGGTGGCAGAGGCTCTGGCCTCAGTTTCTGAGATTGGTCCCAGTAGTGTTTGTTGCTAATGGTTCTGAACCAGGACTTAGAAAATAGGGACTGAGTTTACTTTTAGTTGGCTGTGTTTGGTGTGTAGGGAGGAAGGAACTACACAGATGGAGGGGGGGGCACCTGATTACCTTATACATTCCTACCCAAAGGGAGGCTTT
Source organism: Chrysemys picta bellii (assembly GCF_011386835.1). Classification (NCBI taxonomy): domain Eukaryota; kingdom Metazoa; phylum Chordata; order Testudines; family Emydidae; genus Chrysemys; species Chrysemys picta. The sequence continues at coordinate 56,850,085 of NC_088800.1, forward strand.
GAGTCCTTTTGGGATTTCTGGAACATATCAACGGAGAACAGGAGCCCGAGGAGAGGCTACCAAGAGCCAGCCTAGCTGCACGTTTTGAGACGAGCACCATATAGACTATCTGACCATCCTTAGTATGGATACTTTGTAAGAATACCCTCGTTTGTTTGTTTTAATATTGAATTATAAGATGGCCACTGGTTTCAGCACTGCAGAACCCATCAAAGACTGAGCCTAAACCCACTATTTGCTGAGAAAGGTGTTGGGAAGGAGCAGAGTGGAATGTATTGGCTGTAACTATTCAGGAAGTTGAGTTTATGTATAGTCAATTTTTGTCTTTTATTATCCTAATCCCTTTTCCCATTGTCCCCTATCCTGAATTCCCCATACCTAGTAAAGCCCCAGTTACTGTTTTAGTACTCTGGTAATTGTGACAGCATTTTATTTTTGTGTGCTCTGACTGACTCTATATGAGATTGGGTGTTTGAATGTTATCCCAAGCACTAGGAGGGGTTTCCTTGGGTGAAGATACCAGGTGTCCTTATAGGTGAGCCCAGTACCCATACCAGTGAGGAGAAAAGGGAAGAAGGTTGCAGCTATGTCTGATGGCTTTGTTACGTTTGTTTATTCCTGTAGATTTCCTCTTTTGTAGCTTTTGCAGTCTCAGCTCAATCTCAGTCTTAGTTTGCAAATAGGCATACAGTAGGAAGCACACAATACACCACTGGCCAGAAAAGGAGGCAGGTGTCAGAGGCAGGGATTGAATCAGATCGCTACAGTGGCATTCAACTGCCTTAAACCATGAAATTGTCCATTGTCTTCCAGCAGTCCCCTGCCTCATTCACTACACCCTTCCAAGTTCAGCAACAAATGAGATAAGGGTCCTATAGCCAAGTCTTCTTCACTGCACAACCCTGATTCTTTCTCTGAGCATTGTCCATGTGGCCCTTTGTATGAGGCAGGGGTCCTGTGGGGAAAAAAATAGTATGTGATCATGTAATTGAAGACTCTATCATAATGCATACATACAAGGGGGCTGAATTAAGGTTGCACAGGCAGCCTTAATTCTGGCATTTCCTACCTTTTGTGTGCTTGACTTTGTAACCTGAATGTTCTTGCAGCGTAGCTTTTGTAAATAATTTTCTAGATTTAAGAAAAACCTTGGAGGGGGGAAAAAAATTCTGTGATGTGAAACCCATATTGATTCTCTACATGGGTCATAAGAAGGATTGGAACCTTTAAATCCACAGTACAGGCCTCTCTACCACCTGACCTGAATAACTGACAACAGTAGTAGGCTGTTATCCTCTATGTGGACCAGCACTAGAGGGAAATGGGACAAACAGTTTTTTGTCAGTTGGCTTAACTAATTTGCTGGACAGCAGAGGAATGATGAGACTCAGGAATAATGGGTTCAATTCCAGGTTCTGAGAGGAAGTGTAGACTTGTTTTTTTCCCCTATCCACCCTGCCCTTCCACTATCCCTAACATGTACCTCCTCCCCTGTCTCTGCTCCTATGTCTCATTCCATGACTTTCCTCTGCCCCTCACAGCCTATTTCTTGCCCTCTTCTCTAATTCCTCACCTGTCTGCATTTGAGCTTCTCCTAAGCCTCACTAGTAGGACTACTGAGAATGCAGGAGAGAGATTCTTCCTGCTCTGAGTTCCAGTGCATAGCAGCCCCCATCAGCCATGAGGCGCAATTGCAGAGAGGGTCCTGCTCAGCCCCTGCAGCCCTGGGCTGGGGCATGCTCAGTGATAATGCTCATCTTCAGATAGCATGCAAAATGTGACTTCCCCCCCCCCCCCCCCAGAGTCTTCTAACTTGTCTGAATTTGGGTGATTTTTCTCACAGGAACAGTGAAATACATGTCCCTGAAATGAAGGCAACCTCCCACCCCAACAAGTTTCAAGTTCCTGCTCCAAAGAATGGGGGATGAGGAGATGGAGCATAGAGATTCCAAATGAAAAGGTGCACACTCTTTTTTTTTTTTTTTTTAATTAAACACTGGCAAAACTATGTATTTTTCCCTAATCTCATTCTGAGAAATGGCTGAGTTGTTTTTACTGAAAATTTCTTACAAAAAAACCCAATTCCATCTGAGGCAGATACCAAACTTGAAAAATTTCAGCTGGAACCGTTAAATTTGGCAAAGTTATAAGCAACTGACAACAGGTTCTTATATAATAGACCGTGTTAAGCTGTACTGGGAGAGCTTTTCTACTTGGGATTTCTCTAACTTCCAGTGGAAACAAAACCAATAAATAATGAAGAGACTTAAGAACTCTAGAGCTTTCTGACTGGCTACAACATCAGTGATGTTATAATCAGGGAATGCTCGGGAGATAGGGTGACAGTGCCCCTTACCAGTGGGTGCAAATTCCATTTCCTAAGACAACCCAGGCCTTGCATTTCAGGGTGACCACTGTTCTCTGGACATAGGGTTAAAGTAGGGTTACCATATTTTGAGTGTCCAAAAAGAGGACACTCCACGGGGCCCCGCCCCCAGCCCCACCCATGCCCCCCGCCCCAAGTCCACCCCTTCCCCAAAGTCCCCGCCCCAACTCCGCCCCCTCCCCTGCTTCCCGCGAACATTTGATTCACGGGAAGCCTGAAGCAGGCAGCAGGTAAGCTGGGGGAGGAGGTGCGGCCCAGTCTGGCCCCCGCAACCGAGCGGCTCCCTCCGGCGGCCGGCCCCAGCGTCTCCAGCCTGGCTCGGCTCCTGGGGTGCCGGCCCCCGGCCCAGCACCCAGCGGCGCCGGCCCCTCCCTATTTTCCCGGACATGTTCGGCTTTTTGGGATTTCCCCCCGGACGGGGATTTGAGGCCCCAAAAGCCGGACATGTCCGGGAAAATCCGGACGTATGGTAACCCTAGTTAAAGTCACTTGGCCTGAGCCTGTTTGGGTCAGGCCTCCTTACCACAAAGCAACTGTCAGCCCCCTAATGTGGAAATGCCAAGCTGGGAAAGGAGCTGTAAAGCAGATGCTGGTGCTCTAAACTGCTGTGCTTAAGCAATGGTATCTGAACCCACCCAGAGGGGTGGTTTGCAGCTATCTATGCTGGGGTGGGGTCGACAGGCAGGAGCAGCTCGGCCTTTGTGGCTGCTGTTATCAAATGCAGAGCGGCTGCTCTCTAGTTAGCTGCTGAGGAAGCAACTCTTTGCTCTTTATAATGCTGCGATGACCATAGCGTCTGGAATGCTTGTCAGATGCCAGCCTGTCTGCTGGCCCTTTTTACTCTGGAGTTAGTCCTGTTTTAGCTTGGACAAGGTGATTATTCCCTTGGCATTTAGCCCCAGATCCAAGGCATTCTGAAATGACAGGCTCTCCTTTCCTTGGCATAGATGCACTGCTGCACCAAAGTCCCCTGGGAAAGAAATATATGGCCCTGTGTAACAGAATTGCTGGCTCTCAGCCTCTGGGCAGGCATGCAGGTGTCTACTGCTGAGTCACAGTGGGTCAGGTGCTAACACCTGCCTCAGGGTTCAAGTAGTTATTGCTGAGTCATGCTATCAGGTAGGTCAGCCAACTTCAACAGGATGGAAAGAGACAGATGTGCCTCTTGGGGTCAAAAGAAACCAAGAAGCTAGGACAGAAGAAGCCTTAAAGGAAAAGTCTCGAGAAAAGCTGAGCTCAGGGAGAGAACTGGGCTGAGTTTTATGTGTTACTAATAAACCCCAGCTCTTGAAAGGGTGAGCTGGACACTAACGCAGAGTCTGTGAACTCTGTTGAGGACAGGGTAAGATCCCACCCCATTTACACTTTGCTATGTGCAGCCCTGGAGGATTACAGTTGAACATGAGCTCCCAATGTGATGCTGTGGCCAAAAGGGCTAATGCGATCCCGGGATGCATAAACAAGGAAATCTCTACTACCTCTATATTTACCAGTGGTGTGTGACCGCTGCTGGAATATTGTGTCCAGTTCTGGTGCCCTCAATTCAAGAAGGATGCTGATAAATTGGAGAGAATTCAGAGAAGAACCACAAGAATGATTAAAGGATTAGAAAACCTTCCTTATATTGATAGACTCGATCTATTTAGCTTAACAAAGAAGGATAAGGGGTATTTTGACCACTGGTTTTTAAGTGCCTAAATGGGGAACCAATGTTTAATAATGGGCTCTTCAATCTAGTGAAAAAGGTATAAAACAATCCAGTGGCTGGAAGTTGAAACTAGACAAATTTTTAACAGAGTAAAAACAACAAGGAGTCTGGTGGCACCTTAAAGACTAACAGATTTATTTGGGCATAAGCTTTCGTGGATAAAAACCTCACACTTCGGATGCATGGAGTGATAACCCCGATACTTAACAGAGTGTAATTAACCATTGGAACAATTTACCAAGGGTGGTGGTGGATTCTCCCTGAATGACAATTTTTGCATGAAGATTGGATGACTTTCTAAAAGATCTTAGGAATTATTTTGGGGCAGTTTTCTGGCCTGTGCTATACAGGAGGTCAGATGAGATGATCACAATAGTCCCTTCTGTCTTGGAATCTGTGACACACCCCTCTCCTTGGTAAATACCGTTGGCTGGCTAGGCAGCTCCCTGTCTTGCATGCTGGCTTTTGTGGATCTTATTTTGGGGCTGCTGTCTCTCCCCATTCATTGTACAGGGAACCTAGGTGCTGAACTCACGCTTTGTGAATCTCTCTGATTCCGAAGAAGTGGGATGTAGCCCACGAAAGCTTATGCTCAAATAAATTTATTAGTCTCTAAGGTGCCACAAGTACTCCTGTTCTTTTTGCGGATACAGACTAACATGGCTGCTACTCTGAAACCTGTGGATTTTTTTTTTTTTTTTTTTTAGCTGTCTAAAAGTTAGGTGGGGCAATCATAAGTGTCACCACATCTACGTTCTTTTGTGAAACTAGCCCTATGTGCCTCAGTTCTCCCTCTGTAAAACAGGGGTAGTAATGCTTGCTTCCTCCCATTCTTTGTCTGTCTTGTCTATTTAGATTATAAATGCTTTGAGATAGGGACTTGCTGGCCACAGGAGTAGCTTGGCACAAAGGGACCTGATCTTATTTGGTCTCTAGCTTCTACTAGTTGCTATTGTAATCTGAGTAATTATTAATATGTTGCATGCAGTGTCGTCGTAGCCATCTTGGTCCCAGGATATTAGAGAGACAAGGTGGGTGAGGTAATAGCTTTTATTGGACAAAGTTCTGTTGGGGAGAGAGCTCAAAAGCTTCTCTCACATCAACAGAAGTTGGTCCAATAAAAGCTATTACCTCACCCATCTTGTCTCTCTGATTACTAATAGTCTATACAAGGTTCCATATCATAATTTCACATCTAGAGGAAGACTGTTCATTGAGTCTATGGCTGATGGCTTGCCACAGCTTGGAGCTGTTTTATAATCACCTAGGTATAGAGTTGGATGCTGGACCTTCCTGGGTCTGTGGCATGAGCATTGATCCTGTCTATCCCTCTGTGGGGAGAAAAGACTGAGTAAGTGAACCATGCTCTACCTCTGTGTAAATAACATGTTGAGAATAACTAATTCAGATGTCCAAGTGTTAGGTGGGTTTTGCATCAGAGCTCCACAAATGCAGGATGAGCTTTTTTGCTATTACTGCTAGGTCTTGGGTGCAGGTCTTGCTTGAGGAGCATTTGTAGAGCTGTGAGGGAGTGGGTGAGGGAGTCCAGGACTGGCATAGTAGAAAGGTTGCAGACCAGGGCTGAGGGATACTAGCAAAGCTGTTGGCAGGCCAAGGCCTGGAGCAGCAGTTAAGTTCCTGTAGGAAGCAGTAATTGAACTGCAAAAACTCTTTCACAGTTGTTGACATTTTCCATGGGGGATGAGAACAATGAAAGGAGTGTTTCTGGAAGGTTCACACTTAAGTCAGTGGAACAAGTTTCACCCTGCTACACACCCCACCATCACCTTTTCTGCCCCTTTCTCCTGCCTTCTCTCCCAAAAGATTGCCTCACCCAGCCTGCAGGACCCTTTCCAGTGGGCAGATAGCCTCTCACTAGCTGCGTGCTGGCCTCCTCCAACCCTGGCCCAGAAGGAGGGCTCCATGTCTGAAATCCCCAACTTCAGGGGCTACTTCTCAGTGCCTGCCCCCAGTCACTTGTGTGTGTGTGGCAGAGCCTGGGACACAGCAGGAGGCAGAATGGGGGCAGACAACAGAGGGTGCCTTCTGGTAGAGGAAAGGTGCCACTTGGGAAGTATCCTGACCTGACCGTGCCTCTGAGCATGTCAGCAGTGACTCTCTTTCACCGTCTCTGAAAGAATCCCTGGAAGTCAGCCAGGGCCCAGCTGACACCGCTGGCTGTTAGTCTTTTTCCTGGGACTGAACTAGAGACCAGTAACTCTGGCATTTGTTTTGAAGGGCCCGGGGCAGCCCCTGGAGAGAGCGTGCAGACAGGCCTGGAACTGTGGGAAGGTGTCTCTAAAGGTGTAGAGACATTGTCTCCTTGTCATTTTACTGCTGGCAGTGCTGGCTCCTTGCCAGGCCACCTGCATTTGCAGCTCCTGGTGAATTTGTTTGAGTTTCTCCTTTTTTATTTATCTTCCTCAGGAATAATCTCCAGCCTCTTTGGATTCTTTCCCCTCTAGCCTGGGAGCGTAGGACTAGGTACCTGCTTAGACCAGCTCAATAGGCATTTAGAAGTCAAGATGTCTTCAGAACCCAAGGGAAATGTTTCCGTATTCCAACTTTGTTAAATCCACAATCTGATTATTGTAATAATTTTAAAATACTCCTGTGGAAGCTGTTCAGTTGAATAAAGCAGTTAAATATCTAACCAGCCATAGTTTGATCTTGTTTTGTGATCTTCTGCACTCCTGGTGGGTGGCACTGAAGTAGCCATTAAGTAGCACACACGCCAGGACTGTTGTGACAGTATTGCAATGATTTGTCTGCCTGTATGGGCATAACCAACAGATTCATAGATTTTTAAGGTCAGAAGGGACCATATGATCTTCCAGTCTGACCTCCTATATAACCCAGGCTAGAGAACCTCACCCAGTAGTTCCTGCATCCAGCCCATTAATTTATGCTCTAACTCAGTCATACCTTTTGGAAAGATACCCAAGATTGATCTGAAGACTCCAAATGATGGAGATTTCACCATGTCCCTAGGTAAGTTATTAATTATCCTACCTGTTAGAAATTTGCACCTTATTTCTAGTCTGAATTTATCTAGCTTAATCTTTGAACTGTTGGCTCTTGTTATGTGTTTATTTCCTAAATTAAAGAGCCTTCTATTATCAGATATCATTTCCCCATGTAGATACTTGTTGGCTGTGATCAAGTCAACTCTTAACCTTCTCTTGGATAAACCAGATAGACTGAGATTCTGAAGTTTCTCACTATAAAGCAGGTTTTCCAGACCTCAAAACATTCTTGTAGTTCTTTTCTGAATCCTTTTCTACCTTTCAGCATCTTGTTTCCAGTGTGGACACCAGACTGGACACAGTTGTGACTTTATTGACATGAACTGTGACCATATAGATTATTGTTGCAACCAGGGTCCTATGGTTGACCTCCTCTGTAAAGGACTTGGTGCAAGTGGGGTGCCTATGGAAAGGTTGTAGTTTGCTGGTTATGATTATGCTGTCTGTATGTGTGTATCATTTTTGTATTTGAAGTTATGAATATTGGCTATGTACTTGTATCTCAATGTGTTTGATTCTAAGTAGCCTCAGTGAAGCACTTGGTCAGCTTCTTGAGAAAGGACTATCCTCAATGAGTGCCCAATCAAGAAATACTTAACTGACAATGGACTTTGGAAGACCCCAATCCACATATGAGTTTTCATGGGAATGTTCAAACTAACATGTAAACAATGGAGTCGGCCTGCAAAAAGCGGAATCATTCATGGACATATGACTTGCCCAGGTGGCTACAAACTCCATCTTGTTTCTGTGCCTTTGAAAAGAAGAACAAAGGGGTTTACGCCCACAAGAGAGAGAATATAAAAGGACCTGGAAGACTCTCCATTTTGTCTTCAGCTGGCTCAAGAGATGGCCTCTCCACCCCCAAGAGATGCCTGAAAGAAACTGGAACAAAGGACAGTAACTATGGGGGTGTGAGTGATTGCTAGACCCAGACTAGGAAGGAGTCCAGTCTGTGAAAGGAGCTTATTGGAACATCTCTGGGGGTGAGATTTCATCTTGTAATTGGTTTGTATTAGGCTTAGACTTGCATGTTTTGTTTTGTTTTATTTTGCTTGGTAACTTACTTTGTTCTGTCTGTTATTACTTGGAACCACTTACATCCTACTTTTTATACTTAATAAAATCTCTTTTGTTTATTATTAAACCCAGAGTAAGTGATTAATACCTGGGGGAGCAAACAGCTGTGCATATCTCTCTATCAGTGTTACAGAGGGTGGACAATTTGAGTTTACTCTGTGTAAGCTTTATACAGAGTAAAACTGATTTATTTGGGGTTTGGATCCCATTGGGAGCTGGGTGTCTGGGTGCTAGAGACAGGAGCACTTGCTAAGCTGTTTTTAGTTAAGTCAGCAGCTTTGGGGGCGTGGGTCAGACCCTGGGTCTGTGTTGCAGCAGATTAGCATATCTGGCTCAACAAGACAGGGTTCTGGAGGCCCAAACTGGCAGAGAAAATGGGCTCAGAGAGAGGTAGTGTCAGCACATCAGGTGACAGTCCCAAGGGGGTCTCTGTGACCCAACCCACCACAAGAGTATCCACTAATGTTGTATGCAGAAGTAATATAACCTCCCTACTCCTACTTGATAGTCCTCTGCTTATGCTTTCAAAGATTTCATCCTCTTAGGTGCAGCATGGGAACTCGTCTTCAGCTGGTTTACTCCACGATCCCTAAATCCTTGTCTGTTCACATTTCAATGTTATCACAATAGTCATAAGACAGGGGTGGGCAAACTACACCCCATGGGCCAGATCCAGCCCGTCCGGGCTTTGGATCCGGCCCAAGGGATTATCACCCCTGTGGTGCGGCGGGCCCCACGCCACTCCCAGAAGTGGCCGGCAGCACATCCCTGAAGCCCCTGGAGGAAAGGGGGCAGAGGGCTCCGTAAGCTGCCCTCACCTGTGGATATCTCCCCCACAGCTCCCATTGGCTGGGAACAGGGAACCGCGGCCAATGGGAGCTTCAGGGAAGGTACTCACAGATGAGGGCAGCGCGTGGAGCCTTCTGCCCCTCCTCCCCCAGGGGCTGCAGGGATGTGGCGCAAGTCACTGGTGGGAGCAGCACGGGGCCAGGGCAGGTAGGCAGGGAGTCTGCTCTGACTGCCATGCATGTTGCTGCCACCCCAGAGCCGCTCTAGGTAAGCGGTGCCAGGCAAGAGCCTGCACCCCAACTCCCTGCCCTGAGCTCCCTGCCGCATGCTGCACCCCTCCCTGCACCCTAAACCCCTGCCTTGAGCCCCCTCGTACACTCCACACCCCTCCCCTCCCCTCACCCCTTGGCCTGAGCCCCTTCCTGCACCCCAACCCCTGCCCCAGTCCTACATTCATGGCCCTGCATGCAATCTCCCCACACAGATGTGGCCCTTGGGCCAAAAAGTTTGCCCACCCCTGCCATGAGAGCTAGAGACTTACTCTTTGGTTTAAACAGTATGCTGGAGAAAACAAACAAAACCCAACTCTTCCAGTGATAGTTCTTCACAGCACACATCAGGCAAAAGGTCTCCAGTTGTTCTTCTCCCCTACCTGGGGCTTCAATCAGCAGATTCCTAGGTTAGGAGGAGACAAAGCAGCTCTTCTCCCTTTCTCTCATTTTCCCTCTTCTATTTCCCTTTTATGGCTTCCACCACTCAGGAGGCACTGCTGTCAGTTCCACTGTCTGGTAGCCTAATAAGCCACAGCCTCCAGCATTTCTTTCCAGTCCTGGCCGTCTCTAAGGACTAGTCTCCTCCTTTCTGCCCAGTAAAGCAGTTCATACAGCGACTGATCACTTATACCCCATCACAATCCTCTGGGTACGGAATGTTTTTATCAGAGTACAGACCACTAATAGGCCTTCCGATTGGGGTAGTGATGGTATGGGATATGTGAACTAGAATATAACAGCATAGAATGAAGGCTGATATAAACAAGATTGTAGGCTTGGAGGAATTAATTCATTGAGGGTGTATTACAGGCTAAGAGAACCTTCTCACCATCCTCCACTGAAACTGCCAAATCCCACCCCAAGGAGCTATCCAGGGTGGAAACCGTTTCATCAATCCTGAGTGCCTATAACCTGCATAAAAGCTGAGTGCCAAGCACTGCAAAGAACTCTCATCCTACTGTGCTGAAAAGATCACACGCATTCAGGAAGCCTTCTCAAACAGCCTGGCTCTGCCCCACCTGCACCCACTAACCAACAGCCTGCCTACATTCCCAGAGTTCACTACATTCACTCATGACAAAGTTCTTGACCCAAGACCTATGAATGTGACTCATGCCCCTACTGGTTTGTGAAAGCAAATTATGAGCAGCTAGTGCCATTCCTGACTGGAATAGCCAACACCTCATTCAGGGAAGGGATCTTCCCTTCCTCCTTCAAACATGCAATAGTCCAACTAGCACTAAAAAACCCCATCCTGAATATATTGGTACTAGCTATGACAGATATTACATCCATCTACATGCAGTATGTTTGGGGACTGTTGCATTAACTTTATGAATGGCATAAATAGGTGTCATAGCACCTATCTTTAAAAAGGGGAACAAAGAGGATCCGGGGAATTATAGACCAGCTAGCCTAATTTTAATATCTGGAAAGATACTAGAACAAGTTATTAAACAACCAATTTGTAAGCACCTAGCGAATAATAGGGCTATAAGGAATAGCCAACATGGATTTATCTAGAATAAATCATGCCAAACCAACCTAATATCCTTCTTCAGGGGGGTTATTGGGCTAGTGGATAGCTTTAGACATGATTTTTCTTGAGTTTTAGTAAGGCTTTTGACAGTCCCCCATGACATCTTCATAGACAAACTAGGGAAATTGGTCTAGATGAAATTACTATAAGGTTGGGTGCGCAAGTGGTTGAAAGACTGTACTCAAAGTAGTTATCAATGCTTCACTGTCAAACTGTGAATACTTATCTACTGGAGTACCAAAGGGGTTTGTCTTGCATCCAATACTTTTTAACATTTTAATTAATGACCTGTTAACCAAGCACACAAACCCTTACAGAAGGGTCTGAAAGACTTTGGAACCTCTCAGAGATCTCCATGTGGAAAATGGGAATCCTTTGGGAAAAGCAACATGCCTCTAGACGGGGGTGGCCAAGTTTACTGGCCCTCTGAGCAGCATACAGTAATCTTCAGAAATTCGAGAGCCTCAGCCGGAGCACACCTGCTGGGAGCTCTGAGACTCTTCCTCCCCACTGGACAGAAGTCTCTATCCCACACCCCACTGCAAGGCAGAGGTCCTGAGCTCCCCCCACCCCGCCAGCCTAGTAGGCGGAGAATGGGGGATCGTGGGGACTTGTGAGCTGCACTTTAACAGTAAAATAGCCGCATATGGGTCGCAAGCCACAGTCTGGCCACCCCTGCTCTAGACCCTTGATTGTTTTATTATGTTTTCTCTGCATTGCTTTTGTCCTTAAATCAATGTACTCAGTGTTGAAAGAGCTGTTTTGTTATTGGTAACCCCCAGGCCAGTATACACTGTCCATAGCTCTTGAAAAGAAAGCAAAGTGAAGGGGATGGAAGTTAGACCTGCTGGGAATAACACCACTCTGTTTCAGGGCTGCTGCAGCCTAATATGCCAGTCATGGAACTGAAACTGCATTAGTGGCATTGATGAATGATCTCCTCCTGACAGGGGGCAGACATCCATTCTTACTCTGCTGGACCCATCTGCAGCATTCAACACTGTCAACCATGAGATTGGTTGCTGTCTTGACTGAGAGGTGGCAGATCCTAAGGGTAATACAATAAAATGGGTTGAGTCCTTCCTGACGGGACCCAGCGAATGAGTAGTGACAGGAAACTGCTCTTCTACCACTAGACCACTCACTTGTAGAATCCCACAAAGATTGAGTCTCTCTCTATTCAACATCTACATGAAGCCCACAGATGAACTGGTCAGATGACATGAATTCAAGTGCCAGAAATATGCAGATGACGCATAGTTCTACCTATTCTTCACCAGATATGACCATATCATTACCACCAAGATGGCTTGGAGGAGAAGATCAGCTCATGGATGAAGAACAGCTAGCTGAAGTTGAATCCGAGCAAAAGACCCCATCCCTTCTTTGTGTACAGTGACCCAGCCTCAGTTATTCACACCTTTGTCACCTCTCAGGTGGATTACAGCAATGCAATATATCTGGTCATGAAGGCTTCAGCACCTAGGAAATTCCAACTAGCACAGAATGCTGCAGTGCATCTCAGCAACACTCGCTACTGCAAGCAGAGCACACTCATCCTCCACTGTCTACCCATAAAATAGTGAATCGAGTTCAAGGTCTCGGTTCTTATAGTCAGGGCATTGTATACAGGTATAATCTCCCATCTGGCACAAGAGTGGGGTTTTTTTTGTTTTTGTTTAGTTAAATCCCTCCCCAAGTGACATAAGCTAAACCAAAAAAGGGCATTCACACCAGAATAAGAGTGTCTACACAGTAGGTTATTCTGATATAACTATTTCACTTTGAATTCACACCCTATGTTATACCAAAATATCTTTCCTGGGTAGACAAGGCCTGAGTATCTCTTAAGTAGAAGAGAGGCCTTGCTGTTCCAGAGGGAGTCCACGACCACTTTGTTCAATCTTTTTCTTTGTTTCAGGGCCCAGGTGTGAACTCTCATGATGCCTCTCATGGTGCCTGCAAGAGCCTCCAGCAGAGGATGCCCCTGTGGTGGCTGCTTTCTTGTGTTGGTGATTGGACTTATTCAGTCTTAGCAGGTTGTAATCATGAGCCTGTGGGCTGTGTCTCCTCTGTAAGTGAGGTTGTTTAAACTGTCTAAGCAGCGGTATGTGTGTGTGTGTGTGTGGAGGGGGGGGCGGGTTCGCTCCCTTTTGTCAGACTAAGACCTTGTCTACACCTAACATTTTTACTGGCATAGCTATAACAGTTAAGGGGGTGATTTTTTACCAACATAGCTATGCTGTCAACCCCTCTAATGTAGAAAGGTTATACAGGCATAATCTATGCCAGTTATCTGAAATGACATAGGCTACATCAGTATAAGCAATTTTATATTAACATAACTGCATCCACATTAAAGGGTTTTGCCAGTTAGTTATATCAGTGTAACTGTACTGGCCGTATCTCCTAGTGTACACAAGGCCTAATACACCATTTTAGAAATGAAGCACCTAAATCACATTTTGGATACCGACTAACACGGCTGCTACTCTGAAACAGATCAAAATATGCAACTAATACAGAGATACTTATAGTCATATACTGTCCTCTGCCTCTCTATTCTAGTTTAGTCCAGTCTTTATACCATACCCATTACTGTGCTGAGTTCCTTTCAGAATTAGAAAAGCCAGACACCCTGAAAAATCCCCAGATGGTACCAAACAACAGCTGTCTGCTCAGCAAGACATGTCACTATGATTGCATCACTGAGGCGCTCCAATCTTCTGCACTGGCTGCTCAGTGCATAGAACCCCATTCAAGGTCTCTGCCCTCATGTTCAAAGCAGGATGTGGGCACTGAGAGATGCTGCTCCCTCCATGACCATGACAGCTATGTCCCATTGGAATAATTAAACTGTCAGCCAAGAGCAAGGGGTCAGGAATTCAGAAGATGTCACTTTCACAGGAGCTGGACTTAGACTGTGGAGCCATCTCCTACAATGAGAGACATCAGACCTCACAACATTCAGCATTAAATGCAAAGCCCCTTTCTTCACCTTTGCTTTCCTTCAGTAATTTTTATACACACATAAAATCCAACAAAATAAATCAAATAAATACATTAATCAAGCTCTGTCCCCCAAATGCTGGGAAGGAAAATTGTTATTTTTGTTTCTTTATTGGGAGGTACTCAGAAACTACTCTGATTGAAGCCAAGAATGCTACAATATCCTATATTATTTGCCATATGCAAATCTAAACAGCTTTATCACATGACACCATTGCATAGTTCGTTTACCTGATTCTCATGAGAGCAAGTTGCTACTGATAGAGTAGGACCGCGGGAGACAGCACCAGTGGCAAACATGCCATTATACTATTGCTGTAACTGATTACTTTGGCAAATGGTCACAAGTAACTTTCAATTTCAAAAGTTATCTAGTTCTTAATTTTCAGCAGAGTCCAGAACAACTACATTCTGACAATGGACCTCAGTCCACATCAATGGAATGTAAAGAATTCCTAAAGGAGAGAAATATTAACCACATTATTTTGCTCCACACAAAGCACATCATCAATTCTGCATTCTCATGCCATTTGTTATTCTCTGGCCAATGGAAAAATAGAATGTTCTAATCAAATTTAATCAAGACTGTTTGCAAACAGCTAACTTAGAAGGAAAGCCCTGGGAATGATCTGCCTTTCAGGACCACGAGATACCTGATATATTCTGTTCTATTCTATACAGGTTCTTGTGCCATGCTCAGCCCCACAGCACATGAACACCTTTCAGTAGTGCATTAAGCAATAGGACTAATATGTCACGTGTTGTTTGTTCTCTTATCCTCTCCAAAGGGGGAGACATATGTGCAGTGGAGTGTTCTTTTTTGGTAGCGGTTTATATAGATCTCTCCTCACCTCAGGTGTTTGGCCTCTTGCTCTTACCTGTTTCAGGGTGGGATCTTGTGATTCTCCTACTCTGTGAATGTTAGTACAGAGCAATGCGCTTGGGTCCATTCCATTCACAGAGTAGGAGAAGTATGCTCAGAGAGACTAGAAAGGGGACAGAGCAAGCAGCCATTGCTAACACCACCAATTGAGCTACCAGTTATCTACAGGTGTTTCTCCAGGACTGGTCCAACTAATGATTGCAGAGCTTGGTCTTAAATCATCTGATCAGAGATATCCACAAACTGGCATGAACTAGTTCACTTAAAGTTGCAGCATACTGGTCTGTGAAAGGGACAGGGAAAATGTAATTGTACTTGGTGAGAGCCTGCTGGGCAGCGGTGATGGGGAGTGTAGTGTACACTATGAGAATGTACGAGGGTGAAGATAATCTTTCAGTGAAAGAAAATTATTTGTCTCATATTAAAATTCCATGTGCTGGTGGGTGGAGGCTAATAAAGAGCAGCAGTGTCTCTGAACCACATGCTGGCTCCAAATTGCTCTTTTGGGAGGTGCTGAAGGGACTTGTGGATTTATCTCTTATTTCTGTTACTGGACAATTTTTTTGCCTGGTTTGTGTGGTTGGAGCATCTGGAAATAATCTGCAATTGTTGAATTGCTTCAGTAGAAAGGAGCTTTGAGAATGGTCAGTCTGTGCCTTGAGTAAGCCCAGCCCTCTGCAGCAGCAACTAACAGCCGAGGCTATTGCTGTGCTCACACCATGACCAATGAGAGGGGCTGTGGATAGACAGATAGTCATTCTCTGCAGGGCTCTCTTTTAAGCACTCTCAGAGTATTCACTGATTTGCCTGTTGATATGGGTGTGAGTAGGAATGTGTTGGGGTGGGTGTGGTGCAGATGAGCTAATTCTTCCTTGGGAGTGTAGTTCCTGGGCAGCCCCCACACTCCTCCTTTCTCAACTGCATTTTGTAATTCAGATCATTAAGGTGAAAAGCAGGAAGCAGTAATGCTGCAAACAAGGCAGCAATTCTGAAGGTGGGGTGGGAGAAATGCAGAATAAAAATGGTATAAATTTAAAACAAGAGGGAAAAAAATAGCATAGTGCTGGAAAATTGGGACCAGAGGGTAGGCTAATGGCAGGGCCAGCATAGGGCGAGTAGAGAAAGTGTTCATGAAGTGCCAAGAAATGGAGGGAAGAAAAACAAGGGCCCCAGAATATGAATTGCTGAGGGGTGGATAACAGTGGGCAGGTAACAGAGGCTGGAGAATTGGAAATAGGACAACTATGAAACAGAGTGTGAAGGACATAGCTGCCAAATTTTGTGCAGCTCCATGTGACATTCATTCACATTATAAAATGGAATAATTTGCATATAATAGTAAATACACATTTTAAAAAATGGTGTGGATTTCTTACAGGTGAAAAAGGCAGCCCTGGTGAATGAAACCTTCAATTTATTTACAGAGCAGTACTAGGGTGAGCTTCCCCCACTCACTACCCTGCCAGCCTAGGTTATGGGATAAGTCAGTCTCTGTGGCCATTCCAGTTCTTGGTCTCTCTGCCAATTAGTTCAAAGTGTGGGGGTAAGAGTGTCATGTGGGAGCTGGAGATGAGATACTCTCATCCCAAATTTATCTTGCATCAAGGCTACCAAATGCCCATTAGAGAGGAACAACTTAATTCCAGCTTAACTGGGCTGCTTTTGGACTGCTGACCTACAGGGAAAAGGCACTGAAGCCTATTAGTATCATCCTGAGGCATCCAGCGCCTATAAGTGCTAATAAGACACCCTCAAGAGGGAGGTTATTTTCTGAGAAGATAAGTTTATTAAATCTAGTTCTGACCTCTTCCAAGTTCACACAAGCAACATGTCCCCCACACTGTGTGTGGCCTCTTTCACACAACCCTTGTGTGTCTCACCCCATGCTGAAAGGGGCAGCTCCCATTAACCGAAACACAAACCCTAAATATGCAACACTAAAATAGACACAACATCCACATTCATCTCTTAGTACAGTATTTTGCAATACAAAATGATTTAAACAGTTTTCCCAAGGGCCTCACACTAATTTGCATATACTTCTTGAGCAGTATTGGAACTCAGGCTGTTCAGGTGGGATGAGGGAAAGCATATTTTTGTCCTTGATGAGAAGCAGCCCATACCAGCTTCAGCATCACTTTATCTGCAGGTTACACAGCTATTTGTGAACTGGCACTAGAATGCTGGGTATTCCTGGGTTCTTTCCTTGGCTCTGAGAGCAGAGCCTGATCTAATGGTTAGTTACAGCACAGACCAGTGTAACAAAGCCCCTGACTGAGTTGTCCACAGGGAATAAGCCTCTTGGACGTAAAAGCCTCTTGATGTAAAAGTTTAGCTTGAGTGGTAGTGGTAATTTAGCTTGAGTGGTAGAAGCTTAAAAGACAATGCATATTAGGTATAGAGACCGTAGCAGGATCTGTGAAAGGACTGAATGATAGCTGCTCCCCCAAAATCAAGGGATGAGGCTTGGGTTAATCCGAATTGTGAAGTGCACTGATGTAATAAGAACAGTCCTTGATGAAACTCCTCACTGAGCTCAGTGCCCCTTCTCTAAAGCTATACAGGACTTTTTGAAGCACTGCCAGTGTAGTGGCACGAACGGCAACTGGCACATTTTCCCAACAGTAGCAGTTACCACCGTGTAAGGATGGCCTTTACTTACCCAGGAGAATTTGCTACCTCTGGACCTTTCACATCTTCTGGTCCTGGGGCACATTTCGCATCCTCTAGTCTAGTGGTTCTCAACGGGGGGTACACCATACGCAGAGGTCTTGTAGGGGGTACACTGGGCAGATCTCCAAGGCATAGGGTGGAATAACACTGGGCAAGGGGAAGAGGAGAAGGGAGCACCGGGACTATTTAAGGCTTGCCTGCACAATGAAAGTTACTCTGTACTAAATGAGGGTGTGAAGCTGAAGTGGAGCAACTGTTCCGGAATAACCGCAAGTGTGGACATTTCTGGACCGGGAGTTCCCCACGGTCTACCGGAACGGCCGGCTGAAAGCAGGGGGCATCTCCCTGGCTGTGTGAGGGGCTGCCCGGCTGAGCCGCTTCCGTTGGGCTCAGGGGGGGCAGCTGTCCCGCACCGCCACCAGCAGCATTCCTGCGCCGTGACTCAGCGCAGATAGCGCGCCGCGGCCGGGCGGCCACCACCCCAGCGGGAAGGGCACAGGGGTGCGTGGCGGAGCCGCGGGCGCACGCAGCAGTTCCTTTGCCGGGCGCCGGCTGCTGAGCGCGGCGCGGCTCGCAGCTCCGATTTGCATGCTCGGGCTGTGAATGGCGTTGCCGGCCGGCCGGCCCCTGGCACGGGGGCGGAGTCTGCGCTGCCTGCTCTGGGCGAGTTTGCGAGCGGGGGCCCCTTAGCCGCACCGGGGCGGCCCGATCGCTGGATCTATCGCTCGCTGCCGGGCGGGCCCCGCGCGGAGCCCAGACGGCTGCCCGGTGAGTGTGGCTGCCCGGCGCTGGATGCCGGGCGGGGGCCGGCGCTGGGGGCCGAGCGGGCGCCGCCGCGGGGGAGCGGCCCCCGGGCCCTCGGAGGGGTGCAGGGGGTGCGGCCGCGGGCCGGCCGCTGGGCCCAGGGAGGGAGAGGCGCCTCGGCACGGCAACAGCCCCGGACCCAGCTTCGCTGCGTGGGCAGCCGTTCGGGCGCCGGGCTCGGTGCTGCCCCGAGGAGCCGCCTCAGCCCGGCTCCAGCGAGGGCAGGGTTCGCCACCGCCGCCCCTCGGCCTGGCGCGCACGTGAGCTGCGGGCTCTGCTGCCGGCCACCTGCCGGGAGGGCGGCCCGAGACGGCGCCGCACCCCGCCCGGGAGCCCCCGGCTGGCGGGTTCCCTGGGGGCTGTGTGGGGCAGGCGGCTGCTCGCGGGCCCCGCGCCCTCGGGTGGGGCGAGCTCCCTCAGCACTCAGCTCCGGCTTGGCTTGGCCTAGAGACCGGAGTCTCCTGGGTCGCTGAGGGACTGGGCGCTCCCGTCCGCGGGGTGGGGTGCAGGCTGTCCGGGCTGGGGGACGGGACGGTGCTGATGTACGTGTGAGTTTGTAACCCCAAAGGCCGGGCCCGAGAGCCAGAGTCGAGTTACTGCCGCCAAACCGTTACTGATCCGACAGAGCCAGAAGGCAGCTGAGCCCACCGCTCTTTGTAACCTAAAACCGGGTAAACAGCTTGGGCTGGGATCTGGTGCGTTGAGAGCGGAGCCTGAGCCCTAGCAGGCCCGGGGTCTGTCCAGCCACGCAGCCTGGAGATGGAAATTCAATGGTTGATACTTGTTGCAGGCATCCAGTCTGGCTTCATTTCCTCTTGGGCCCTGGGGATGATCCCAGAGGAAAGTGAGGTGGTGGTGGTGAAGCAAATTCCGTGTGGAAAGCACTGACTGGAGCAGGATGGTGGGGGAAGTGAATTCAGGCATTAAGGTCCTTTGCTACTTGCTGTGGAAGTGGGACCCACACTTGGGAGTGCTGGAGTTTGCAGTTGCACTAAGGCTGTAGATCTGCTCCTGGGTGCAGCCAGTAACGTTCTTTTATTTGGAATTTGGCCTGGAGAGAGGAGGGGATGTATGACAGTTCCCGGACATGTTCACAGTTGTGGGGAAGGACTCAATGGGGAAATCTCAACAGATTCTATACTGTGATGTGCACATGCCCCAAATAGTTTTGGTGGGATTAGTCTAGTGCATCTCCCTCAGCTGGCAAGAGCCCCTGGTGGACACTAGTGTGAGAGATGGCAGGCAGCCCCTGTTCCCAGGAGTGCCTGAGTGTAGCTGTGAGCAAGCCTGGACTGCACACTTGGGCTGGAGTTAGTGTCCGTCCTGCTTAGTGACCCATGGATATGTTGTGGGGTTTCAAGGCAAGTGATCAGCAGGCAGTAACCTGGCTCTGTGCTAAGACATCCTCCCCTCAAAAATCTGTCTTATCCTGCATGCACATGTGCATCCCTCGGGACTCTACCTTTCAAACAGGTTCAGCTCACTGGGTGCATATTGGGTTCTGCTTGGGCAGAAGCTAGGATAGTTAGGGAGCTTCAATGGTCCTACTCAGAGGACCTGTCCCCTGCTGGCTCCTTGTTTTCTCTTCCTGTCACAGGCCCTGCTGGCCCAGTACCAGCAACAGCTCTGCCTCGCAACGTAATCCCCACTAGTATGTGGGGGTGTCACAAGGGCAGTCCAGCTCCTCACTCTGCCTCATGGACCACGCTCAGGAAGGAAAAGGCTCAATCCGCATCCTTTCTGCTAGCTGCTCTAGCAAGGCAGCTGAGGATAACGCCTGACACAGGGCTTGGTGGAGCCCATAGCTTGAAGCACAGACACCTGAGGCTGCTCTAAGTTACACTGGGAGCTATCTTGGCTTTTAGCCAGCCCAGGACTGGGGAGGCAGAAAGATAGTTTTGAGTCACCCCCTTTCCCTGTTCTCCTCGGGGTGGCAAGTGTAAACTCAGTCTAGCTGAGGATGGAGCCTAAGATCTTCAGATGGATCTTGGATTCAGGAAGAAACGTGTTTGTCACCAAATGCAGCCTGGCTGCTCGGACAGCAGCCTTGAGGAGCCCTTGGCTATTGATAATATTCTCAGAGTCACTGAAACGTGAGTGGGACAGGCCCCATCAGCTCACTAGTCCAGTCCTTGCACTGTTTCTCTCCATAGATTGCAGACAATATCATTGAGATGAGAATATTTTCATGCTACTGGCACTCTACACAAATGGCACACAGCTAACGGCACTCAAATGTGTAAGTCCCCTAGATGGCATGCTCGTGGCCTTGGGACATGGGAGTCATGAGAAATTAATTTGCACTAACCTGCCTGAGTCCGGTGAAGGGCAAAATATACTGTGTGGGGCAGAATCCATTGCATGCTATCATCCCCCATTAGGCAGAAAATTTCCAAAGTAAGTCTAAGTAGTCAAGCAAAGGGACCTCCAGCCTTTCCTTGGGGAGCCGACTCCACAGCTTGATATTTCTCCGTGTCAGGAAGTTTCCCTGATGTCCAGTCTGAAGATTCGTATCCCCATTACAGCTGGTTGTTCCCAGTGCATAATCCTAAATAATTCTTCCCCTTCTTTGATGTCTATTCCCTTCATGCTCCTGGAGTCGATAGCTACTCTACCTTCTCTGCCCCAGCTGCTGGACGCACAGCATGCAAGTGGGGCCTTCTGTGGTGTGGAAGTAGAGCAAGAACTGACAGGGATTTGAAGGGGATTGCAATGCATACAGTCTCTTCTGTGAGCAAAAGTCAGGCTAGCTGTAACCCTAATAATGCGAGATTTGTAGAAGCGAGGATTGTGTGAGGCGAGTGGGAAAGAACTGTGTGAGAAGTTGTTGCGACCTTGTTAGGGCTGTCAAGTGATTAAAAAAATTAATCACGATTAATCATGCAATTAAACAATAATAGAATACTATTTATATAAATATTTTTGGATGTTTTCCACGTTTTCAAATATATTGATTTCTATTACAACACAGAATACAAAGTGTACAGTGCTCACTTTACTTTTTATTATGACTATTTGCACTGTAAAAATAGTATTTTTTCAATTCACTTAATACAAGTACTGTAGTGCAATCTCTTTATCATGAAACTTGAATTTACAAATATAGAATTATGTAACTTGCAAAAATAACTGCATTCAAAAATAAAACAATGGAAAACTTTAGAGCGAACAAGACCCCTTGGTCCTACTTCTTGTTCAGCCAGTCGCTCAGACAAACAAGTTTGTTTACATTTGCAGGAGATAATGCTCCCCTTTCTTGTTTACAATGTCACTTGAGAGTGAGAACAGGCGTTTGCATGGCATTATTGTAGCTGGTGTTGCAAGATATTTACGTGCCAGATGCGTTAAAGATTCATATTTCCCTTCATGCTTAAATCACCATTCCAGAGGACATGAATCCATGCTGATGATGGGTTCTGCTCGATAATGATCCAAAGCAGTACAGCCCAATGCATGTTCATTTTCATCATCTGAGTCAGATGCCACCAGCAGAATGTTGATTTTTCTTTTTTTTTGGTCGTTTAGTTTCAGCATCGTAGTGTTGCTCTTTTAAGACTTCTGAAAGCATGTTCCACACCTCGTCCCCCTCAGATTTTGGAAGACACTTCGGATTCTTAAATCTTGGACCGAGTGCTGTAGCTATCTTTAGAAATGTCACATTAGTACCTTCTTTGCGTTTTGTCATATCTGCGGTGAAAGTGTTCTTAAAACAAACAACATGGTGGGTCATCATCTGAGACGGCTATAACATGAAATATATGGCAGAGTGAGGGTAAAAAACAGTAGGAGACATACAATTCTCTCCCAAGGAGTTCAGTTACAAATTTAATTAACGCATTATTTTTTAACTAGTGTCATCAGCATGCAAGCATGTCCTCTGGAATGGTGGTCAAAGCTTGAAGGGGCATACAATTTTTTAGCATATCTGTTACTTAAATATCTTGCAATGCCATCTAAAAAAGTGCCAGGTGAATGTCTGTTCTCAGTTTCAGGTGATCTTGTAAATAAGAAGCGGGCAGCATTATCTCCCGTAAATGTAAAACAAACTTGTTTCTCTTAGCGATTGGCTGAACAAGAAGTAGGACTGAGTGGACTTGTAGGCTGTAACGTTTTTTACATCATTTTGTTTTTGAGTGCAGTTATATAACCAAAAAAACCTACATTTGTAAGATGTGCTTTCACAATAAAGAGATTGCACTACGATACTTGTATGAGGTGAATTGAAAAATACTGTTTTTTTGTTTATCATTTTTACAGTGCAAATATTTGTAATAAAAATAATATAAAGTGAGCACTATACACTTTGTATTCTGTATTGTAACTGAAATCAATACATTTGAAAATGTAGAAAAACATCCAAAATATTTAATAAATTTCAGTTGATATTCTATTGTTTAACAGTGCGATTAAAACTGCAATTAATTACGATTAATTTTTTTGAGTTAATTGTGTGAGTTAACTGCGATTGACAGCCCTAATATTTATTGGCTAATTTTTTTTCATTACATAGTGTGAAGTATATGAGTATTTCTGTATTAATGAGTACTGGCCAGGGCCAGGAAGACCAGGGGCATTCCCAGTACAAGCCTTGGCATTGGCTGCTGATTCCCCAGCCAGTTTGCACTGCTTAGTGTTGGTGTACACAGAGTTGATCAGGGATGTCTCCAAGGCAAGCAGGAAGTTGATTCCTTTCTTCCTGTTTTTGTCCCCCTGGCTGCTTATTTCCTCTGAGAGGAAAGAGCTGCATTTCTGCAGTAAAGGAAAAAATATCCATATGTAATGGGCAGGGAACAAAATGGGACGCAGGGAGGTGAAGTCTCTTATGAACTAAGCATGGGCAAGAAAAGGATAGATTGTTGTGACTCCTATAACGTTACCTGAATGGTAGAACCCCTCTTATCCATGGCACCATGCCCCCAGAAAATTAGCACCTCTGACCCAACCAGAGATGGCATCACACTCTCAGAAAGTGAGCGGTCACCCCAGACTGGCCATGGCACCACATCCATAGAAAGTGAGCTGGGAATAGAACTCAGGTTTCTTGAGTCCTAGTCCAATACTCTAGAACACATTGTCTCTCTAGCTGCTGTAACCTATGGCAGCCTGTCTCAGGCTAATTGTGAGCTGCTGGGCAGCCCAGAATCCTTTAGGGCCTGCTCCCAGCACACTGCCTACATTGTAGCCTGCAAAGGGGCAGCATAGGATGACTTGCAAAGCCTGTATACTCAGCATGGGCTGGGGGGAATTCTTCCTTGGCCCCTTGCATCACCCTTTAATGTCAATGTGTCACAGCATGTAGCTGCCCTGTAGAGTTTGGAGTGGGGGACAGAATCTGCCCTTTTATCTCTCTCATCCTGGTTCTGCCACAGTTCCCTCAAAGGGCAGTTGCTCTGCACATCACCATGTATTAGTGGTGCTCTCTTCTTGGTGAGCTTCTGTAAATGAAGGCTGATCAGTGCTGTGCAATGTTGAGTGAAAAGCAGCACCCACACAGCTAGTCCTGCTCTGGGACTTTGCTTGAGAAGCTTTTTAAAGCAATACACTTGCAAGAAATTTGAATACAAACTGGCTTTTCTGGTTTCATGTGTAGCTGGGAGCTGCCCAGATCTCAGGAATGTCTCGCTCTGTGCAAGGCAGGCCCATAATTGGGGTCAGTTGCTGCTGGAATCAGGGCAGAGTATTGGTTGTGTGTGGAGCAGGCACCAGTTCCCCAACATGTACGTCCATTCCATGCCTTGGTCCTGTGAGTTATGGGCTGCAGACATGGTGCCTCAGTCATAGGCTCTCCTCCTCTCTGAAGGGATTGCTTCTGCCTTGGTGCCTTCAGAGGGAGAACAGACTCTTCCCGACTAGCTGTTCTTTCTCCCTTGTGCACAGAAGGAGATAGTGGTATTGGCATAAAGAGGCCCCAGAGGATGGGGCCTCGCTTGTCCTCCTTGTCCTTGTCATGTCCATCCCACCAAGGGGTAATTGCGTCCCATTAGGGTATTAGGAGTTAACCCCAGCAGTCCCCAGCATTGAGAGGGCATAAACACCGATAGGGTTAGTGGGAGTTACCCCCACGGATAGGGACAGCGGATATTCGACCCTATTAGTATTGGTTGGCATTTCTCCCCAGCATTGAAATATTGACTTGTAGGGCCCTGGTCACTTTAGGGGCCCCTTCCAGCTGATTTGTTCTACTCTGGCAACGGAAAGCTGCTATAATTGGACGTTGTTGTAGAGAATCACTTTCCTGGCTCATGATGTGGGGAACTTTTTTTTGCTGAGGGAAAGAGGGTGTGGCTAGAGTGCTGCTGCTCTCCAGCATGTCCCAGCTTCCAGACTGACCCAAAGGGACCACTAGCTAGGCGCACCTTACAGCAGCCCTGAAGCTGCTCTAAGTTGTACCAAGGACTGAATTGGCCCCATGGGGAGCTGCAAGGATGATGTTCAGCCACTTCTATGTCCCACCCATCTCATTGTGTCCGGCACAGCTGAGGATTTGAGAGGGTCTTGTTACCATATTTTCAAACACAGTTAGGCTAAGACATGGGAAGAACCTTTTGCCTATTGCAAACCTTCTGGCATCTGTGTTAAACACAGAGCTGAACTTGTCAGGGACTGGCTCTGTTAAGTGCTCCCTGTGAATGCAGCATGACAGACCGTGCTAACACCAGGCTAGCTTCATCCTTGCTTGAAAACACTTGGCATGCAGAGTCCTGTGGTGTTAGCTGGAATCAGGTTCAAACCTGACCAAAATGAGCGTGAGCTTGTGCTTAGTGTAGGACAGGCCTCCAGGGTGCATGCAAACATCAGGGTATTAGCTTTGGGTCCTCTCTGATGGACCGCAACCGTGTCGTGATGGAGAGGCTTGTGTGGGCTAAAGACCCTCAGAGGTACATCGTCCGGAGCTTTCATGCTCCTGGTAGGGTCCCCCTTGGCGAGCAGGTCTGAGGCAAGGCCCCTGACTAACTGCGGTCCAAACTTCACAAGACCCCAACGGTGGATCAGGGGCATATAGAGGACCTTTTAGTACTATGTGGCTATACCAAAGGGCTCACACCCGCACAAAGCCCTGCAGTGACGGATGGGTGGTGGTGAAGACAGGAGCAGTGATTTCTGGGAGTCTTAAATCACAAATTTGCACGCAGGTGGCAGCAGTGAGACGGAAGTGCATTTCAGCAGCAGCGGCTGTGACTGAGCAGGCCTTTTCGGGATCCCCTCTGCTCACCCCAGATGGGGAGGGTGCTAGAAAAGGTGCCCCAAACATAGGCTGTCTCTCACTTTTCTGACTGGATGGCTGCATCCAGTGGGATCACTCAACTCCATGGCTGAAACGAGAGATGAGACAATGAATTTCTCCACCTGGAAGGTCTGCACCCTTATGGACTCTCAGCACAGTGAATGCCCAGAAAGAAGAACTGCCATAATTGCCGGAGAACTGGCAAGGCTCAACATTGACATTGCAGCCCTTCGTAAGACCCGCTGGGCCGATGAGTGCCAATTAAAAGAGGATGGAGGTGGCTGCACCTTCTTTGGAAAGGAAAGCCACCTGAAGAGAGACGTATTTATGGGATTGGCTTTGCCATCAAAAATAAGATCACCAGTCAGCTATTGGAGCTTCCTGTGGGGGTCAACGAACGTCTCATGACTCTTTGGCTCAAGCTCAGCAACAACCAATATGCCACAGCCATCAGTGCATACACCCCAACACTTGATATGAGAGACAACAAGGAGCAATTTTATGGTGCTCTTGCTGCAGTCCTCACAGCCGCACCTAAGGCAGACAAACCCATCCTCCTGGGAGATTTCAATGCCAGAGTTGGATGGGACTCCCAATTCTGGAGCAGCACAATAGGCAAAGAAGGGGTGGGAAATGTAAAACCCAATGGTATTCTCCTCCTCAGCAAATGTGTGGAGCATGACTGGCTCATCATAAATATCATCTTTAGGCAGAGTAACAAATTTAAGACCACCTGGAAACATCCTTGGTCCAAACATTGGCACCTCCTTGACTATGTTATAGTCAGACCTTGAGATTACACCGATGTTCATATAACACGAGTCATGAGAGGTACGGATCACTGTTGGACAGACCATTGATTAGTAAGATCAGTCATGTACCTGCAGCTCACTCCACCACACCGCAAACACCCAAAGGCTAAGCGAAAGCGGTACAATGTCAAAGCATTTCAAGACCAATCCAGCTGCCAGACATTCCAACAACACCTCTCTGAGAAACTCTCTAACTTGCCTGATAACATCATTGACATTCAAGAGTAGTGGGATCAACTTAAAAATATCATTCACAGTGCATGTGCTGAAACTATAGGATATTCCACTCCTCGGCACCAAAACTGGTTTGACAAAAACAACAAGGAAATCCTGGCATTAATTCAACAGAAAAGAACTGCATTCTCTAACTGGCAAAATGATTCTTCTAATCAATGAAAACACGAGGCTTATCACCTGCTCAAAGCCGAAGTTCAAAGGAGGCTATATGACATCAAAAATAAGAAGTGGTAAGAGAAGGCCTCTGAGATCCAGGGTTTCGTAGACCAGGATGACATGAGAAGCTTCTTTCAAGCAACAAAAGCTATATATGGGCCGAGCTCCAAAGGCCCAACCCCCTTAGGTTCCTAGGATGGCTCCACCCTCCTCAATGACAATGCGGCTATTAAACACTGGAAGGAGCACTTTGAAAGCCTACTAAACTGTGAATCCATGGTCTCTGAAGACACCATCAAGTTTATTCCACAATGCTCGGCAGTAGAACACCTTGCTGATCCCTCATCTTCTGAGGAAGTCCGGCGTGCCATCACCCAGACGAAAAAATCACAGGACACCAGGCCCAAGCGGCATCCCAGTTGAGGTTTCTAAAGCTGGTGGAATAATGCTCCAGCACAAACTTTGCAAACTCCTCGACAAAATCTGGACTTGTGAAGAAATTCCACCTGACTTTAAGAACGCCAATATTGTTACAATATTCAAGAAAGGGGATAAATCTTTGAGTGGGAACTACAGAGGTATTGCCCTCCTCTCCATCGTAGGGAAGATCCTTGCCTGGATCCTACTACACCGCCTTCTCCCCCTTGCCAAGGAACTCCTCCCTGAATCACAGTGTGGCTTCAGGCCATCCTGAGGCACAACTGACATGATCTCTGTGGCACAATAGATTCAGGAGAAGTGCAGAAAGCAACACCAGGAACTGTTCATGGCATTCATTGATCTAACCAAGGCCTTTGACTCTATCAGTCATGATGCTCTAAGAAAGGTGTTCTATGGTAGGTTTGGCTGTCCACAGAAATTCATTCCGTCATCAGACTATTCCATGATGGGATGACTGCCACCGTTCTGTGCAACGGCTCAGAGACCGAACCATTCATCATTTGCACTGGTGTCAAGCAGGGCTGTGTCATTGCTCCAACAATCTTCTCCATTTACCCTGCCGTGATTCTGATTCTCATCCGTGACCGCCTTCCTGATGGAATCAGGATTGAGTATGGTATGGATGGTCAACTCCTCAATCTCCAACATCTCCAAACAAAATCTAAGATCATGAGAATTGGCATCACTGATTCAGTATGCAGATGACTGCGTCATTCTTGTAAACACAGAGGATGACCTGCAAAGTACCCTAAACCTTTTTGCAGATGCCTGTCACAGCCTGGGTCTCTCTCTCAACATTGGGGGGAAAACAAGCTACTCTACCAGCCTTCACCTGCACAAACTACTCTTCGTACTCCACAAATCACCATCAGCAGACAACCCCTGGAAAATGTGGACCATTTTCCATACCATGGCAGCCACTCTCCCAAACAGCCAACATTGACATAGAAATTGAATACAGGATCAGCTGTGCCAGCCCATCCTTTGACAGACTACTCAAACGAGTCTTCAATTATAGAGATCTGCAAACAGGCACCAAGATCTTGGTTTACAAGGCAGTTGTCATCCCTACTCTTCTCTATGGGTGTGAGACCTGGGTAACCTATAGACGACATCTCAAGCAGCTGGAGTTGTTCCAACAGCGCGGCCGCAGGAGGATTCTCAGGATCAGCTGGGAAGACCGATGCACTAACATCAGTGTTCTCTCTGCAGCCAACATCACTAGTATAGAAGCGCAGGTCATGAAACACCAACTCTGCTGGGCTGATCACTGTGTCTGTATGCCTGACATACTCCTCCCGAAGCGAGCATTCTTCTCTCAGTTAAGTCAAGGAAGAAGTGCTCATGGAGGGCAGCAGAAGCGCTTCAAAGACATACTGGAAGTACACCTTAAAAAGGGAAGCATCAACCCAACAAACTGGGAGGACTCGGTGCGGAACAGAACATAGTGATGCCACACCATACACCAAGCCACAGCTCACTTTGAGGGGAACAGATGTGCTCATGAGGCAGAGAAGCAACAAAGGAGGAAAGAAAGGGCACAACACTCCAGCCAACAACTTCAAGATTACACCTGTCGCTTCTGTGGGAAAATTGGGCTCCTCAGCCACTTAAAAACCCACCGGTGAATCCCCTTGGCAGACATCATCCTCTCATCGAGTGATAGCCGAAGATGAAGAGAGAGAGAGAGAAGCTTTTGGTCAGACATTCTACTGACAAAATGCACTCCTCAGCAGGGGGGTAAGAAAACAGACCATTTGGATCATGGGGACTGGCCCCAGCATCTGTCCCATCCCTGACTGCAGCGTTCACTACTCTCGTGGACCAGTCTGGAATCTCTGGGTGATGGGTGCTGAGTAGTCTGCTGTGCTACCCAACAGCTCTGAATGTTAGGAGCCAAGTCCCAATATCTGAGGAGGCGTTCCTTTCTTTAGGGCTAGGCTTTTGCTCCTGGAGCTGCTCCTGTAACTCGTTCTCCCTTTGTTCCTCTTTTTCTCACTTTCCTTATTTGCATTTCGTTTTGTTTTTCTGTTTCGTGCAGCTCAGAGTTGTGCACTTTGCCTCAGCTCTGTTTGCCCCAAGTGTAGGGAGAGGTGCTCTTACCTCCATGATTTGACATGTGTATTGAACATTCAGCGGATCACACCTGAGAATAGCCCTGGTCACTGTGAGTTTGCTGTGTGCTCTCAGCCCTAGATTTCTGAGTACTGAAGAGGAGAGACAGACTGGTCTCTCTCTCTCTCTCTCTCTCTCTCTCTCTCTCTCTCTCTCTCCCTTAATTCCTGTTTAAAGCCATAAGACAGCTTGAGCCTCCTCGTTCAGGGGCTGTCCCAATTTTTGCCCCTGCTGGTTGCAGAATCTGGGGTGTAGTACTACTCTGGCCATGTGCCATTCCACCCTCACTCTGCCTTCTTCCTTCCTTCAGTTACCTCTGCACCACTGGGGAACCCCCCTCCCTGGCAGCGGAGGCACTGGAGCATAGATAGAACTCTGCAAATCTGCAGATATCCGCAGATTGTGTTTGCAGATCGTGGGATGGATGCAGATCCACATTTTATATCTAGAGCCCTGCAAATCTGCGGATATCTGCTTTATATCCGCGGACGATGTTTGCGGATCGGATGTGGATACAAATTTTGTATCCATGCAGGGCTTTAAGCACAGAGGCCCCTTGCCTGGACATGTTCCTGAGGGTCAGGTATGGTCCTCACACCTAGTCTGTGGCTCTGTTGCTCCAGGTAGATGGCACAAAGGGACATTGGGCAGTGCTGAATCAGGCCCACTGCATTCTCCAGAAATGACCACACTCCCCCTACCATGGGAATTCTGTGTAAACCCTCAAGTGAAAGCTGTAAGCTAATTCCCCTGCGGCCGGCTTGGCACTGACTCTGGCATTGCACGGGCCCTCAGTCAAAATTAGGAGGCAATTTTCCTCTTAAGACGCCATATAAGTGACATGTTTGGTGTCTTGTAGGCTTCATGAGACTGGAGACGTCTGGTGCAAATGTTTTGACGTGAGCTGTGTCACAATGTTCTATGGTGAGCTTTATCACAAGGCAGAAAAATAAACTTTGTTTAGGGTCCATAGTCCTTTGTCTCTGCATTCCAGCCCCGGGCAGTGACTAGCAGTCCTAGCACATTCTCCCTGGGGGCAGGCAGGGCCTGGAGCTAGGTCTTGCTGAGTGTAGCATGATAGGGTAGTTTATTCTGGGCTTCATGCTGAGCTATAATTAGCTGATGTTTGACCCTCCTTAGACAAGCTGAGTTTCTGCACAATGTGAACACAGCCTGCTTGGTGCGGACTGTCTGATACAGACAACATGACAGAGCAGCTCAGCCAGTTCCTCTTTCCCATCCCGCTTGTTCAGCAGAGATGGTGACAGCCTGCAGGGGTCTCGGCCAACACCGTTTGTTACTCTGTTTGGGATCAATCCACAAGCTCACTGGGAAGAGTCAAGGTTGTAGCACACTTCCTCCGCACGGGCAGCTTCACCCGGTTCGCCGACTGGCGGTTCATACACCGCGCCCGGCTGAATTGCGTCCCCCTCAATGGAGCCATCCGCCACGGGATCCGGGACAAACGCTGCAGGAAGTGCGGGTACGTCGCCGAAACCCTGCCCCACGTCCTATGCTGCTGCAAGCCCCATGCCAGAGCCTGGCAGCTGCGCCACAATGCCGTCCAGGACCACCTAGTGAAGGCCATCGACCCGCGCCTGGGAGAGGTCACCGTCAACCGTGCCGTCCCAGGCACCGACAGCCCGCTGCGCCCAGACATTGTCATCACGGACGAGGTTGGAAAAAAGATCATCCTGGTCGACGTAATGATTCCATTCGAGAACAGGACCCCGGCCTTCCGTGAAGCCCGAGCCCGCAAGCTCGAAAAGTACGCCCCCCTGGCTGACATCCTGCGGACAAAGGGCTACGAGGTGCACACCAACGCTCTGCTCGTTGGGGCCCTGGGTGCCTGGGACCCATGTAATGAACGCGTGCTGAGGACCTGTGGGATAGGCCGTCATTACGCGTGGTTCATGAGATGCCTATTGGTCTCGCACACTATTCGTTGGTCTCGGGACATCTACACAGAGCACATCACCGGCCACCGCCAATACTGGGAATGAGCCGGGGAGATCTCGTACACCCACAAGGGGGAAGAGACCTATAAACCCCCCCTGCTGGACTTTAAGCCCTGAGCCCTGAACCCACCGAACCTAACTGAATCCCACCACGTGAGGGTCACCTCATCCCCATTACCCAGCCCACTTACTTATATCCATGACTGTCTCTACTTTCTGTATGAGTGATGGACCCTCACCGCTTGTCGGCTGTATCATGATCCTGCCCACCGTTTACCCCCCCCCATTGGGGACATTGCAGTCTGTATATATTATGTGTGCTGCCCAACACCAAAATACTAACATCTCCCTATATGCTGTATGTTACCCCCAATGACCAATAACTAACGCTTCAAATTTTCTGTATCGTTTATTTTTCAAATATTATCTAATAAACTTTTTAAATCTCTATCTCTGACTCATTTGAATCTCTCTATTTTCACCCTATGAAGCAGCCTGCTCTAGGATTTTCCCTTTGAGACAGCATCCTTGTCCAGTGGTTGTGGGATCCCACATGGAGAGTGAGCACAGATGTTTCTGTTCTCACAGACCCCAACACTAATCACGGTCTAGGTGAGCTCATGATTCTCACAGCCATCACCAGCCCATGCTGTGTTCCAGCACAGTTCCTCTGGCATGTGGGAATGCCACAAAATTCTGCACCCAAAGACTGCATTCCACATCCTTCACTTTTTCTCAAAGGTAGGGACTGCATTAATTTCCCTGTAGCTGTAAATCTGCAGAGGGGGATAGCCCTAAGCCCAACCCTATCCCCATCTTGGCAAACCATAGGGTCAGGAACATTTACCTCAGGCTTTCTCACTGTAGGGAGCTGCTCAGTGCTGTATGTGCATAACTGTTATTGTGGAGAATCCACAGGTGGAGAAGGAACATTGGATGCTGGCAACTGTACTTCTGTCTGCATTGTGTGAATTGCTGAGCCACACTGCTGTGGTGGAAGCTCTGGGAGCACACTGTGTCCCTGTCAGGAAAAGTCTTCCAGTGCTACAGGAGGAAAGGGGTCACTGCAGCGTCCTTTCCCAATGACCCCTCTCTCCAAATGCCACATGGCCCAGCCCTGCCCCCATTCTGGGGGTTAGTACTGGGTGGGTGCTGGCTTGGAGGCGTTATTGTACTTGGAAGCCTAAGCAGAAAAGCTCCTTGCACCCTCTGTTTCCATCCTCATAGTTGAAACGGACAATTCATTTTGGTTTCGTGGTCAGCTATTTTCAATAACTCAGAATTAATTTGCTAGCAGGCTGGTCCCGCAAATTATTACTAGGGCTGTTGATTAATCGCAGTTAACTCATGCAATTAACTCAAGTTAATCGTGATTAAAAAAATTAATCGCGATTAATCACAGTTTTAATCTCACTGTTAAACAATGGAATACCAATTGAAATTTATTAAATATTTTGGATATTTTTCTACATTTTCATATATATTGTATTCTGTGTTGTAATTGAAATCAAAGTGTATATTATTTTTATTATAAATATTTGCACTGTAAAAATGATAAAAAAATAGTATTTTTCAATTCACCTCATACAAGTACTCGAGTGCAATCTCTTTGTTGTGAAAGTGCAATTTACAAATGTAGATTTTTTTTAACATAACCACTCAAAAACAAAACAATGTAAAACTTCAGAGCCTACAAGTCCACTCAGTCCTACTTCTTGTTCAGCCAATCGCCAAGACAAACAAGTTTGTTTACATTTACAGGAGATAATGCTTCCCTCTTCTTATTTACAATGTCACCAGAAAGTGAGACCAGGTATTTGCATTGCACTTTTGTAGGCAGCGTCACAAGATATTTACGTGCCAAATGCGCTAAAGATTAATATGTCCCTTCATGCTTCCTTACGTGCCAGATATGCTAAACATTCGTATGCCCCTTCATGCTTCGGCCACTATTCCAGAGGACATGCTTCCATGCTGATGACGCTCGTTAAAAAAAAATGCGTTAATTAAATTTGTGACTGAACTCCTCGGGGGAGAATTGTATGACCCCTGCTCTGTTTTACCCACATTCTGCCATATATTTCATGTTATAGCAGTCTCGGATGATGACCCAGCACATGTTATTCGTTTTAAGAACACTTTCACTGCAGATTTGACAAAACGCAAAGAGGGGACCAATGTGAGATTTCTAAAGATAGCTACGGCACTCGGTCCAAGATTTAAGAATCTGAGGGGGACGAGGTGTGGAGCATGCTTTCAGAAGTCTTAAAAGAGCAACACTCCGATGCGGAAACTACAGAACCCGAACCACCAAAAAAGAAAATCAACCTTTTACTGGTGGCATCTGACTCAGATAATGAAAATGAACATGTGTCGGTCTGAACTACTTTGGATTGTTATCGAGCAGAACCCATCATCAGTATGGACGCATGTCCCCTGGAATGGTGGTTGACGCATGAAGAGACACATGAATCTTTAGCACATCTGGCACATAAATATCTTGCGACGCCGGCTACAACAGTGCCATAAGAACACCTGTTCTTACTTTCAGGTGACATTGTAAATAAGCGGGCAGCATTATCTCCTGCAAATGTAAACAAACTTGTTTGTCTGAGTGATTGGCTGAACAAGAAGTAGGACTGAGTGGACTTGAAGGCTCTAAAATTTTACATTGTTTTATTTTTGAATGCATTTTTTGTACATAATTCTATATTTGTAAGTTAAACTTTCATGATAAAGAGATTGAACTACACTCTTGTATTAAGTGAATTGAAAAATACTATTTCTTTTGTTTTTTACAGTGCAAATACTTGTAATCAAAAATAATTATAAAGTGAGCACTGTACACTTTGTATTCTGTGTTGTAATTGAAATCAATATATTTGAAAATGTAGAAAACATCCAAAAATAGTTAAATAAATAGTATTCTATTATTGCTTAACAGTGCCATAATCGCTTGACAGCCCTAATTATTACTTGTATTCCAGTTGCGCCTAGAGGTACCTGTGCTTCGTGCTGTACAGACGCATAACGAGAGATGGTCCCTCTTCCAAGAGCTTACAATCTAGAGCAGTGGTCTCCAACTCTTTTATGCCCAAGATCAATTTTTGACTTTAAGGTAAACCCAGGATCTACCCCGCCCCTTCCCTGAGCCCTGCCCCTTCCCCAGAGCCCCGCCCCATTCACTCCATCCCCCCCCATCCATCACTTGCTCTCCCCCACCCTCACTTTCACCGGGCTGGGGTAGGGGTTTGGGAGGGGGTGTGGGTTCTGGGCTGGGGCCGAGGGGTTCGCAGCGTGGGAGGGGGCTCGGGGCTGGGGCAGAGTGTTGGGGTGTGGAGTGCAGCCTATGAGGGGGTCAGGGCTGGGGTTGGGGTGCAGAAGGGGGTATAGGATGTTGGCTCTGGAAGGGGGGGTTCAGGGCTGGGGTAGAGTTTTGGGGTGCAGGAGGGGATGGGAGTGCTGGCTCCAGGAGGGGGCTCAGGGCTGGGGCTTGGGGTGCAGGAGGGGGTTTGGGGTGCTGTCTCCAGGAGGGAGCTCAGGGCTGGAGGTTGGGGTGCGGTCTCCCCCTGGGCAGCACTTACCTCTGGCGGCTCCTGGTTGGCGGTGGAGTGTGGCTGCTGCTAAGGCAGGCTTCTGACCTACCCCGGCCCCATGCTGCTCCCGGAAGGGACCAACGTGTCCCTGTGGCCCCTGGGAGGGGCAGGTGGCATATGGCTCCGTGTGCTGCCCCTCTCTGCAAGCACCGCCCCCGCAGCTCCCATTGGCCACAGCTTCCCGTTCCCGGCCAATGGGAGCTGTGGGGGCAGTGCTTGCAGGCAGGAGCAGCATGTGGAGGGAGACCCCTGCCCGGGAGTGGCGTGAGTCTGGGGAGATCCTCTAAGATCGACTGGTTCGTGACAAAAGGACAGCCATTAGCAGCAGGAAGAACCCAGTCTATTGGATTCTAACAGATATTTATGCAACCCTTTGGGCATCTTGTTGAGGATGAGATCCCCCCCAAATTCACCGACTGCAAACAATCTGCTGGTACTGATACCAAGTGCCCTGTGTCTGAGTGGCTTAGGTTTTGACACTCTTACTACGGCATGGTCAAGAGAGGAAATGCCTTAGTTTCCCATCCACTCTGTGCGCTGATGTGAGCTTTCTCATTGCTAAGGACCAAGTTCAGCTGTGGTATAATGGAATTATGAAACTATGGTATTTATGGTGGAGTCAGTGGGAGTTGCACCTTCACTGTGTTTGCCCCTAAGTGATTCCTACATGTGGAACCTGTTAGGATGTTTTTGATTGCTGTGGTGTTTGCTGCTTTCTTTTGGTCCAGCATTAATTTAGTTGTTTGGCAGGATTGGCTGAGGCCCGTGTGAAAGCAGCAATCATACTGACATTGACAAAAGAGACCTGGGTAGAGAGGAACAAAATAAATTTGCAAATACGTTTCTGAATATTTCAATTTGTGCTGATTGGAGGAGTCATATTACTCTTTGTTTGTGAGCGTTCAGGAAACTGTGCTCATGTGCCATTGATAGCAAAATGACTAGCTACAGAGAATAGTTTATGGGCAACCCAGACGTTGAAATTCTTCATCCAGTGAATCCTTTTGAATAATAAATGTGATAAAGAAAATCCAAATCAGTTCAGGAAAAAATAATTAACCAACAAAGGGGCTTAATTTTAATAGGGAAAATAGCTTTAACACTCAGTGATGGTTAAAGGGTATTAGATTCTTTTCAATTAATTAAGAGATGATACAAGATTTTCTATGAAAACCTCATAATGGAACTGAGGAGACTTGCAGCTTTTGAGAAGGAAATGAAACTACCCACATGAAGAGTGCAGGAGGACTGTAGTTGGACTAGTGTGCCAGTATCATCATGGCTGTGTGATTCTTCCTTTGGGGCCTGGCATGAGAGAGAATTCTTTATGTGAATCTAGGTGGCTAAGTGGCTTTTTCTCTGAGGAGGCTGATTCTGTTATAGCTCTTCCCTCCTTTTCCTAACTGTCTTTTGAAAATAACGTTTTAAAATGTAAGTTCCCAGACCTGAAGAAGAGCTCTGTGTAAGCTTGAAAACTTGTCTCTCTCACCAAGAGAAGTTGGTCCAATAAAAGATATTGCCTCACCCACCTTGTCTCTATAATACCCTGGGACCAAACTGTAGTGTTGTTGTAGCCAACAACGGGTTCAAAACTTAGTTAGTTCAAACTTGCAGAACTTGAGTGTGCTTCTAAGGCTCTGTCTACACTGACAGTTTCATCGTTAAAGGTTTTGTCTTTCAACAGTGTGAAACCCCCCCCCCCCAAACGACAAAAGTTTTAATGACGAAAAGCGCCGGGGTGGATAGTGCTTTGTCTGTGGGAGCCGTGTTCCCAGCGATGAAGCTACTGCTCCTCGTTAGAAGTGGTTTTATTTTGTCACTGGGAGGGCTCTCTCCCGGCAATACATTGGCTACAGAGTGCACCTTACAATGGCATGGCTGCAACAACCGTTGTAAGGTGCACGGTGTAGAGAGAGCCTAACTGAAGTAGTAGTGGAATTGATAGGTGGTGCTATTGTTTATCTGAATGTATAGGAGTGAGTTCTTGGGGAAGTGTACCTTGTCAGTAGTAATGCATTCTCTTGCTGAACATCTCAAGCAGTAGTGATGCTGAGCGTATCAGTCTGTTGCTTTATCAGTGAGTCTGTCAGTCTGTCATTCATGCTGAATGATTTAAATGTAGAGCTGCTACCTTCAGATCATTCCTATGTGAACAAATAAACCAGGGATTGCCCTTTGCCCCCCCTCTGGCCAGGGGGTTATTCTTAACCTTTTGAGATTTATGACCTCACTCAGTCTTCTTACAGTTGTTAATGTTGCGTATGTTTTTTAACTCTCTGAATAGCTATTAGTGAAAATTTCTGAGGCTGTGTTCAGGGATTGTTAGTTTCTTGGGCTTGTCTATACTTACGCGCTGGTTCGGCGGCAGGCAATCGAACTTCTGGATTCGATTTATCGCGTCCAGACAAGACGCGATAAATCGAACCCAGAAGTGCTCCCTGTCAACTCCGGTAATCCTGCTCGGCGCGAGGAGTACGCGGAGTCGACGGGGGAGCCTGCCTGCCGCATCTGGACCGCGGTAAGTTCGAACTAAGGTACGTTGACTTCAGCTACGTTATTCACGTAGTTGAAGTTGCGTACCTTAGTTCGAATTGGGGGGTTAGTGTAGACCAGGCCTTCGTCTCACCTCCTGTAGGACAGTGGTTTCCAGACTACAGTACCCCTTTCAGTAGTCTGATTTGTCTTGCGTACCACAAGTTTCACCTCACTTAAAAACTACTTGCTTACAAAATCAGACATAAAAATACAAGTGTCACAGCACACTATTACTGAAAAATTGCTTACTTTCTCATTTTTACCATATAATTATAAAATAAATTGATTGAAATATAAATATTGTACTTATATTTCAGTGTGATACTTGAGCCTATTTTTCACTTGTGAGCCTTGTCTGAACCCTGAGACCCAGGCAGTGGGGCTGGAGCATGTAACTTAGCTTCACGGGGCCACCTGTGGCATGGGGGCCCTGGCAATTGCCCTGCTTACCACCCCCTAATGCCGGCCCTGCACTTGCGATCCCCCTAAGCCCCTCCCGTGACCCTCCTGGGAGCTGCAACCTCCAGGTTGAGAAACGCTGATTCCCTACATACCCCCAGAGGTACGCATACCCCTGGTTGAGAACCACTGCTGTAGGATACTGATATATTGTTGGTATCAGGGGTGGCTCTAGGCACCAGCAAAGCAAGCCTGTGCTTGGGGCAGCCCATTTGCAGGGGCGGCAGGGATCCAGCATGGGAGCTGAGAACCAACAGGGGGCCCTGGGAGCTGTAGTTCCTTAGCTCCCTGCCTATAGAGCCAGCCCTGGAGCAGGGAAGAACTACATTTCCCAGCATTCCCTTGGCCACTACCAACAGGAAAGAGGGGGAGGAAGTGAGGAAGCTGAGACCTCATGCTGCAGTGACTGGAGAGCTGCACTGGGAAGGGTAGGGATACCATATTTTAACATTCAAAAAATAGGACACTCCACGGGGAGGGGGAGGGTAGCCCCACCCTGCCACCATCCACTCCCTCTGACTGCCCCCCACAGAAACCCCAACCCATTCAACCCCCCTGCTCCCTGTCCCCTGATCACCCCCTCTTGGGACCCCTGCCCCAACTGCCCCCCAGGACCCCACCCCCTATCTAAGCCCCACTGGTCCTTGTCCCCAACTGCCCCCTCCTGAGACCCCCTCCCCCAACTTCCCCCCTAGGACTCCACCGCCTACCTGTCCCTTAACAAACCCCTGGGATTCCCATGCCTATCCAACTGCTGCCTGTCCCCTGACTGCCCCCTCCAAGCCCCTGACCCGTCTAACGCCCCCTTCTCCCTGCCCCTGACTGCCCCCCTGATCCTCTGCCCCATCCAAGCCCCCCTGCTCCCTGTCCCTTGACTGCCCCCTCAGAACACCCTACCCCTTCTCCAACCCCCCCAGCCCCCTTACCGTGTAGGGTTACCATACGTCCGGTTTTTTCCGGACATGTCCGGCTTTTCGGCAATCAAACCCCCGTCCGGGGGGAATTGCCAAAAAGACGAACATGTCCGGGAAAATGCCGGCCGGGCACTTCCCCTCCCGCGGCTGCTCTGCTCCTCCCCTGACTCTTCGGCTCTGTTTAAGAGCCGAGCTGCCCGAGCGCTATGGGCTTCAGGCAGCCCCCTTACCTCCGGACCCCAGCCGCCGGCCGGGCACTTCCCCTCCCGGGCTCCGGCGGTGCAGGGTCCGGAGGCATGGGGGCTGCCCGAAGCTGGTAGCGCTCGGGCAGCTCGGCTCTTAAACAGAGCCGAAGAGTCAGGGGAGGAGCAGAGCCTCCGGCCGCGGCGGCTCTGCTCCTCCCCTGAGTCTTCGGCTCTGTTTAAGAGCCGAGCGCTACGGGCTTTGGGCAGCCCCCATGCCTCCGGACCCTGCGCCGCCGGAGCCCGGGAGGGGAAGTGCCCGGCCGGGGGCGCAGGGTCCGGAGGCATAGGGGCTGCCCGAAGCCCAAGCGCTACCGGCTTCATGGGTTGCCGGGCAGCCTCCAGACCCTGCGCCCCCGGCTGGGCGCTTCCCCTCCCGGGCTCCAGCTGCGCTGGGGAAGCGCCGGCTGGGGGTGCAGGGTCTGGGGGCTGCCCGGCAAACCGTGAAGCCGGTAGCGCTTGGGCAGCCCTTTTCGCGTGGCTGGGAGTGGGAGGGAGGAGGGGGCGGGGTTGGGGCGGAGAAGGGGCGGAGTTGGGGCGGGGCTGGGGTGGGAAATAGGCGGGGCCAGGGCCCAGTGGAGGGTCCTCTTTTTTTTATTTGTTAAATATGGTAACCCTATTACCGTGCCACTCAGACCAGTGTGTCTGGCTTGACGCAGCGCCAGACACACTGCTGCATACATGCTGCCGTGCTCCCCTGTGGAGCCACAGCCCTCTCCACCCCCTTCCTCCCCCCGCCCAGCACCTGCCTTCCAGATTTGAACACCTCAAAATTCAGGAGTGCTCAAGCTCAGTTTGGGCGGCTGTTACTTCATTTCTCCCAAATCAAATATACTGATACTGTAACTTGCTGTAGAAAAAGTAGGATAAAATTGAGCAAGAAATGCTTCCCAGTGGTTATTAGGACTGGAATGCTATTTTCAACAGCCATTGCCTTTTTTGTTTGTTTGTTTGTTTGTTTAAAAGGAAGACAGTGATATTGCATTGGCAAATTCCCCATAGAAAGAAAGAGTGGAACAAAAGAATAATAAAGGCACCTCAACTTTTCCTCATTTATGTAGGACAGTCTTATAATATGCATCCAGATATCCTCCAATCACACAAGCTGAAAATTGTTCCACTTTACTGCAGTTCTGTAACCATATGGGAACCAATCCTGTCTGTGTTCTGTGCACATCTAAAATTCCTGCTGAATGACCCGCCCTGGGAGCGAGTTACCAGTGACCCAGGGCTCCAGCGGAAGGAGGGTGCAGGTTGGGGGGGGGGTGAGCCCAGGGCTGGGGCGGCAGGGTGTGTGTGCGTGTGCGGGGGGGGGGGGGGGAGAGCCCAGGGCTGGGGCGGCAGGGGAGGTGTGGTTGGGGGAGAGAGCCCAAGGCTGGGGTGGCAGGGGGGTATGGGTGGGGGGGGTGAGAGCCCAGGGCTGGGGCGGCAGGGGGGTACGGGTGGGGGGGTGAGAGCCCAGGGCTGGGGTGGGGGAAAAATTTTTTTGCTTGGGGCGGCAAAAAACCTAGAGCCGGTCCTGGTTGGTATAGGGTGAAATTGAGACATATATCTCCTTACAGTTGGGGAGATTTTCAGCACTGGACAGCCCATCTGGAAGAATGAGAGAGGTAAAGGAATTGCTAATTATGGGAGGTATCTGCACTCTGAGAATACTATATGCAGAAATTCCCATGTGCCCTTCCCTTCTCATTTCCCCATTGCCCCCACTGTCTAGAGACCCCCAAGTTGCTGATTGGTAAGCATGCTTCCGTCACATTTCTTAAAAATATTATCTGAAGTCACACTGGATACTGGTCTTTACTACTTCACAGGCTTTGCTGTTCTGCTGTGATTCAGTGGAACCTAAGACTTGAGTCCGTGGGTTTAAAAATTCTTGAATTTGATGAAGAAAATATTCATTTGATGAACCACAAATACATTGGAAGATAGTATTGTAGAACTTCAAGCACAGATAGATCATTTGAAGATCTTTACTGGTGTTACTGTAAAAGAAAAGGTGTGGGAAGACATTGTCACAGCATGTAACATTTATGAATGGGGATTATTATTATAATTTTATTATTTGCATTATAACTGAGATTGGGTCGATTGTGGTGGGTGCTATACACACAAAGTAAGGGACCATCTCTGTCCCAGAGAGCTTACAAGGGGAAGTGACCTGCTGTGTGACTTTGGACGGGGCAGGTTTCCTGAGCCCTGGTGTAGTGCCCTATCTACTGAACCATGCTGCATCCTTGATCATGTTTTGCGAGCTCAGCAAAAAATGTTGAGTTTTTGATTTCTGGAAAAGTATATTTTTGAATGAAAACCCAAAATATTTGTAAAAAAAACTTCCAAACTGAAGAAAAAGGCTTTGTGACCAACTCTGTCTGGTAAACATATGCAGTATTGCCAACCCCACGAGTTCAAAAAATCATGAATGAATGAGTTAAGGCACCCAAAATCATGATATATATATATATAGGGGTTCTTTCATTTGCGTTCTGGTATTTGAGCCATTGGGTTCACTTTATCTGGCTTTTCTTGTCAACTGGGGAGCTAGAAACTTGTTTATTAATGCAGGCTGAAATGCTCATATTGTCACTTGACTGCAGGATCAGGATTGAAGAGTAAGCACTAATATTGCACATGTGCCTGGGATTGTACCAAATACTCCAGTGATTCAGTTAGTCATGGCAATAAGTGAGCATTCAGCTTGCGGGGTATTTCTGTGGTATTGATTTTTTCCCCCCTTTTGATTGCTCATGAACACTCAGTGCGCAGCTGTGCCGTTAAGACAGAGCCCTGAGTAGGACTTCATACAGCTTTATCTCCCAGTGGCTCTCCTGGAGTTCCAGGGAACTGAACATGCTCTTAAGGATGGTGCAGCCTGCTCTCTTCTCTGTCCCCCCCAGCTCCCTGTCCCCCCCCTTTCTCATTCCCTTTGGGGTGGATTGTGCCCTGGGAGGTACTAGGATGTAGCAGTCCTTGTGCTGGCATAGCACAGGAATTGTGAATGTGGCTGACCTCTGAGCAAGAGTGCAGCTGGGAAAGCCTCCTTTGGCCTGTTTCAAAAGTGCTGGGCACCCAGCAGCTTCCGCAGAATCACAGATTTTTAAGGCTAGAAGGGACCACTATAATCTTGTATCCTGACCTCCTGCATAACATAGATCAGAGAACATCATGCAGTGAATCCTTTGGCAAGTCCATGACTTCTGTTTGAGCTGGAGTGGATCTTTTAGAATTGCAATTTTCAAAAGTTACCACATTCCATAAATACATATCAAGAGGATAGATTGAGCTTCCTAAATCTCTGACTTTGAAGCAGGTTTTCCAGAAGGGTGGATGCTAAACAATTTAAAAAATATTTTTTTTAAAGAAATCAGCAATTTTGGCTTTTATTAAAATAAATATCTTTTTAAAAATGAACATGTTTAAAATGAAATCTGAATTTATAATGAGTTTAGGCCTTAACATTTTGTATTAATCTTTTAAAACATTTAAATAAAAAGTAAATATGCTGAATCCATGAGCCCCATCAAAAACTTTGAGTTAAAGGCTGTTCTTCTGTATAAAGAAAGATGTTTTCCCCCTGATTCTCACTTTTGAGGTCATGCTTTATAAATATGGGATAATAGGTCATTTACTGTGTTAGGGGCTTGGTCCTGTGGGGGACCCTTGGACCTTGAATTATTATTGTAGATGTTTTCTGGATCCCACACAATTTTCAACATTTTTTTTGACGTGTCTATATCAACTGGACACGCTATCCAGTAATAATCTTGCTATTGCTGTATACAGTGGTAATACCCCCTCCCTGCTTCTACTCAATATTCTTCTGCTTACACATCCAAAGATCATATTCTACCTCTTAGCCACAGCATTGGATTGGGAACTCATGTTCAATTGGTTACCTAGTATGACCCCTAAGCGCTCTTCAGAGTCTCTACTTTCTAGGATACAATCTCCCATCCCGTAAATGTGACCTACATTATTTTTTCCTAGCTGTATGACCTTGCATTTGAGTATGCTAAAACACATGTTGTTTGGGTGAGATCACCTTTCTAAGTGATCCAGATTACTCTGTATAACTAACTGACCTGGCCTTATGATTCCATTCCACCAGCATTTGGGGCAACTGCAAAAAATCGTAATTACTTTTATATTTTCTTCCAAAGGGTGTCTAGAAAATTGATATGATAACTACATATTGAGTGAATCCTATTAGCAACAGCTCCCATGCCTTTATTAGCAAGGAAAGATGGTACAGCTCACAGAATTGCACGCTCTGAGGGAGCAGTGTGTCTCTCCAGTTAGCAAATGTCTTTTTAATCCATGCAAGTTTCCTCTTTCCCACAACAGGTTGAGCAGTTATTAACTGGGGTGGTGGTAGGAGGCCCCCAATGCAAGGTGAACCCTACTCTGGCTGGTGCAATAAAGGGTAGGGGTAGGGTGACCATATTTCCGAAAGGGAAAACAGGACACTGTGCGGGGCTGACCCAAGCTCCGCTCCCTGCGTGTGGGGCAGTCAGGACTCAGGCGAGCAGCGCCACATACCAGATAGGGTGACCATATTTCCCAAAGGCTGGGGCTGGTGTTGGTGCTCGCTCAAGCCCTGCCTGCCCCCTGCCCGAGTCTTGCCTCCCGCCTCCCCCCCCCCATTTGGGGCTGGCTGTAGTTCTGGTTGCCCCATTTGAAAAAAGATGTATTAGAATTGGAAAAGAAACAGAGAAGGGATTAGGGATATTGAACAGTGTCCATATAAGGACAAATCAAAAATACTGGAATTTTTCAGGTTGGAAAAGATAACTAATGGGGGGAATGATAGAGGTCTATAAAATCATGACTGGGGTAGAGAAAGTAAATAAGGAAGTGTTATTTACCTCTTCACATAACACCAGAACCAGGGGTCACCCAATAAAATTAACAAGCTGCAGGTTTAAAACTAACAAAAAAAGGAAGTCCTCTGTCACCCAATGCATAGTCACCCCCTGGAACTCATTTTTCCAGGGGGTGTCATGAAGGGCAAAAGCTTTACTGGGTTCAAAAAAGACTTAGATAAATTGATGGAGGAGAGGTCCATCAATGGCTATTAGCCAAGATAGTCAGGGACACAACCCCATGCTCTGGGTGTCTTAAGCCTCTGACTGTCAGAAGCTGGAACTGGATGAAAGTGGATGGATCAGTCGATAACTGAACTGTCTGGCACTGGCCACTGTCAGAAGACAGGATACTGGGCTAGCTGGACCACTGGTCTGACCCAGTATGGCCTTCCTTAAGTTATTTGTTCCTATGCTCTTATCGCATAGGATGTTTTATAGCCAGCGCCCAGAGTCTGCCCACCATTCGTCTCTGCTCCCTAGCTGGGTGCACACTGCAACAGGGCCAATGGGCAGTGGGTCAGATGCAGTGTTTCAACCACTCTGCTAGGCTGCTACTGTCTCCCAAGCTCAGCTCTGTGCACTGGGGAATTTGGTTAGGGGACTGGAATCAGCACCCTGCAAGAGCCTGAGTGAAGGGAGATGCCTCGCCACCATAACAGGTTCAGGGAAAGGACCCAGGAATTCTCTCATGCAGCAGGGAGCACCTTGTAAGGGAACTGGGGCTGCCATGCAGTGTAGGGCAAGGCTTTTCAATCCGTCTCGCAGCCTTCACAGCCCCACTCTCGACCCTCAGTCAGAGGAGCCTCGTTTGTGTTTTTTGCTGGAGGGCCTTGGCTTTGATCCGCTGCAGTTCTGCCATTTCAGACATTCCAGCACATTCATGACTGATCCTCCATTGGCCAGCATCGTGTGTGCCATCAGCACCAGTGCACAGAGCGTGTAAAACATGCCTGTTCTGAGTTAAGAGCATTTGACACACTCTTTGCTTTGGATGAGGAATAATACACAAGGGTTGGGGTAGGGGAGAATCCGCTCCGAGTCACTACTGACAGATAAGGAGGAACGGATCACAGAACTAAAAATTAATGGTATCATAGGCACAAGTGATCATGACGGTGCAAACAGAATGTCAAGGCCAGTAATCTATATACTTGGTGCTTTGACAGGGCCAATTTCACAGAGCTGAAAACAATGATGAGTAAGGCTAAGATTTTGGCACAGGTATTTTTAGTAAAAGTAACAGACAGAATGTGG
Organism: Chrysemys picta bellii; assembly: GCF_011386835.1. Taxonomy (NCBI): domain Eukaryota; kingdom Metazoa; phylum Chordata; order Testudines; family Emydidae; genus Chrysemys; species Chrysemys picta. The sequence continues at coordinate 56,895,064 of NC_088800.1, forward strand.
GCAATAAACAATAAATCATGCAAGCTGGAGCCCCACCGCCCAGGGCTGAAGTTGTGGAGGTCACACAAAATCATGGAATGCGTGTTCTCCCTGAGCCAAATCAGCTGGGAAGAAGAATTTAATGAGAAAAAGGTGAATTATAATTTAAAAATACCTCACTAGATGCTCAAAAAACCACAATTCCATAATTGAGGAAGAAAGCTGTGCTGTTTAAAAAACCAACTTGGTTTAAAAAGGAATTGAGGGTAGTAGTAAACAATGAAAAGATAATATATAACACATGGAAGAAGAGGGAAATTGATAGTAATGAATATAAATCAGAGACTAAGAATGGTAGAAAATTGATAAGGGAAGCCAAGGGATACAAGAGAACTCTATTGCCAGCAGAGTTAAGGACAAAAAGGAGTTTTTAGATATATTAAGAACAAAAAGAATCCTGACAATCGTATTGGTCCATTACAAGATGGAAATGGAAGAATTATCAATAATAATGCAGAATAGTTCAATAAATATTTCTGTTGTGTATTTGGGGAAAAAACATGATGTAGTCTCATCATATGATCATAACACTCTTTCCATTCCACTAGTATCTCAGGAGGATGTTAAAACAGCAGCTACTAAAGTTAAATATTTTTAAATCAGCGGGTTCAGATAACTTGCATCCAAGGAGCTCGCTGGACTGTTAATATTGATTTCCAATAAACCTTGAAACACTGGGGAAGTTCCAGAAGACTGGAAAAAGGCTAATTTTGTGCCAATATTTAAAAAGGGTAAACAGTATGATCTGGGTAATTATAGGCCTGTCAGTCTGACATTGACCCAGGCAATATAATGGAGCAGCTGATTTAGGACTTGATTAATAAAGAACTAAAGGAGGCTAATGTAATTAATGTCAATCAATGTGGGTTTATAGAAAATAGATCCTGTCAAACTAATTTGATATATCCTTTTTGATGAGATTACAAGCTTTGATAATAAAGGTGACAGTATTGATGTAATGTACTAAGATTTTTGTAAGGTTTTTGACTTGGTGCCACGTGACATTTTTAATAAAACAATCTAGAATGATATAAAATTAACATGATGGCACACATTAAATGGATTAAAAACTGGCTAACTGATAGATCTCAAATGTAACTGTCAGTGGGAACTCATCAAGCGGGTCTGTTTCCAATGGGGTACCACAGGGATTGGTTCTTGGCCCTGTGCTATTTAACATGTTAATGACCTAGAAGAAAACATAAAATAATTACTGATAGTTTGCAGATGACACAAAAATTGTGGAGTAATAAATAATGAAGAGGACAAGTCACTGATTCAGAGTGATCTGGATCACTTGGTAAACTGGGTGCAAATAAACAATACACATTTTAATATGGTTACAAAGAATGAAGGTCATACTTACAGGATGGGGAACTCCATCCTGGGAAGCAGTGACTCCGAAAAAGATTTGGGGATTATAGTGGATCATCAGCTGTGGCCAAAAGAGCTAATGCGATATTGGGATGCATAAACAAGGTAATCTCAAGTAGGAGTAGAACGGTTTCTTACCTTTGTATTTAGCAGTGGTGTGACCACTGCTGGAGTATTATCTAGTTGTGATGGTCCCTATTGTATTCCGCTGAGGGTTATGCATGAGCACCATGCGTCCGGAGCTGGATAATTTGAAAGTAGTGTCTGTTAGTCCACACCGTGTGCCTTGGCTTGCCTCGTTCTTCTGTCTGAGGTCATAAAGGGTGGGGCGGATTGACCGCATCTCCAGTTCCTTCTCAACATTGCATGGTCCAGGTTGGAACTTTCTGTCCTCATCTCTGACACACTTTAAAATAAGATAGTTGTACATAGTTTTGAGAGTTTTATAGTAGTTTTACCAGTTTATTGTAGTTTTATCATAGTTTTAGTGATGAGTTTAGATAGATTGGGGGGGAAGGGGTTGTTTTCTTCACATCCTTCCCGCCCCTCCCAGGACTTGCGAGCGGGTACTGAACTATGCCCAGGATGCTGGGCTTCATACTCTGCGCCTCCTGTCCACGCTCCTTGGTCAACAGTGAATGCCAATGCTGTCTCTACTGCTTGGGAGAAGCTCACGTTGCATCCAGGTGCAGTATTTGCCAATCCTTCCCCAGCTGCAAACCAAGAAGACTGAGTTCAATGCCTCTGGAAGCACCTCATGGAGCTTGCCATGAGGCCTCACTCAGACCCAGGCTGGTGAAACCCCCTCCCTCCCCTTGTAATCCTCTAGACCAGGGGTCGGCAATCTTTCAAAGAAGAGCCGTGTATTTTTTTTTTTTTTTTTTTGGTCTTTGACCAAAATATTTTGAGCGCCTCATCACGTGCAAAGCTACTTGTAGAGTTAGAATTTATCAGCTAATAATAATTGAACATATTAAAGTTATTACTACTCACTAATACTTTTAATGCGACTTCTGCTGTTTGAGTTTGAATATAAACAGGAGGGGGCTCTGGGCTGGGGCAGGGGATTGGGGTGCAGGAGGGGGTGCAGGGTCTACGAGGGAGTTTGGGTGCAGGAGGGGGTTCTGACCTGGGGCAGGGGGTTGGGGTGCGAGCGGGTGTGCGAGGTGCAGGCTCTGGCCGGGAGACATACCACAGGCGTACCACACTCTGCGCGCCTCCATCCCCAGCACTGTCCTCACAACTCCCATTGGCCAGGAACCGGCCAATGGGAGCTGCGGGGGCAGTGCTTGCGGGTGCGGACAGCACATGGAGACCTGCTGCCACCCTCCCTGCAAGGGGTGCGCAGAGATGTGCCAGCCGCTTCCGCTGGCCGGGAGCTGCCTGTGGTAAATGCCTCCTGGTCAGAGCCTGCACCTCGCTTCCCCTCAAAAAACTGCCCACAAGGGAGCAGCCAAAGAGCCACAGGTTGCTGACCCCTGCTAAATGGATTTTGGGTTGCATTAAACTCTGCTACCAACTGTCAAGCCTACCTCCCCCCACAGATGTGCGAGCTCACTCCTGGAGATCTCAGGGCTAGTCTACACTGGCAGCGCTTTAACGTGCCTTGTATGGTCACGGCGCTGCTCTCTCCCAGTGCTCTAAAAAAACCCACCTCCACGAGAGGAGTAGCTATCAGTGCTGGGAGCACGGCTCCCAGCACTAGTGCCCTGTCTACACTGGTGCTTTACAGCGCTGAAACTTGCTGCGCTCAGGGAGATGTTTTTTCACACCCTGAGTGAGAAAGTTGCAGCGCTGTGAATTGCCAGTGTAGACAAGCCCTCAGGCTTCAACCATGGCCTCCCTTCAGGATGTGCTATTTATGGACATATGTAGAGCTGCCACATGGCATTCTTTGCACTCCTTTTCAGGGCACAATTCCTTAGTACAGGACTCGGCAATGGAGGCCTTCTTCGGTATTGCAGTTCTCCGCATGACCATCCCATCCATCCATCATCCTTGCACTCTCCCCCGACTTAGTCTGCTTGTTAATCACCTTCAGCGGAATACAATAGGGACCATCACTTGAAGAGGAGGAGGTTACTTGCTTCTAACTGGGGTTCTTCACGATGTCTGATCTCTATCTCGCTGCTTTCCCTCCTTCTCCTCTGCTATGGATCTGTCTGGTTAGCAGAGGAGAAGGAACTGGAGATGCGGTCAGTCCGCCCTGCCCTTTATGACCTTGGACGAAAGCATGAGGTGGGCCAGGGCGCACATGTCGGACCAGTGAATGCTACTTTCAAATTCTCTGGCTCTGAATGCATGGTGTGCATGCATGACCTTCTGTGGAATACAGATAGGGACCACACATCTACAAGAACCTTCACCTACAGGTAAGTAACCTCCTCTCATGTGCCTTGTTGATTTTTGTTATCATTTTAATCAGAAGTTATTGTGGTAATAAATTAAACTCTTTATGGAAGTCTGAGTGTTTTTAACAGCATAGTTACCTTTATCAGCCAAACTTGTAATCTCAACTGTCAAGTTTGTTTTTACAAGACCTATTTTCAATAAAACCATGTTGATTGGCATTAATTACACAACCATCTTTTAGTTCTTTATTAATAGTCTGATATCAGTCCCAGGCAAAGTAATGGAACAGCTGAAAAAAGAACAGGCCCTTAGTTACTCAGGTCATCCAGTTTACCGTTTTTAAATATCATCACAACTTTAGCTTTCTTGCAGCCTTTGGCAACTTACTGTTCCTTCTCTCTTCTTCGATTCCTGTCCATCAGCTCCACAGTGACAACAGAACCTAATGAAGTCTGTCCACTATTTTCTCTCTTGCACCAGTTTCAGGGCTTCATGCATCTTTAATGCTTTTTGTTCTATTTCATTCTTCACTGTATCTATCCAATGCATCCTCAGTCTTCCTCTATTTCTAGTTCCTTGCACTCCGGTATATATCGCCAGGTATGGTACGCTTTCTGGGTCCATTCTTGACACATGTCCAAACTATCACATTCATCTTTCTTCACTCTCTTGTAACAGCATTGCTTCTTGCCCTAGCCATTTTCTTCATTTTTTTATTTTCTTCAGTCGTGAAACTCTCAGTATTCCCTTCAGTCAGTTCACTTCTGCAGCCAAAATCTTTCGTTCATTGGCTGTTCCTGTACTCCAGCATTCTGACCCATGCAGCAGTATTGGCATGGCAGTTGTCTCATAGACACTGATTTTTGTATTTATTGAAATGTCTTTAGCTTTCTAGATCTTGTGGAGTTTGCCGAATGCAGTAGTGGCTATTCTGAAACTTTTTATGTCAACTTCACAATTCCCATTCTTTGATACTGCTCCTCCAAGGTGGACTACTTTTTCAAATTAGTATTCTAGTTCTTTATCTCAGAGTTTGATTTGTACCTCTTTCTCTTTGTCTTCCAATTGCCATAATTTTTGTCTTCTCCATGCTGCTCTTCAATCTGAGTTTTTTGCTTTCCCATTCTACCTTGTCAGTTGTTTTTTGTAAATCCTCCTTGGTCAATGCTGTGAGGTCAATATTGTCTGTGAATATAAGGTTATGCACTGTCCTACTTCATAACATGACTCCTCCTGCTTCATCTTTCAGTGCTACAGCCATTACTGCTTCCAGTATTAAATGAACAAATTGAACTAATTCCGCCAGGATTCATTAAATATTAACACCAACAGTCTGGACACTTCCTTGGTGAACTCTTTTAAAATTCCTGGGTGCAAGTTATCAGGGCCTGATGGTTTAAAAATATTTAACATCAGTAGATGCCATATAGCATCCTCCTTAGTTGGAATGGAAAGTATTTCACCATCAGATGATATGAGCACATCATCCAGCTTCTTTGCAAATGCAGAACAGAAATATTTATAGAACACTTCTGTCTCGTTTGCCTCGTTGATAATGTTACCATTTTCATGTAGTGTACAATTGTCAGGATTCCTTTTCTTGTTGTTGTTCATTTACAGTAGCACTCATTGTGTGCGGGGTGCTCACCAACACTTGAGGAGGAAGTCCCTGTTCTGAGAACTTCATAATATGATGACAGAAGTCAAGAGAAAGGAAATAACAATTGGCTGCTTATATACAAATCAGCAAGTTTCACTATGGGCAGCATGGCAGAGGTAAATCCTTTAAAGGGTCTTATGTGGGTAGGATAGGGCCTTAAGCCCAGACAGGTCGGACCATGCATAGGGGACTGCATGGAAGAAGGCAGGGAGGTGTTTGGGAATCTGAGTAAGTGGTGGGTGAGTTTGGGAGCATTGGTAGAGTGGAGGGGACACACATTTGCTGTTGCTCCATTTAAAATGCTCCTTCTTGTTGTGCCTAACCTAGGGTGAGGGTTGCTGCAGTGGAGCTTGTTTGTAGGACTCTAAAGGTTTAGGATTTGGTGATTGTTTGTGGCTGGGCATCTCCTTCAGGATCAGTGCCTTCTCATGGCTCATCTGATCTCTCTTGATAGATACACTTCTACCCCGATATAATGCTGTCCTCGGGAGCCAAAAAATCTTACCGCGTTATAGGTGAAACTGCATTATATCGAACTTGCCTTGATCTGCCGGAGTGCACAGCCTCTCTCCCCCCCTCTTCCCCTGGAGCACTGCTTTACCGGGTTATAGCCGAATTCGTGTTATATCGGGTTGTGTTATATTGGGGTAGAGGTGTATTGTGATTCTAGTTTGTACTGGCAATAAGTATAAATGAATATGAGAAGTTCCTCTCAGATATTTTAGCACTTGAGAAATTCTTGAAGTTAGCTGTGCAGTATGTATCAGTGAAATGGCTAACTGACATGAGGGACTGTAAGTTAAAGCGGCACTAATAGAACACTGCAGCTGTATGAAACCCAGCTGTCTGAAAGCCTGGGAATTCAGAGTCATGGTTGCAGTGAATGTGGAAGCCTCTGAAAGCCAGGACGTTCAAAATGATGCTTGCATTCCTGGATCCCTTATCCATGCTGCCGACCTCTCTTCTAATGATTCAGCTGCAGAGCCTTGTGAGATATCCAGTCAGTGTGTAGTTTGGGTGGTGGATGATGTAAATTGAGACCTTTGATTCATAGTGGAACTATGATTGAGACTGTGTTGTATCGGGCTGTAAATGGAGGGATGGGGGGAGAGGATGACGTGCAGGAGTGTCTGGTGGGGTCCATGGCCTATGTGTATGTGGGGGTGTCTGAATGAACAGTATTGGAGTAGTGGTATTTCCAGTGTGAGTCAGACCCACCATCTCTTTGCTGCTAATCGTTTTCTGACTTCCAGGTACTGACACAATTCTGCATAAGATGCTTTACGCTACAAAGATTTGCTTCCATAGCTATATTGGTTAGGAGTGTGAAGAAAATTACCTCACTACTCGATATAGCTATGCCAGCATAAGCCCTAGTGTAGATGCAGTTATACTGGCAAAGAAGTCTTTTGGAGAACTAGTTTAATCTATACTGGCAGCAGTTCTTTTGCCTGTATAAGCTGCCTCCCCCACTGTGGGAGGGAGTTTGCTGGTATAGTGTTACTGGATAACCTATACTAGGAAACCTTTAGTGTAGAGCACTGGTTCTTAACCTTTACTGCAGCCTGCACCCCTTTGGTTCTCAAAAATATGTTCTTGCACCTCTTATCAAAAATCGTTGAAGTAGCTCAGTTCTTTAAACCTAGATTTTTGTTGTTTTGTTTCTGGCAGCGAAAACCAAAAATCTCAACTAGGCAGGCAAAAATTTTCAGTAAAATCCCCAAATTTTTGCCTGACCAGCCAGAATTGTATGATTTCCAGTTGTTGAAAACAAAAACAAAATCCCAAAAAAGCAAAATTTTTCATTTGTTGACATTTTTCACAAGGAAAGAGCTGATTTCCCAACCATCTCTAATATGTAGCAAATTGCAAGGTTTTATGAACCTGACACACAAACGTGCACCCGTACCCTCATGTACCCATCCTATTAAATTACACACATTCCTCTCCATGTGCTCATGAACTTCCACTCAATTACATTTGTACCCCCTCTCACTCAACCATAGTTCTGTTCCCCGGGTAATACGTCTGCTGTGGCATCTCCGGTAGTATGCACCATATGTGCCACCCAGAGCGAGTGTGCAGGAATGCTTTGCTCCCACATACTGAGTGCTCTCAAATTCCCCAACCCGTGACATGCAGTGAGGAAAGCAGGAGCTGCAGCACTGGGGCCTTGGAGCTGGAAATGGAGTGAGCGCCTCACCGCAAGCAGAATGCTGGGTTTGCCCTTGGTGAGTGCCTTGCCTCCCCTCTCCTAACCCCTCCCAGGCTGGCAGGACTGCTTCCTCTTCCCCTCCTGTTTTGTCATTCAGGATGGAGGATGCTCTAAGAGTCTAAGGGCAACAATGACCAGTTGGACAGGCCATGTGGAAGGCAGCCAAGTCTGTAGTAGCAGGGAAACAGCTCTGCCTGAGGAAGGAGGGCTTTGAAATTGAAATGAGACCTTTACCCAAGCACTCCTGCCAGGGTCTCTTACCCCAGTTAGCTCATTAGGGAACTCCTAAGGGAAATCCCCTGCTTTCCTGAGGGCATTGGAATGAGGGGAGCATGCCCGAGAAGAGGGCAGAGCTGGACCCCTTGGCAGTGAGGGAAGGACCTAGTGATGGGATTTGGCTGGACACGGTGATGTAGCAGGGAGGCTGATCCCGGACAGGCTGCAAAAGAGCCAGGCTCTGGAATGCTGCTGACTCGGGAGCTTTGCTCTGGTTTTAATTGTGGTTTTGCTTTTACCTGTTCTTCCATTTTCTCTTATTTCTGGGTGGAGAGTTGTAAGGTTTACAGACCCAGCTAGGAGTTGCCAGGTTCAACAGGCCCAATTCATCCTCCGGAATAATGCCACTGACTGCATCCCATGGAGCTACACTGGGGCACCATCTGGTTCGAGGACTGTACAGGCTCAATGACTCCGCTTGTGTTAGTGAAAGTGTGGGCTCTGTGCTGGTTCTCTGCTGTCTCCCACACTTCCAGGAGCTATCTGGTCTCTTCGGTACCAGGGGCTCTGGCATGGGACATCCCCTTCTGACCAGGATTTGAGAGACTCCATCCCAGGTTTACAGTGAGCCCAGTGCATAATGGGACAGGATTTTCAGAGCTCGTTAACAGCCATGTGAGTATGCATGCCGTGAGCAGCAGATCTCACAGTTAGACACCACTGTGAGCTCCGTAAGTGACATGACTGAAGGAGTACACAGTAACAGGATATGACACAATGGTCGGCTGAGCAAAAGCAGACCATATAGCTCCGGAAGAGACATATGGAGTGTAATGGTGATGAAATCTATAGGGTTCTATGGAAATTACTCTAACTTGTAGCCTTTAAAGGGAAGAAGTGTCTTTCCATGGAATTGTTATCCAGTAGAGAATAAGATTGGTTTAGAAATTCTACAGCAAGGTTTTCATTCTGTTTGGTTCGCTAGAGACTTTTCTAGAAGTGGCCTTTGCCTGAGGCTCTCTGGACTTAACCACCTACTCTAGGATTTAACTCACTAACTCCTACCCCTTGTTGGGTTGTGTCACTGATGTGGCAGATTTCAGTTTTATGCTTTCCCCAATGACTGCTTCACTTTGGCCTAGGGATCCTTAAAGCATCTTACCTCGAGAAACTGTGTGCCTTAAAGCTCACAAGCAGAATTTGTGTGTTTCATTACCATAAGTGCATTTGCAATTGACCAGCTGAGTGAATGCAACGAATATTCTCTAAGTGTGTGCACAGTTGTGGTAACTGTGTTCAAGTTGTTTACATGGATTCCTGAAAATGTGACCCTTTTCCAGTATATTGGGTCCAAGATCTGCACAGAACTGTTTGGTGACCTGGCGAGAGGCAGGTGTTAAAAATCCCTGTAATCTAGAGTTTACTCGTCTAGAATGGTTGCTCAGGAGAGAAGTTGCCCACTAGCACTTTACATTGTGTTTAGCATCTTGGACTGGCTGGGCAAAGTGACATTCTTGGGAGGTGGGGCTTACAGTTCTCCAACAAATGGTGGAAGTGGGGCAGCTTGGGAGGGGTACCTGCTTTCCCAGTACAGCCAGGAGCGATCCCTCTTAGACACACCCCTCCCTTACTGGGCTTCAGAGCCTGAGTGGGAATGTCTCTATGCTGCTATTTTTAGCACAATAGCATGAGGCCCATGAGCATGAGTCTGTAGACCCGGGCTCTTAGATTCACTGCCATGTTTTTTTGTTGTTGGTGGTGGTTTTTTTGCGGTGTAGACATACCCTTGGTAGCAGGAACTCTCTCATTTTACAGGGCACTCTCTCATAGTTGCCAACGCTCCTGATTTTATCGCCAGTCTGGTGAGATTTGGTGCTTCACTGAAAGTCCCAGCTGCTGGAGTCCAGCTATTACCTGACAATCTTAGCTTTTTAAAAAAAAAAAACAAAAACTTTATAGCCCTCCTGTGTACAGAAAAAAGCTTGGAAACGTGGACCCTAAATGTTTCCATTCAAGAAGGGAAGTACAAAGAGCTCAGTGGTTTTTTTGTTTTTGTTTTTAAATATCTTGATTTTTTGGGGGGCCTGACTCATGATTTTTGAATGCTTGGGACTGGTGATGCTTCCCTCTGCATGGGCCCTTCTTTATTAAAGGCAAACATGCGAAGTTCCCTCTGTGACCATCATCACTGGGAGAGAAGTGAAGGCGGCTGCTCACATCAGCCTTTCACTTAGACTCCTAGCTCTCTGAGGTCGCTGCAGTCTGCTGACCAGGCTGCGCCACTGTCTCTTCTCTGGAGAGTGCACCCCAGCATACACAGAAATGCTTTCCTCTCCAGAGTGACTGGAAAAAACAGCTGTATTCTTCAGTCCCTGGATGGGCCAGCTATGGCTGACAATGAGAAGGATAGGGTGTTCCCACGTGCAGTGCAGGGCGCACACACTGAAACATTGTTGGGCTCACAATGCCTGACAGAGATGTTTCTGGCGAGTATGAAAAAAGGAACCATTTGCCCCAACCCAGGAAATATTTACATCTTTCTGCAGGTTAATTTCTCATGAGAAAGAGTTTCATTCTCCAAGCTGGAAACTCTGGGACCCCGGCACTAGTAACAATGCCATGCACCAGCAGCTCAGCCCTGCATTGAGCTTGCAACCACTGAGGTCAAGTGAATCCTGGGGACGGGAATGTGGGCTGATCCCAGAGCCTGGGATCCCGTTAGTCAGGAAAATTTCTTCTGAATGGTTAGTTTGTAAAAGTTATAGAGAACTACTTCAAATAGAGGCTCATAAAGGGGAATGCTAGGCAACTTTTAATTATAAGCATCAGTCTGCACTCCACCTATAATTTTTTGGCCCAAGGGCCACATCTGGTATGGAAATTGTATGGTGGGCCATGAATGCTCATGGAATTGGAGTTGGAGTGCAGAAGGGGGTGAAGGCTCTGGCTGGGGGTGCGGGCTCTGGGGTAGGGCCAGAAATGAGGAGTTCAGGGTACGGGAGGGGGCTTCGGGCTGGGGCAAGGGACTGGGGTATGGGAGAGGGATCAGGGTTGGGACAGGAGGTTGGGGCACGGGAGGGGGTAAGGGGTGCAGGCTCCGGGCAGCGCTTACCTCAAGCAGCTCTTGGAAGCAGCGGCATGCCCCCCCCTGCGGCTCCTATGTGGATGTGCGGCCAGGTGGTTCCGCACACTGCCCCGTCCGCAGGCGCTGCCCCTGCAGTTCCCATTAGCCGCAGTTCCTAGCCCATGGGAGCTGCGGGCGTGGCGCTTGGGGTGGGGCCAGCGCGCGGAACCCCCTGGTTACCCCTAAACGTAGGAGATGGAGGAGGGACATGCTGCTGCTTCTGGGAGCCTCGGCACGTGTGCGCGGAGTGGTCTCCAACCCTGGTCCCTAGTTGGAGTGCGGGAGCAGTGCAAGCCCCAGACCCCACTCCCCAGCGGGAGCTCAAGGGCCGGATTAAACAGGCTGGAGGGCCGGATGTGGTCCCTGGGCCGTAGTTTGCCCACCTCTGACCTATAGTTACCCATTGGTATTTGGAAATGATGACATCTCTTCAGTGCAAAGAGAGAACAAAATACTAGAAAAAGCCAATTCATTAATGTTTCTCTCACAGTATATGCAAAAGCAAAACACTCGTTTCAGCAAACTAAGCATAAATGTGCACAATTATTACATACATTTTTGTAAATTTTGACCAGTGGCTTGCTATTTTTCTGAGAATGAGGAAGATTGTAAATGTTAATGTGTGAATGTCCATTTCATGTATTATTCAACAGCATTACAAAATGTTTCACCATCTGTAACACTGGACTATATATTCAATAAGGCACTTGTGCAAAGGCGGCTAAGCAGATGAGACAAGTTATGAAGTCATAATAATGTACAAGTCTTATGTTATTTAATGTTTATATAACAGTAGCGCACACTTGCCCCCAGTCAGGATTGTGGGTGCGACACAAACACATGTGAATATGCAGTGCCTTTCCCAAAGAGCTTCTATTGCAGAGGTCCCCAAACTGTGCCCCCTTTGGGAGGGCTTGGAGGAACGTTTTGGGGAGTGGTGCAGCTGGGGCCTGGGCTAGCCCCCATGGGGGGTAGGGAGGGAGCCCCACCCAGTTCTGCTCCTGGCCCGGGCTGCTAGCCTGGGGCTCCAGTTGCTGGCCCCGCACCTGGGGCTCCACTCCCTGGGGCTGTGGCCCCAGTCTCGGCCGCTTTATTCCTGATGGGGGTGTGACCCTGAAAAGTTTGGGGATCACTGTTCTTCCGCAAGAAGAGAAGTGAAGAAGTAGTAGTAGTTTATTAATAACAATTTAGTTTTGGGCCATTGCACACAAAGTACTACAACAAAACTGAAACTAAATCCAAAATGATAAAATGTTAAAATATTTATAAATACAGATTAAAAAGGATATACAGCATTAATCTTACACAATCACCAGGCCCCTTGCTTTTTCCTTATTTTTAGTGGCTGACTATGCAGATAGGGTAACCGCTCGATACATTGTCAGTTCCTAAAAAATATTCTGTTTTCTGAGAGATCATAGATAAAGGCATCTGGGACAAAAACACGGAAAGCCAGTTTGACCTTCAATGGCAACACAAATTACAATGTAATAAATAATGAAGTAAATATTCCACCTGCCCTAAACTTCATGGACAGAGGCGTTTACATTTCTCAGTGCCAGCATCTTGGCCTTTTAAGTAAGTTGTCTGCATGGGTTGGAAATGAAAAGCTGTAAAGGCCCTCCTGAGTGTGTTATTACAAGGACTGGGTAAATATCTGGCATACACAAGTCTTTTTTTAACAAGGGGAGCCAACATGACATATTTGAAATAGAAACAACTGCCATATCTAGTTGATTATTCATATCCTATATTCTCAACTTGAATAGGGATTTCACATTTTTAAACTTAAATCTAATCATTTCCGATTCTCAGAAACGTAGAGAATGCAAAGAATTCTGAACATGCTCTAACTAAGGAAACTTACGTGAGAAAGTCCTGCTGAGCTGTTCCTCTAAGCATAGCCTGGGCAAAGGCTGTGGCTGCATAGTATGAATATGAAGCCAAAATTTAATATTACAACATTGACTTTGGACAGAATATCCATTCCTGCCTCAGCTCTAAGCTGAGAAGCTGGAGTATTATTTGGGAGACCAAGGATCTTTCTAAGAAATTTGTTTTGACTCGCCTCCAGTCCTGCGGGTTCATTCCACCCCCATATTTCTGCACTGTACAAAATTTGAGCTCACAACTTATCCTCAGACTCTCTTATGGGCTGGTGCAATTAAGTTGCCTCTATGAGTGCAGATAAAACATAACACAGCTTGCACTGAATTTGAGGCCTTCTCTTTTATTACTTGAATATGCTTATCCCACAAACCATTTTGTGAGAATCACATACCCAGGGAGGGGAAAGAGCTAACTTGTTCAATATTTTGCCCATTGATCCTCCATTTATGCAACCTCCGTCTCCAACTAACGACATTTACTTTAGTTAGGAATAATTTATCGAGAGGTCCTCCTATTGATAGTATAAACCCAATGCATTTAATAAAATGTTTCAATACCAAAAGTATTTGTAACAATAAAACCATATCGTCTGCATATAATGACAGACACTGGGTGATTCCTGATTTTAGTGGGAAAATACTGAGTCCCCTTTAATGGTACAACAACATAGAAAAGTGGTGAAAAGACAGTCCTGTCAACCCCCCCTTTGTAATTGGGATGGAATCACTTAATTCCCCATCCAGCCTATCAAGAAGAGAAATGACAAAGAGTGGGGAACAATCACACAGATAGTTTTTCTAGACAGAAATATATTTGCAATGAATTTTACTTTATTTGTTTAGAGTAAGTGTTGACTTTCCCCTCCTGCATCTGTGCAGTTCTATAGTCATGCCCTCAAATCTTAGTGATTTCGGTGAGAGCAAGGGTACAGAGCACCACAGGATTGTACCTTTCATAATGTGCAAGGTTTAGCTTTAAATCAGCCAGTTTGATAGATTCATAGAGTGAATCTGCTATGCTTCTCTCCCTGGCACTGGAGGATCATATATCAGGGATAGATAAAGGTGTCATTAATGCCAGGTGTCTGGGATTCTAGTGTTGGTAATCTTCTCCCCATTTAGATACTCAGAAACTAACTAATTCACTTCTTAATCTTCAGTAGGCTAAGAAGATAGAGTTCCCTTGATCTCTCACTGTAATATAGGTTTGTCAGACCTCAAATCATCCTTGTATCTTTTTTCTGAGCCATTTCTGATTTGTGTCAACATCCTTTTCAAAGTGTTGGCACTAGAACTTGACACCAGAAGTGGTATTACCAATGCCGTTTATGGAGGTAATGCTGCCTTCTTATTCTTACTTTATATTCCCCTCTTTATACATCCAAAGATTGTTAGCCCTTTTTGCCACAGCATCACACTGGGATCTCATGTTCAGTTGGTTTTCCTATGACCCCTAAATCATTTTCAAAGTCATTGCTTTCCAGGATCTAGTCCCCCCATCCTCTAAGCACAGCCTGTATTTTTTTGTTCTTAGATGTATGAGCTTGCATTTGTCTATATTAAAATGTATGTTGGGTAATTGCAGTGAGTTTACTGATTGATCCAGTTTATTCTATCTGTGCTTTGTCCTTATCATTGTTACCACTCCATCACTTTTTGTCCCATCTGCAAATTGTACAGCAAGGGCATATAAAGGCATTTCTTCCAGATCATTGAAAATGATATTGAATAATTTGGTCCCATCCCCCACTTGATGATCATTCCCCATTAACAATCTATCCAGTAGTCAGGTTTAATGACACTATTTAATATGCGTCATTGACTTGGTATAATGCCTAGATACTGTGGTACACAGTAAGTCAGATGCTTTACAGAAGTCCAAGTATGTCAACACAATTACCTTAGTCAACCAAACTTATAATTTTTTGATGAGATTACAACGGGTTAGTTGGACAAGCTCTGTCTTCCATAAAATGAAGATGATTGGCTTTAATTATGCTATTATTCTTCAGTTCTTTACTGATTATGTCCTGTATCAGCCATTACATGATTTTGCCCACAATCAGTGTCAGGCTAACCAGCCTATAGCTACCCAGGTCATCCCATTTACCCCTATTAAATATTGGCATGTTCGCTCTTGCAGTGTTCTGTAACTTCCCCAGTGTTTTAACATTTATTAAAAGTCAACACGAATGGCTCAGAGAGCTCTGTGGCCAATTCTTTTAAAAGTCTTGAGTGCAAGTTATATGCTCTTGCTGATTTAAAATTATTGAAATGTACTAGATGCTGTTTTCAGAGTAGCAGCCGTGTTAGTCTGTATCCGCAAAAAGAAGAACAGGAGTACTTGTGGCACCTTAGAGACTAACAAATTTATTAGAGCATAAGCTTTCGTGGACTACAGCCCAGTTCTTCGGATGCATTCTTTAGATGCTGTTTGACGTCGTCCCTACTTACTGTTGGAACAGAAGATATTCCATTATCACTGTAACATATTAATACATCACCTAGCTTCTTTCCAAATCCATAAATATTTCTGTAACATTTTATTACTTACCGTGGGGATTGGATGCCTGAAGACATTGCTAATGTAGCCTGAGCCTTTCACTTGCAGGTCACCAGCCCAGCTCAGTACAGTTTAAAAGTGGTTGCCTTTGAGTGTTTGGAAGGCATTTGGGGGCACTTATTTCCCCATTAGTGAGCATTCGCCCTGAATGACAAACTCAGGCCTTAACAAACTTGCCGTGTTTGTTAAGCAAGAGAAAAGCCCTGTGTGAGTACTTCTAAATCAGTTTAGAAATAGCTTATAGTGATTTATTTACCTTCAGCTCGTCATCAACTTCACTTAATCAGTTATAGCCATTTCTAATCCAGTTTAAGACTGTTCACACAAGGTTGTGCAAACTGGGCAACTTTGTGTGTGGTCAACCCCTCAAACAGGATTGTTCTGAACAATGCCTTCCCGAGTACCTGGAGACCCTGCTTCGCAGGTTGTTCTGCCCTGCCCGACAGCTTGTTATGTAAATGTCTGCACCTCAGGTCTGCACAGCAGCCTGCAGGAGGATTTGTTCTGCTGCCCTACTGGGGCCATTGTATGTACTTGTCTGAGTTTCTCTCCATTGAGCGTCAGGTGACCCCTCTTTAATTCTAAAGCCAAGAGCTGCTCCAACACCGACCTGCCTATGCTCACACACACTCTGCTCCCTCTGGCTTTGGGTGGGAACAAATGTGCTTGTGAGTGTGTGTGCGCGTGCGCACCCCCCCCCCCCTCTGTCTGGCATTTGGGAACCCGGAGCGGTCTCTTCCATGAGTCAATATAAAGTAAATGTGACCGTTTGGTCACAGAGCTAGCCTCAGCAGTTACCCAGTGTTTTTACTTGCAGCAATTCAGGAGAAAACAAATTTCAGATGCCTCCAAAGTAGTAATGTAGCTGCCATGCTTGCAGCAGATAATGACTCATGTACAGTTAGTGTTGGGAGAAAAATATATGAAGGTGCCAGCAAAACCATGCTACACCTCCCAGTAGAGTAGCCTTTTGGGTGTGGACCGGACTTTGCCCATATGACTAAGCACAGCCCAGACTGTAGAATTGTTGTGTAAACTCTTATGTGATATGGGATGATTCATTCATCTGCA
Source organism: Chrysemys picta bellii (assembly GCF_011386835.1). Classification (NCBI taxonomy): domain Eukaryota; kingdom Metazoa; phylum Chordata; order Testudines; family Emydidae; genus Chrysemys; species Chrysemys picta. The sequence goes on from NC_088800.1 coordinate 56,911,567, forward strand.
TTCCCAGCTTGACCTGAGGACTTGTTTGGGCCATGTGCTGGTTTTGATCAGTTCCTAGTATCTTACGCACTTATGCTGTTAAGTCAAACCCCACTGGCCCTGTAGGCTTTGCTGGAGCCAACGACAGGCTCCATACACAACAGACAAGAAGGTTTCCAGATGACATTTGGTTGGAATTCTTTCCAAGCATTTAGTGAAAATGCAGCTGAGAGCAGGGAGTTGCTTGAGGGGCTATCAATTTAGCTTCTGAGGCATGTGATGTAAGCTCTTCCATAAACACTTGTGTTGTATTTGGTACATGTGAGGCTAGTTGTGTTAAGACCTTTTAGCCGGCCACCAGGCTGACATCTCCACACATTGCAGTGGCTGTATGATAAGAATGTTTCAGGGAACTTTGGCCTCTTATCAGGCTCATTTGACAAATATTATTCACTTCTGAACTGCACTGAGAGTATGTTTTCAGATTCCATAGCTTGAGAAACCTGCCTTGTTCCCAGTCTTAGTCAACGATGGGGAATTTGTCAGCATATTGCATGTTAGGATAAAATGCAGAGGGCTGTCTGTTTTCCCATCTCTTATTCTGACTAATGCTCTGATGCCCTTGTTTAGCTCTGTTGTACCCTGGGGATCAGTATTAATCTCCAGCCTCCCTGCTGGTTTGTCCTGGCTTGGAATTAGTACAGCTCTGATACCAAGGACAGCAGTAAGGGTGTGCGTGAGAACTAACACCCACATTCCTTTATGGTGCCCTTGGGTATGTGAAGCAGTGCAAGTGGCTGCCATCATTCTGGAGGTTATTGTACATACTAGTTGACTGATACGATTGCTGGTGCAAGATGGTCTCTATTCCTGGAGCTAGAGGAATCTGTAGCTTTTTAATGCCTAACAGACCACATCAGCATGTAGCAGCAGGAGAACACTGAGTGGAAGTAAGGACGTGGCATCATTTCTTTATATGGCATTAGTGAGGCCATTACTAACCACTGTGTCTATTTCTGCTGTCTGCAATTGAAAAGTATGTTGACCGATTGGAAAGGGTTCAGAAAAGAGCTACCAGAATGGCTGGAGGTCTGGAAAACCTGCCTCAGTGAGAGACTAAAGAAGCTCAATGTACTTAAAGTAGCAGCCGTGTTAGTCTGTAGCCGCAAAAAGAACAGGAGTACTTGTGGCACCTTAGAGACTAACAACTTGTCAACTGCTGGAAATGGGCCATTTTCATTACCACTACAAACAGTATTTTTTCTCTCCTGCTGATAATAGCTCACCTTAACTGATCACTCTTGTTATAGTGTGTATGGTAACACCAATTATTTCATGTTTTCTGTGTGTATATATATATCTTCCTACTGTATTTTCCACTGCAGGCATCCGATGAAGTGGGCTGTAGCCCACGAAAGCTTATGCTCAAATAAATGTGTTAGTCTCCAAGGTGCCACAAGTACTTCTGTTCTTTTTTCAATGTACTTAGTTTATCCAAGAGAAGGTTAAGAGGTGATGTGGTCATGGTCTACATGGGGAAGACATTTCTGATAGTAGAGGGCTCTTTAATCTTGGAGATAAAGGCAAAACAAGACACAAAGGTTGGAAGCTGAAGCTAAAAAAATTCAAACTGGAGATAAAGTATTTTTTACAGTGAGGGTATTTAATCACTGGGACAACTTACTTAGGGACATGGTGGATTCTCCATCACCTTGAAGTCTTTAAATCAAGGCTGGATATCAGTCTAAAAGTCAGAAGTTGTGATGCAGAGTTTACTGGATGAGGTTCTTTGTCCTTAAGTGATGCTTAAGTGATTTCCCTCCTATATGTTGCTGTCCCTGCTACTGTCTTTTGCCACCTGCCAGATTTTCATGAGAAGGCTGGAGATGGACAAATGGCTCATATAAACTCTGCCAATGTAACCCTTCTGCTAGGCAGCAACGGGAGTAACAAGAGCCAGGTTCAATAGGACATCAAGGGTCCCTTTTAAAATAAATAAAATGGTCAGTTCAAGTCCCACCTGACACCTTGTTCACGCCCAGATTTTAGAAATTTATAATCTAACCATCGGGACCCTCTTACAGGTGTTTTTTCACCACTTGTGAGCACAGGGGAGGCCTGGAAATAGGAAACATGAGTCTTTTTTATTCAGTAAACAAGATAGATGTTTCTTAACACAATAAAATAAAATTAGCCAAACCCCAAAGTGTGTACGAAGGGCATGGCCAACTCCATGGGCTCAGTTATAAATTCCCTGGCTTTTTGGGGGCCTGAGACTTTACTGAAACCCAATCCTCTCAACCAGGCCAAACTGGATCTAGTCTGCTCATCCATGTCCAGTTCCATAATATCAGCTCCACAAGGGTCCAGAAGCCTGGGCTGGAAGCCAGCACAAAGCAAGACACCCAATGTCTGTCTTTCTCCTGTTCATCTTGGGCTCACTACCGAATCCAAGCTGCTATCCATCAGCTCATGGTGACCCATTTCTCCCTTCACACTTCATATAACTGTAACCATTTATACAGTTATATGGCACCGTTTCTCAGAACAGCCCACAAGCAAACTACAGAAATGCAGTATAATACCCAGTACTTGGCAGTGGTGGTTCAATTTTAATCCCTTGATAAGGTGTCATTTTCCAATGAATTTACTGCACTATATTTTGTAAAATTAATGAACTCTTAGTAATCTGACAGGAGACCTCTCTCCAGATTTGTGTCTGTGTCTTAGATTCTTGCAAAAGGGACACATTGTGGTTTGAAGGTATTCGTTCAACATACAGTCCCCTCCACATCCACTGTGTGGAGAGGATGGGCCAGGGCTCCACCTCTTCCTCACCCTTGCTGTGGTAGGTAGGGCCCATGGAGATATTAGTAGAGAACCCTACTTAGACAAATTAGATGTCTTCAAGTCAGCAGGGCCTAATGAATTACACGTTAGAATACATAAGGAACTGGCTGAAGAGATCTCTGAACCATCAGCGATTATCTTTGAGAACTCATGGAGGACTGAAGAGATACCAGAGGACTGGAAAAGGGCAAATATAGTACCTATCTATAAAAAGGGGAATAAGGACAATCCAGGAAATTATAGACCAGTCGTCTTCACTTCAATACCCAGAAAGATAATGGAACAAATGATCAAACATTCTATTTGTAAGCACCCAGAAGAAAATAAATGTCAGCATGAATTTGTCAAGAATAAATTATGTTAAACCAAACAAATATCTTTCTTTGACAAGGTAACAAGCCTCATGGACGGGGGGAAGCAGTAGATATCATATATTTTGACTTCAGTAAGGCTTTTAATGCGGTCTAATATTATCTTCTCATAAACAAACTAGAGAAATATAGCCTTGATGAGCCTACTATGAGGTGGGTGCAGAACTGGCTGGAAAACCATATTCAGAGAGTAATTACCAGTGGCTCACAGTTGAGCTGGAAGGGGCCTGCAAGGATCTGTCCTGTGTCCAGTACTATTCCATATCTTCATAAATGATTTGGATAATGGCATAGAGAGTACACTTATAGAGTTTGTGGATGATACCAAGCTGGGAGGGGTACCAAGTCCTCTGATTTCAACATGAGGAATAATCAATTGCATAAATACAAAATGGGAAATGATTCCTGAGGAAGGAGTACTTTAGAAAGAGATCTGGGGGTTATAGTGGATCACAAACTAAATATGAGTCAACAATGTAATTCTGTTGCCCCCCCCCCCAAGTGAACATCATTATGGGACGTATCAGGAGTGTTATAAACAAGAAGTAATTTCTTCCACTGTACTCAGCATTGATAAGGCTTCAACTGGAGTATAGTATCCATTCCTGGGCTCCACACTTCAGGAAAGATGTGGACAAATTGGAGAAAGTCCAGAGCAGAGCAATAAAAATGATTAAAGGTTTAGAAAACATGACCAACAAGGAAAGATTGTAAAAATTGGGTTTGTTTAGCCTGGAGAAGAGAAGACCGAGGTGGGACATAAGTCTTCAAGTATGTAAAAGGTTGTTATAAAGAGGAGGGTGATAAATTGTTCTCTTTAATCCCTGAGGACAAAACAAGAAGCAATGGGCTTAAATTGCAGCAAGGGAGGTTTAGGATAGACATTAGGAAAAACTTCCCAACTGTAAGGGTGGTGAAACACTGGAATAGATTATCTAGGAAGGTTGTGGAATCTTCATCTTTCATTGGAGGTTTTTAAAGAACAGGTTAGACAAACACCTGTCGGAGATGGTCTAGATATGCAGGGTCTAGAAATGCAGGAACTGGACTAGATGATCTATCGAGATCCCTTCCTGTCCTATATTTCTATGATTCTAACCCAGGTAAGTGCAAGGAGAATTGGGCCTGTTGTCACATTCATATTTTTCTCCCTCCTCCTTGTAACAACCTTTTATGTTCTTGAAAACTGTTATATTCCCCCTCAGTCTTCTCTTCTCCAGACCAAACAAACCCAGTTTTTTCAATCTTCCCTCATCGGTCATGTTTTTTAGACCTTTAATCATTTTTGTTGCTCTTCTCTGGACTTTCTTCAATTTGTCCACATCTTTCCTGAAATGTGGTGCCCAGAACTGGCCACAGTACACAATACAATAATTGCTAGCTTGTATTTATAGAAACATTGCATTTCTGCATTCTCCACAGCCTACCGCACTGAGGATGCTGAGACAGAAAACAAATTTGTATAAAGGGCTTGGTATATTTATAAATTTGTATATAGAAATAATTGATGAGGATGATGATTTGCTTCTGTTTCTATTGCACACACAGTGTGCCAGGCACTTTCCAAACACAATCCCTGCCAGGAAGAGCTCAACTCAAAAAGGCAAAGGACAGGGGAAAAGGGCATAACATCTAGTAATTTGTCACTTTGTTGTTAAAACATTTAATTAACCACAGTGATTTTTATTTAATGCTATTTCTATACTATTCCCATATGACTATCACTCTGTCCTGGATTTAACCTGGATTTGATGAGCTTCTATAGTTTGCACACTGGGGTCATCTTTCCTGGGGTCAGTATGTGGTTGGTTTTTTTATAAACAGTTAAATAAAATATAATTTTAAGACAATAATAGTTAATTAGTGTTTGCCAAAGTCAGAAATACAGTTCTTGGCTCAGGCTTGGCTAGGGAAAGGACATGAATCACAAGGAGTTTTCAGAGTGAGGTTGATGGCTTTGATTTGTTGGGAGGGTCCATTGGTTGGATTAGACCCAGGTCCAAATAAATGGTATTCCACCCCCAGTCCTTGAGGAAACAATGGCTATTAAGCAAAACTCAGACAGTGTTAATGGAAAGTGAATTTTAAAACCACAACTTAGCGTTCACTCTGGAAACCTAATTCTAGGTGTTCCCTGCCTCCGATTGGAGAACAGAAACATGCCATGTGATGATCTGGGTGTCTAATCAGAGCTGGCCAGCAGCAGATTAGTCACAGAAAGTACTCAGCAAATCAGCTAACTAGGGACAGAATTTGAGTGAATCGCTAGCTGTTCACAGCCACTTAGCATGCATGATAAAAGGCGAGATCTGCATGACCAATGAACGGCATGGACTCCTTCCAAACTCAATGATCTCTTCTCTTTCCCTCAGGCCTGAGGACTGAGACAGGAAGATGTCTGAAGTGCGGCGTGACAGCACAAGCAGTTTACAGCGGAAGAAGCCACCATGGCTCAAACTCGACATACCAGTGCCAGTCTCTGTGGCAATGCCTGAGGAACCCACCTTTGTGCAGGTACTGGTATGAGTAACATACAAAGATCGGGAAGGGGCATAAGGAATGAATATGTGAGTTCAGTGTAGTCTGTACACACAATGGGAAGGGATTTGGATGCTTAGAGCTTTGGACTCTACTGTGATGGGAGCCTGTTCGCATTATATGGTCTAGGGACAATGGCCTCCTAGATACAAAACAGGTAGGGCATATTAAATGGTTATTAAGTTACAGGGGTAAGGATGGAAACGAGAGCTTCATTTAAGTCGGGTGATCTGAATTGTACCTTCCAACAGACAAAGGGAAGCAGAAGATGGGTTGTCCTGAAAGAAAAGATGAAGAGTAAGTGGAGTGTTAACATGTCAGAATGCCAGGAGCATGGGAAATCAGCAAGAACCCAATGGATCCTAAGAGCCACACAATGGACTAAGTGCCAGGGAGAATGAAGAAATGGGAATGGGATGGTTACATATATATCAAGGGCAGAGAGGAACTCGGAAGAAAGTAGCTCCATTAATAAGTGAGGATGGGATGAAATTAACAATTCATAAATAGCTGATAGTGAATTCTTCTTTTTAATCTTGTCTTCAACAACAACAAAAATAGTGAGAAGATGTTTAGTACAGGAAGTAAGGTAGGAATAGCCTGTACAATAACTATTGATAAAGGGTAGTTAAGAATTAAATACATAAGTTCTATATGGTGATGCTGGCATCTATTATTCCCTCCATTCCCCACGGAGCCTGGTTCGCAGCTCTTGATATGAAGGCTGTCCATGTCCACGTCGACATTCACCCAACCCACTGGAAATTTCTCCCTTTCCGAGTAGAACTACACCATTGCCAGAATGGTATTTAGTCATTATTTAATTGCATCACATTGTTGGCTCATATTCAAATTGTGATCCACTATCACCCCAGACCCTTTTCAGCAGTATTACCACCTAACTAGTTATTCCCTATTTTCTGTTTGTGCATTTGATTGTTTTCTTCCTGAGTGCAAAATACTTGGCTTATCTTTATTGAATTTCATCTTGTTGAATTCAGACCAATTCTCCAATTTGTCAAGGTCATTTTGAATTCTAATTCTGTTTTTCAAAGTGCTTGCAACCCCTCCCAATTTGGCGTCATCTGCAAATTTCATAAGCATACTCTCCACTCTCTTACACAGGTCATTAATGAAAACATTGAATAGTACCAGACCCAGGACTGACTTTTCCGGCACCCCACTAGATATGACTTTTTGGTTTGACAGTGATCCATTGATAACTACGCTTTGTGTACAGTCTTTCAACCAGTTGTGCCCCCACTTTATAGTAATTTAATCTAGAATGTATTTCGTGGTTTGCTCGAGAGAAAGTCATGTGGGACTAATCTCCATGCTTGAATAATAAGAGTATAGAAGTAGGGAATGTTCTATCGACCACCTGACCAGAATGGTGACAGTGATTGTGAAATGTTCAGGGAGATCAGAGAGGCTATAAAAACAGAAAACCCAATAATAATGAGGGATTTCAACTATTCCCATATTGACTGGGTACATGTCACCTCATGTAGAGATAAAATTTCTAGACACCTTTAATGATTGCTTCTTGAAGCAGCTAGTCCAGGAATGCACAAGGGGAGAGGCAATTTTTGATTTAGTCCTAAGTCACAGAGTCCTAAAGTGCACAGGATCTGGTCCAAGAGTTGAAAATAGCTGAACTGCTCGGTAATAGTGAATATAATGTAACTAAATGTAATGTGCTTGTAGGGGGGAAATACCATTGAAACCCTCCACGGTCGCATTTAACTTCAAAAAGGGCAACTACACAAAAATTAAGAGGCTAGTTTTAGAAAAAAATAAAAGGAACAGTCACGGGTGAAATGCTTGCAAGCTGCATGGAAAATATTTAAAAATACCATAATAGAGTCTCAAACTAAATATATACACCAAATAAAAACAACAAGAACAAAACAGTAAGAGGACCAAAAAATGCCCCCCAGGGCTAAACAACAGAGTTAAAGAGGTGGTTAGAGGTAAAAAGGCATCCTTTAAAAATTGGAAGTCAAATCCTAATGAGGAAATTAGAAAGGAGCATAAACTCTGGCAAGTCAAATGTAAAAATATAATTAGGCAGGCTGAAAAAGAATTTGAAGAGCAACTAGCAAAAGACAAAAACTAACAGCAATTTTTTTTTAAAGTACATCAGAAGCAGGAAGCCTGCTAAACAGTCAGGGGGCCACTGGATGATTGAGGTGCTAAAGGAGCAGTCAAGGAAGATAAGGCCATTGCGGAGAAGCTACATGAATTCTTTGCATCTGTCTTCACTGGAGAGGCTGTGAGGGAGATTCCTTATGTGAGAAATCTGAGAAACTGTCCCAGATTGAGGTGTCAATAGAGAAGGGTTTGGAATAAATTAAACAGTAATAAGTCGCTAGGACCAGATAGTATTCACCCAAGAGTTCTGAAGGAAACTCAGGTATGAAATTGCAGAACTACTAGCTGTAGTATGTAACCTATTGCTTAAATAAGCCTTTATACTAGATGCCTAGAGGATATCTAATGCAAAGTTGATTTTTAAAAAAGGGTCTAGAGGTGATCCTGGCAATTACAGGCTGGTAAGTCTAACTTCAGTACCAGGCAAATTGGTGAAACTATAGAAAATAACAGAATTATCAGACACATAGAGGAACACGATAGTTGAGGAAGAGTCAACATGGCTTTTGTAAAGGAAAATCATGCCTCATCAATCTATTAAAATTCTTTGAGGGGGTCAACAAACATGTGGACAAGGATGAACCAGTTGATATAGTGTACTTGGAATTTCAGAAAGCCTTTGACAGAGTCCCACACCAAGGGCTTTTAAGCAAAGTAAGCTGTCATGGGATAAGAGGGAAGATCATCTCCTGGATCAGTAACGGGCTAAAAGATAGGAAACAAATAAATGGTCAGTTTTCACAATGGAGAGAGGTAATTGGTGGTTTCCCCCAAGGACATATTCATAAATGATCTGGGAAAGAGGGTAAACAATGAGGTGGCAAAGTTCGCAGATGATACAAAATTACTCAAGATAGTTAAGTCCAAAACTGACTGTGAAGAGTTGCAAATGGATCTCAAAAAATTGGGTGACTGGGCAACAAAATGGCAGATGAAATTCAATAATGATTAATGCAAAGTAATGTTAATTGGAAAACATAATCCAACTATACGTACTAAATTAGCTGTTATCACTCAAGTAAATGACCTTGGAGACATCACGGATAGTTCTTTGAAAACATCTGCTCAATATGCAACAGCAATCAAAAAAGCTAACGATGTTAGCAACTATTACGAAAGGGATCGATAATAAGACAGAAAATATAATAATGCCACTATAGATATCCATGGTAACCCACACCTTTACACTGACCGTAGTTCTGGTTGCCCCATCTCAAAAAAGAAATATCTTAATTGGAAAAGGTACGAAGAGGGTAACAAAAATGATTAGGGGTATGAAACAGCTTCCATATGAGTAGAGATTAAAAAGATTGGGACTGTTCATCTTAGAAAAGAGATGACAAAGGGGTGATATAATAGAGATCTATAAAATCATGAATGATGTGGAGCAAGTCAGTAAGAAAGTGTTATTTACCCCACATAACATGGGAACTAGGGGTCACCCAATGAAATTGAAGAGGAAGAAGGTTTAAGACAAACAAAGGAAGTACTTCACACAACGGAGAGCCAACCTGTGGAACTCAATGCCCGGGGATGTTGTGAAGGCCAAAAGTATAACTGGGTTTAAAAGGAATTAGAGAAGTTCATGGAGGATAGTCCAACTATTGCTATTAGCCAAGATGGTCAGGGATGCAACCCTGTGCTCTCGATGTCCCTAATTATCTGACTGCCAGAAGCTGGATTTGAACAACAGGATGGATCCACTTGATAATTGCCCCATTCTGTTCATTCCCTCTGAAGCATCTGGCATTGGCTGCTGTCGGAAGACAAGATACTGGGCGAGATGAACCATTGGTCTGACCCAGTGTGACCATTCTTATGTCCTTACAGTGTCAAAAGCCTTACTAAAATCGAGAAAGATCATATATAATGCTTCTCCTCTATCTACTAGGCTATTAACCCTTTCAAAGAAGGTTTGATATGATTTGTTCATGACAAATCCATACTGACTATTCCTTTCATAACCCTGTTATCCTCTAGGTCAGGGGTGGGCAAACTTTTTGGGCCGAGGGCCACATCTGGGTGGGGAAATTGTATGCAGGGCCAGGGCAGGGAGTGCGGGGTGTGGGAGGGATTGTTGTTGTGCAGGAAGGGGATCAGGGCAAGGGATTGGAGCAGAGGAGGGGTGCGGAGTGTATGAGGGGGCTCGGCAGGGGTTGGGTTGCGGAGTGCAGCAGGAGGCTCAGGGCAGGGGGTTGGGGGTGCACAGGGGTTCAGGGTGCAGCAGGGAGCTCAGGGCAGGGGGTTGGGGTGCTCACTGGGTCCAGGGCAGGCTCCCTGCCTGCCTGCCGTGTCCCTGGCCCCGGCCCCGCGCCGCTCCAGGAAGTGCTGCGGCCTCGGGGGGAGGGGGAGCGGAGGGCTTTGCATGCATTGCCCTTGCCGTGCCTCCAGGTACCTCCCCCGAAGCTCCTATTGGCCACGGTTCCCCGTTCCCGGCCAATGGGAGCTGTGGGGGGCGGTGCCTGGAGTCAAGGGCAACGCACACGGAGCCCTCTCCCCCCCCGCCTGCTTCTGAGAGCGGCACCGGGCCTGCGGCGCCACAGGGGGCAATCTCATGGGCCGGATCCAAAGCCCTGAGGGGCCGGATCCGGCCCGCGGGCCGTAGTTTGCCCACCCCTGCTCTAGGTACTTACAAACTGATTGTTTAATAATTTGTTCCTCTGTCTTTCTAGGGATTGAATTTAGGCTGGTCTATAATTTCTTGAGTCCTCTTTGTTCCCCTTTGTAAGACAGTTACGATGTATCATCTTCTCCAATTGCCTGGGACCTGACCTGTCCTCCCATGAGTTTGCCAAAGATAATTGCTAATAGATCTGAGACAGCTTCAGCTAGTTCCATGAGTACTCTAGGATGAAGTACATCAGGTCCTGCTAACTTGAATACATCTAATTTGTCTAAATATTCTTTAACCTGTTCTTTCCCTATTTTGGCTTTTGTTCCTTCCCCCTTGTTGTTTTAATATTAATTGGGTTGAGTATCTGATCACTGCGAGAGAGCAAAGGGAGCGAGGGAGCTGCCTGCAGAAGACTTGAATCCTGGAGCAGGCTTGCTAAATGAGCCAGTCAGAGACACCTGTTGCAGGGAAGGAACCCCAAGCAGCTTGTTCCTTATGAGAGAGCTGAAGCAGTTCTGGGGGGAGAGACTGACACTTGAGAAGCTGCAAGGGAGTCAGCTTGGGTAGGGTAGATGCAAACTGATGATAGGCTCTGTGAAGAAACCATTTCTGCCCCCCAGGCTCTGAGGTAAGAGCCAGGCCTTGGGACAGATTTGTGGGGGGCTCTGTGAGTGAGTGGGAAAATTCCTTTTTTGTGTTTGCTTTTTTTGGAGCTTTGTAAATAAAGAAAACAGACCCCAAGAAGGGCTATAATTGGAGGAGAAAGACTGTGTGGTTTGTCCAAGGAGCCCTGAAAAAGGGAAATGGGTGGGGCACTGCAGACATACCCATGGCCATGAGGGAGCGTTACAGTCATCATAACTTTTTTAGTGAAGACTGAAACAAAATGGGCATTAAACACCTCAGCCTTCTTCATGCCAGCCATTATTAGCTCTCCTTCCCCACTAAGTAGAGGACCTACCCTTTCCTTCGTCTTTCTCTTGCTCCTAATATATTTAAAGAACCTCTTCGTATTGTCTTTTATGTCCCTTGCAAGTCATAACTCATTTTGTGCCTTAGTCTTTCTAATTTTGTCCCTACCTGCTTGTGCTGTTCTTAGCAATTCATCCATGTTTCCACTTTTTATAGGAACAACAAGGAGTCCGGTGACACCTTAACAACTAACAGATTTATTTGGGCATAAGCTTTTGTCCAAATAAATCTATTAGTCTTTAAGGTGCCACCGGACTCCTTGTTGTTTTTGTGGATACAGACTAACATGGCTACCCCCTGATACTTTTTATAGGGTTTCTTTTTGATTTTCAGGTAATTAAAATGCTTCTGATGGAGCCATATTGGCCTCTTACTATTATTCCTATCTTCCTTCACATTGGAATAATTTGCTGTTGTGCCTTTAATATTGTCTCCTTGAGAAACTGCCAACTCTCCTGAACTCCTTTTTCCCTTAGATTTTTTTCCCATGGGACCTTACCTACCACTTCTTTCAGTTTGTAAAGGCTGCTTTTTTTTAAGTCCATTGTCCTTGTTCTGCTGCTCTCACTCCTTCCTTTCCTTAGAGTTATGAAATCAGTCATTTCATGGTCACTTTCACCTATATTACCTTCTACCTTCAGGTTCGCTACCAATTCCTCCCTGCTGGTCAGATTGAAATCTAAAATTCCTATGCCCCTGGTTACTTCCTCTGCTTTCAGAAACAAAAAGTTGTCCCCAGTGCACTCCAGGAACTTACTGGAGATTTTGTGTTTTGCTGTATTACTTTTCCAACAGAAGGGTACTTAAAGTCCTGTATTACTACCAGGTCTTGTGTTTTGGATACGATGGCGAAGTCCGTCTCCTCGCTCATGTGACTAGTGCCCAGTTCTAAGAATGCAGCGCTATGAGCCTGGGGGTGTGTAGGGAGAGAGGCCCTGACCATAGGTGACACATCTCTCTCACCTACTCAGAACTGTAGCAAAGCCCATGAGCTATAAGTGCCCTACAGTGCCCTACACTACAGTGTACAAACAGCTCTTGGCTAGGGAAGCTGCCATACTGTTGGCTTCTTTGTGTTTCATGTCCCTGTTGGGTTTTGCTAGGGAATGAACGTGCAGCATGAATGCTGGGGCACTGAAATGCTCCCCACTTGTTTTGCAGCCATTTAAACGCCAGGCCTTCCTGAGAAGTGTCAGCATGCCTGCTGAGAACACCCGCATCCCCTCCCCGCCAAACGAGGTGCGGCGGCCCATGCTACAACGACAGACCTCCATCACCCAAACCATCAGAAGGTAAGACGTGGCATATTGTGCACACAGACTGTTTTAAGAGGGAAAGGTGAAGGCCTTGGGATTTGCAGGTGACAAGCCTCCTGGCTTGTTTGCACTCTCTGAAGAGATGCAGCAATTTCCTGCTCAGGATTCTGGATGGTGGAGTCCAAGGAGCAGTTTCCTCTACTAAGGAGAGTTTTATTTAAAACTGCTGCTGGGAGATCAGATCATGCCCATGTTGTTGCATTACACTCTCCTCCTTGCATTAGAAGCACCTTATCATGATTTTTACTGTACCATAGCGCAGAATATTTCCTGAGTGTTAGAACTGCCTGTTCTCTCTGATTTGGTCAAAGCCCTTCAGGAGATTATTGTGCTCTGTGTTTGGGAAGATACTTCAAATCACTGCAAAGGGGGCAGGGTCGTGGTTCTTGGGCTGCACACAGAGAAGCAGTATGTGCTAGCCAAAGAGCTTCTGTTGTCTCCCTGTGCCCCAGGCCCAGTCCTTCCCAGAGGTCTCCTGGGGCCAGCAGCTCTGCACCGCCCTTATTCAGGGCCATTTGCACTTGAACCAGTATGACCTCAAGCTGTTGTTTTGCCAGAACCAATGGAAATGAAGGGCCTCCCTGTCTGAGATCCAGCTGCAGGGGAGGGGCCATGGGCAAAAGTTAGTTTGGACAGAATTGTACTAAATGTACAATTTGGACAGAATTCTGTGCAGTGCTGGGAGTGCCCTTCTAGGGAAGGCTGCAAGCCATTCTTCATTTTAGGCCCTTAGTTTCACACACTCCCTTCTGAGCTGATGTGTTCTCGGCTTGGGCTCTGCCCAGAGGGGAGAGCTCTGGAAAGTTTGAGCAAATTTCCTCAGGCTGCTTGTGTTTATGGCATGTCAAACAATGCACTTCTTGCCTTGTGCAAGTAGTCTGACCACCCCTTTCCAAATGGCAGAACCAGTTGATGTCTGCCTGACGTCTGCTCGAAAGCTTGTCTCTCCCACCAGCAGAAGTTGGTCCAATAGAAGATATTACCTCACCTGCCTTGTGTGTCTGACATCTGTTCAGCAGCCTGGCCGTGATGGTTCTTAGGAAGGTACATGTGCCTGGATGTGTTTGGGGAAAGAACCTTTGAAAATAGGCAGTTGTTGGAGAAGGAGGGAATCCTGCTCTGCAGACGTAGAGCAGGGGAGAGAGAGCTGCTCTGCAGCTGTTCCCATGGCATCTGCTTTCTTGGCTGCCAGCTTTATGCACTTGGGACTTTTGGGGTTCTGGAGAACATGGTGGGACGGTGTCTGCCTCCAGGACTGAGAGCAACCCCTGCCTTGTTAGTGATGTCTGTATATTGGGGTAACATGCATCTGCATCCCCAACTGATTCTGAAGCCCCAGGTCACATTAACAGGCAGAAGTGACTTTTCTGTCTGTATTAGACATACTGATCCAGTTTCTCCCAGGTGTGGCTATCTCCTTACTGAACCCTCCCCAATGACTTTTGGCCTGGTTAATATTTATCATATTATAGAAGCTACCAGCACTCCAGACAAAATTGGAGTTCCAGTGCGCTGGGCACTAAACAGACGCAGTGTGAGACTTGCCCCATGGATGAACAACATGCATAGTTGCATGTTCCCCACTCAGTTATACTCTTTTCCTAATTATCATTTTAAATAGTCCCCGCCGTCCTCATGTTCCGAAAATGTGACCTGGGGAACACGCTTGTACGTCTGGCTCTTGGGTGTGATGGGTTTGATTCCCATCTCACATACTCCGCCAATGCGGTTCCGCTGGCTCTAAGGAGGTCATTCCCCATTTATGGGAGAGGAGCCTACAGCTCCCTTGATGATGAGCTCCTCTCTCTGCATCTACCCTTGGTGCCTGCCCCATGGAGGACTGGGAGGCCACTGGGGCTTGAAGGGTTGATGCCCTCTGTGCTGCCATCCAGAGGGCAGCAGTGTCAAGTCTAACAGGGCAGAAAGTCCATTGATCAGTATGGGGGATGTCTCTGGGGTCCAGAGCCTGTTCATTCCCTAATCTCCTACCTACCCCTTTCCTGCCAACAATCACTTTCTCAGCCCTCCTGAACAGCACACAGTCCTGAACACCTGGCATTGGGCCAGATTCATTGCTGCTTTATGACCTTTGTGACAGCTAGACTGGCCATGGGGCAGGCATGAGCACCCGGCTCAATAAATAGGGAATACACCATGGAGAAGGGGCCCGTGTGCCAGGCCCAACAGCTGAACCACTACCTTTGCAGGAGCTCTGAGCACTGGGTGCATTCCGGGGGATAGGCCAGAGAAGTGAGGGGGCAGTTGAGGATAGGAGGAGGTTCGGCTGGCTCAGCCCTGAGCCCCAGCAATTCTACACCCTTGTAATGACCCATAGGGACCATTGCAACTGGCACAAGTTAGGGCAGCCCCTAAATGGGAGAGGCACAGGCTGCCTCCCCTCTATCCCTGCATTAGGACACATGTGGGGATGAATCTTCCCCCTTTTGCTGTTCGGAGGGGTGAGGGCTCCTGGGGCTGTGAAGGAGCTACAGCAGGTGCAGAATGGCTGGATAGTGGGGAAGCTGCTCATGCTCCATCGAGGCGCTGAGGTCAGATGATCTGCTCATGCCAATAGTCCCTAGATCTGACTCTCTGGGCCTGGGTCTGGGCAGGGCATGCTTGGTGCTGGGTCTTTGGCTGTTGATCTGACAGAACTTGAGTCCTGCCTTTCTGGGCATGTTGGAAAGTCCATTTACTCTCTCAGGCTGGGGGTAGCTGTGGGCTCTGCTTGGTAGCCTGGATCTGGCGTTGTGTCTCTGCTGTAGTGAATGTTTCCATTGTTTGTTTTGTGCACTGTTATTTTACAGCCCCGAGAAGTGCACAAGGCCCCTCCTAGTGCACCTGGGGAGTCACAATTCCTGGGTGCGTAAATGGCTCAGAAGTCCCATTCGCCTTCATGTCACATACAGAAACTTTCGAAAATGTTCTCCTGCTCTGAAAAGGTGGTATCTAACATGTTGCAGTAAGACAATGTAGCTGTTCCACACCGGCTTGTACACAGCAGAGAGGGTCTGCTAAGGGCACTGCTTTTCTTTATTTATGTGCCTTTTGGCAAGTGTCTTTGACTCATTCCTTGTAGGTGGTCCACCAGATTCCTAAGGAGTGGGGAAAGGCCTGGTGGACTAGCTTGGAAGGGTATTCCGTGGGCAGGAGGGAGTTGTAGGAGATGCAAACGGGGCACTGAGGGTGAGTGACAAGGGTGGGAAATGGCATAATAAAAGACTAGGATAGATGAATAGGAAGGGCAACACTAGAAATGTACATTTGATACAAAGACGGTGGAGAGCTAGTCGAGAGATGCAAGGGGATGGCGTGTGATGAGCTGGCCAGAAAGATGATCTCAGCAGCTGTGTTGTGTGGACTGAGCAGCATTGTGTGTATCAGGGAGGCTGCAGATATCAAGGCAGGAGATGATGGGGGCCTGGTTGAGGGTTTTAGTGGTATGGGCAGAAAGAAAAGAGCAGAGCTTAGTGATGCTGAAGAAGAAGAATCAGCAGGATTCTTTCCCATAGCCTAAATTCCAGTGTAGGGAGATGAATGGGTAGGAGCCAAAGGTCCCCGGAGGGAGGGGTAGACAATGGCTGAGATGAAGGGGTAGGGAAGGAAGATCAGGAGCCCAGTTTTGGCCTTGTTGAGTTTAAGTTGACAGCAAGACTTCCAGGAGGAAGCTGGGAGTGTTTAATTCAGCTTCCTGGCCTCTGCCCTTGCTTTCACGGGGGCTGGTCAGCAGCAGCCTCATTTTATAGAGAAAGCAACTAACACATGGAGAGGTAAAAGACAACATTTCCAAGTGTTGGTGCCTAAAGGTGGGCAGCTCAATCCATATTTAGTAAGGCTGCCGATTAATCACAGTTAACTCACGCGATTAATTGAAAAAAAAATTAATCCCGATTAATCGCAGTTTTAAGCACACTGTTAAACAATAGAAAATCAATTGAAATTTATTACATATTTTGGATGTTTTTCTACATTTTCATCTATATTATATTCTGTGTTGTAATTGAAATCAAAGTGTATATAATTTTTTATTACAAATATTTGCACTGTAAAAATGATTAACAAAAGAAATAATATTTTTCAATTCACTTCATATAAGTACTGTAGTGCAATCTTTGTCCTGAAAGTGCAACTTACAAATGTAGAATTTTTGTTACATAACTGCACTCAAAAACAAAACAATGTAAAACTTCAGAGCCTACAAGTCCACTCAGTCTTACTTCTTGTTCAGCCAATCGCTAAGACAAACAAGTTTGTTTACTTTTATGGGAGATAATGCTGCCAACTTCCTATTTACAATGTCACCAGAAAGTGAGAACAGGCATTTGCTTGGGACTTTTGTTGCTGGCATTGCAAGGTATTTACGTGTCAGATATGCTAAACATTTGTATGCCCCTCCATGCTTCGGCCACCATTCCAGAGGACATGCTTCCATGCTGATGACGCTCGTTAAAAAATAATGTGTTAATTAAACTTGTGACACAATTCTCTGCCAAGGAGTTCGATGTCCGTTGCTCTGTTTTACCTGCATTCTGCCATATATTTCATGTTATAGCAGTCTCGGATGATAACCTAGTACATGTTGTTCATTTTAAGAACACTTTCATTGCAGATTTGACAAAACGCAAAGAAGGTACCAATGTGAGATTTCTAAAGACAGCAGTCGATCTAAGGTTTAAGAATCTGAAGTGCCTTCCAAAATCTGAGAGGGATGAGGTGTGGGACATGCTTTCAGAAGTCTTAAAAGACCAATACTCCAATGCAGAAATTACAGAACCCAAACCACAAAAAAAAGAAAATCAGCCTTCTGCTGGTGGCATCTGACTCAGATAATGAATATGAACATGCGTCAGTGTGCACTGCTTTGGATTGTTATCGAGCAGAACTCGTCATCAGCGTGAACGCACGTCCTCTAGAATGGTAGCTGAAGCATGAAGGGACACATGAATCTTTAGTGCATCTGGCACATAAATATCTTGTGACGCCAGCTACAACAGTGCCATGAGAACGCTTGTTTTTACTTTCAGGTGACATTGTAATCAAGAAGCGGGCAGCATTATCGCCTGCAAATGTAAACAAATTTGTTTGTCTGAACAATTGGCTGAATAAGAAGTAGGACTGAGTGGACTTGCAGGCTCTAAAATTTTACATTGTTTTACTTTTGAATGCAGGTTTTTTTTTTTTACATAATTCTACATTTGTAATTTCAACTTTCATGATAAAGAGATTTCACTACAGTAGTTGTATTAGGTGAATTGAAAAATACTATTTCTTTTGTTTTTATACAGAGCAAATATTTGTAATAAAAAATAAATATAAAGTGAGCACTGTACACTTTGTATTCTGTGGTGTAATTGAAATCAATATATTTGAAAATGTAGAAAAGATCCAAAAATATTTAAATAAATGGTATTCTATTATTGTTTAACAGTGTGATTAATCGCACGATTAATCGTGATTAATTTTTTAAATTGCTTGACAGCCCTAATATTTAGGCACTTAAATAGAAAGTGGCTTCACTTCCAGAAGTCTGGGGGACACAGGCCTCTCTGGTGTCAGCAGGAGTCTTGGGGAAATCAGGTCAAGAGTGTAAGTGCATGAAAGGTAGTCTGTGTCCTAACACCTGTGGAAACATGGTGTTTCTTGCCCCAGGCTCTGCTGCAAGTTACAAGCACAGCGGCTTATTTCTGCAATCCCCAGCTTCTCTCCGCAAGGTTGTGCTGTCCATCAGAATATGGCCTTGGGTGCACCTGGTCTCAGCTGTCACTGTGGTGAAGATGTTATGAACAGGAATAAATGACAATGCAATACCCTCCCTTTACCCCACCCCCGATGGCAGTGGGAAAAGGCACCTCCCACTTGCTGCCGCTCCCAGGCGGCACTGCAAGCTCTCTCCCTTCAGCTCTCTTTTCTTTGCAGCAGACGGGTACGGTTTGAGAGGATTCAGACCTTGCCTATTCATGGGCACCGGGCGGGCAGGAGGCCCCTGAGAAAAAGGCAGTCAGTTCCCCGATCGCTCTTCAGGTACCCGTGGTATTGAGTGTGAAGCCCAGCCAATGCATGCGTGTGGTAGGGCTGCTTTGAACCGTGCATGGATGCTAGCTCTGCGCCATGCTGCCTACTGCATAGATCCCTGGGCCTGGGCAGGATCCAAACAAAGGGGCCTGCTGTGGTGGGTGTCATGTGCGCACCTAACAGAAAGAATGATCACACCTACTAAATGTTTCAGAAGCTGAAAATACCTAGCATGGAATTGACTAATGAGCCATTAGCCTCCTTCCCTCCCTAACAAGCCCTTAGCCTCCTGGCCTCCTTCACAGCTAGAACCAATTCCCAGAGGCATGACTGAGCCCCACGGAGCTCCAAGTGCAGGGTGCACTTCTTCACCCTGCTGTGCAAACGGGAACAGAGTAGTGTGTACACAATGCCTTAGAATGATAAACAGTCCCCTGGGGAGGGGAAGAGAGAAAGAGAATGACCCACAGGACACAGATGCTAGTCACCGTTGCTTGATATGCCTCTGGAAGGTGCTCCGGTAGCAAGGGAGATATGTTACATTTCCAGACCAGGAAGGATTTTAAAACTGGGGTTTTATTAAAGTTACTATCTAAGAAACCAAACAAATGCAGTTTGCCCAAGCCCCACGCCTGCTCAGTCTCACTGGCGTACAACAACCGCCTCCTGTGGCCACACCTTACTTCCCCACTGTGTTCACTTTAACCTCTTCAGCAGAGCTCCAAAGCTGCAAAGGCACAGGGCACATCTTTAGGGCCAGGGTGCACATAAATATAACCCTGGCATTCCATAATGAGTGCTACAAATAGAACAGGATAGCTGCCCCTTCCATCCCAACATCACAGCTTTGACTTCAATCAGAGCAATTGTCTTCTTTTGTCCTCTGCTGTCAGGGCAAGGGGCCTGCCTTGCTGGTGGCTAATGGAAGTGGAAGGTGTTCAGAGGGCTCTGAGGCATGATCCGTTTCCATCAGTACATTGTTCCATCCATGGTTAGTTAGGACAGTGCTTTGCCCTCTTTCTTCAGTGGAGTGGCCCCTAGGTGCAGGCTTCACCCTCAGAGATTACCCTGGTTCACATATGTCCTGTGACAAATGAAGTGACTGGGAAGATGGGTAGAGTGCTGGTTACGGATGCCTTGAGACAAATCTGGTCAACTGAGCCATAAAGATTGTTTTGAAGCCTTACACTGTGGCCACGCAGGAGGTAAGGGGAGTTTCTTTCCTCCACTGTAGCACCTGTACAATCTTAGTCAGTGGGTTTATTCTGGGCTGTGGACAGCCCAGTTAATTCAGGCTTTGTCAGCTTGGGTGCTGATTCTAGTCCCTCCCACTGTGGGCAAATGGAGAACATTGTTCAGATCTGAGCTGATCTATCGGTGTCTGTAGGAGCAGAACAGTATCCTGAGGGGATAGACTCCTGAGCAGAGTGCAAAGCCACCTCTCTCCTCTTGACTTTTGGCCTGTATCACCTTACTGAGGTGCTGGAGGTGTTAGGAGAAATGTGGGTCACTCCAATCAGATGAGATCCACAGGCTGGTGAAGACTAGTGGGGAGCGCTGGGTTTGTTGTTAGAGGAAACTGTCCATGTCTTCGCCAAGGAGGAGATGTTGGTGCTTGACTAGAGTTCACCATTTGGAGTCTAGTTGGATGAACAAGTGACATTGGGCCAGGATGGCTTTGTTCAACCTGCATGTGTCCAGAAGGACAGGCTCTCTTCTCTTGGATGCAGACCTTGCTTACTTCATCTGGGCAAGGTTAGACTGTTGCAATGGGGGCTACATTTGGACCTGGTGCAGAAGGCAGCTGCATGCTGGGTGAATCGAGTGTCTCACTCGGAGCACATGACACCAGAGCTCTGTAATCTACACTAGCTGCTGGTTAACTTCCAAGCAAAATCTAAAATGCTGGTTTTAACCTATAAAGCTCCAGATGGCATGGGAGCCACCTCTTTTCCTGGGCTGCACTGCCAGAGCTGCCATCTGCAAAGCTGCTTAAGCTAAAGCCCTCTTGTGAATGACAGAGAGGAGGCTGCTGGCAGGGTGAGGGCATTCTCCATGAGGGCCCACTCTCCTCCTTGGATCAAAATAGTCAAAGTCTTTTGACCTTCGGGACAAACTGCAGGGCTCATCTGTTTTGGGTATCTGGGAAGGGATATACAGAGGAGACCAGTCTGAGATGAATGGAGTTACAATTGGAGTTTAACAGGAGAGGCTGTCTGAGGCCTTTGAATTGGATATGTATTTACATAATCCAGACCGTTTGGATAGGGACCTTTTTGTTATAAATCAAAAAACAGTGTTTATTCTCTCACTGCCCAGGCACAAACCCCATTAACAGAATCTTGCCCCTGCCTAATTCTAATTCTAGGGCATAACCTACTTCCTGCTAATACTAAAGTGGTATATTCCCCTTTGATGCCCAGGCATAAATCCGATGAACTATCAGTAACTGAGTCTGCTTTCCTCTCAGTGCCAGAACATACCCCCTGGCCTCCACCATGAGCACATGCTAAAACCCCTCCCTCAATGTGTCAGCATCAGTGGATGTCCTCGCTCCCAGTAAGGAGTTGATGCAAAGGATCAGATGATCTCATGCTTCCATGTGTGCACTTGGGTGGGGTTAGGATGAAGTTTTTCTTCATAGCATTGAACACTTGTCTAGGTGCGTTATGGGTTCTTGTGGCTTGCCTTCTTTGGTATTGGCCACTGCTGGAGGAAAGGCATGGTGGATCAGTGGCAAATCTTACATTTCTAGGACTGTTTACAGTGCATGACTAGAGAGACAAGGTGGTGAGGTAAGTAAGTACCTCACCCACCTTGTCTCTCTAATGTCCTGGGACTGACATGGCTACAATTACACTGCATGCTACAATGCATGACTGTCCTCCTGCATTTGGGGTGGCTTGTAATGCTCCTAATTTCATCCCTCACATGTTCTGGCTTCCTCTGGGATTTTGTCTTTGAATGTAGATGCCTTTCAGTGATGAAGCAGCAGCAGCGCAATACAAACTGTTCTGCTCCCAGCAGAGCCCTAGCAATATCCTGATGGCCTGTTTGGCTGCATTGCTGCACTCCACTGCCTTCTGCTCCTAGCTTTTCTCAACTTCCCGCAGCAGGCAGCTCAGTGCCATGTACCCCTATAACCCAGACATAGGTTATATGTTGGAAACTTGAGATCCCAGGGAGCATAGCGGCGCTCTGGTGCTGATGCTAACTTCAGCTAAGTACCAGTGTGGAAACCACAAGGAGGGAGAGGGACTGTTTAGAGTACAAGGGCAATAATGGGGAGTCAGGAGAAGAAAAGATGAATTCAGACTGAATATGAGGAAACTCTTCCTGACTCTGAGATGGCTGAGGCTGTGAAAGGGTCATGGCCCCACCACTTGGGACTAGGCCTGGTCCAACATGGGTAAGTATTTTCTGTGAAAATGTTGAAAGAAACAAAATAATTGTTTCATTAAAATATTTTTCCAATCAAACTAAATGACAAAACAAATGGGTCCCCTGGTTCCTGCTGCCCCTTCTTTTCTTTTCTCCACTGGAAAAACTTTTAAAAAAAAAATGTGACCAAAATAATTTTGTGTGTGAAATGTTTGTTTTGGTAGAAAAGGCATTTTTTGTTGTAATAATGTTTTGATGAAAATTTTGTGCCCTGGTCTTACTGCATATTTAAAACCAAGCTGTGAAGAGCCCGTGAGATATATGGTAGGGCAGAATCCTGCATGGGAATGGACTAGGTGTGATTTCTATCTCTAATTTGCATGATTTAAGCGAACCCAAACCTTCCCTGTGCTTCTGTGTTGGTGTCTTTCAGGGGCACAGCAGATTGGTTTGGCGTAAGCAAGGATAGCGATGCCACTCAGAAATGGCAGAGAAAAAGCCTTCGCCATTGCAGCCAGCGATATGGGAAGCTGAAACCTCAGGTCATCCGGGAAATGGACCTGCCTAGCCAGGATAACATCTCACTCACCAGCACAGAGACTCCTCCTCCTCTCTACGTCGGGCCTTGTCAACTTGGCATGCAGAAGGTGAGTCCAGTGGAGGAGTAGCCAGGGCCATTCCATGGAGCTTGTTAGCTTTCAGAATATACCAAAAAGGCTCTTTTCTCCCCTCTCCGACTGCTGGATGCTAAGCCTGCTTTAGGGTTCAGTGTTTCCTGAACATTTCAGATCAGTGTACAGAAGACACTATAGAGATCAAACATGGAAACGAAGATCTTACAGGAAAGGAAGAGTTTCCTGTGAAAGGATGGTTTCCTAAATCTCATATACACGTTTTAGCACACTCTTCCCATAATCAGTATTGTCACTTCCACTTGGGCCTCTATGGTTTATACTCTGCAATCTGTTTCCCCAGGACTCTGAGAGCCATGTCTTTGTCCCTTTGGCATCATTACTGAGTGAGAATGGTATATGAGCACTAGTCAGGAATTATAGTAATCGTGGAAGGTGTTTTTCAGCATTCTCCATAGCAAGATTCCAGTTTCCTAGTCAAATCTGGTTGTCAGAGTCTCTTCCAACATGGGGTATCCAGCAGTTTTGAGAGGAGAACTGTCAGTTTACTTCCGATACCCAGATTAGACCCTATCCTCCCTAACTGCAGTTTCATACTAATAGCCCCATTGCCATGCAATACACTTACTTTTTTATTCTTCACATTTTGCTGGCTGAAGACAATACCCTAGTTTTCAGTATCCTCAGAAATATTATCTCATGACTTCACAGGAGCTACCTATGTGTCAGCTCTCTTACAGCAGGCTGGTACGCTCTGCTCACAAGCCCTCAGAAATTACCAGGGGAAGCTGTAAAGCTTCCAGCTTCCTTGCCTACTCCGTATTCCCAAAGTATAGATTCTGCCTGTACACAAACCTAAATGAGGTAACTTCATTAGCACTTGAGCTCTAACCTGAAGGGTTTCAGTTCCTGCATTTCCCTTGTAATTGATCGGATATTATGAAATCAGTTAAGAGTGCTGCTCTTGTCCAGATGGTGAAATGGGATATGAAACTATCTCCATCTGCAGTCTCTAATCCTGTCTTGGAGAAAGGAGGGTAAGGGGTTGGTAGTGTCTCCATAGTAAAGGATGGACTATTGTCTAACCCTGATTTTGCCCACTGAGTGCTCTCTCTCCTCTTTCTCAAAACTTGACATTTCTCATGATTTTTTAAATTTTTTTAAAGTTTGGATTTAATCAAACCATTTTAGAGTTATGGGACTTAGAAAAATGTCTTCTTTTTCAGTTTGGAAAAGCCCTTGAATCAACTCATAGTTTACATGTGGCTTCAAACAGGTCCTGTGCTCTAGACCTTGCTGAGAACTCAGGCACAGAACCACCTTAACAAAGTATTCTTAAATATAAAATATTTATTCATGGTCAAGATCATTAATATTGGAACTTCATCCAGTCCTCTGACAGCAGTTGTAACTTTTGTCTAAAACCTTGTGTTCGTTCTCAAAAGTAATCTCTTTTGTGTGCCAATTTATAAAAGACTTGTAAAGTTATTGAGCACCACATCTCAGGCCTCACAAAAGTTATAATCTCTCCCACCCTACCCATTGGAGCCACATGGAAGTTGTAAGGTCTGTTGGATGTAGCTGCTGCAGTTTATAACGTCCATATGTAACGATAGAAAGAGACAGGCTATGTTGTGCTGTTGGATGTTGAACTCTTGGTTATGAGCCCAACCATCAGAGCCTATAACTTTTTCAGGCCACAACTGTTGGGGTAATGAGCGTTATATGCTATACTGGCAGAATTTGTAAATCTGCCAAGGATTGTATTTCATCAGCCTTTTGGTTAGGAGAGTGCATGGAAATTGCTGCCATAGTCAGCATTAGTTTTTTCTGGCTGTGTTGGACAGAGTAAAATCCTAATTTCTGGCATTGTGGAGGAGTAATGTGATGTTTCTGGATCCTCTAACTTCACAAGTGTGTGGTGCCCAGGAAGGTTACAAGTAGGGCTGTTGATTAATCACAGTTAATTCACGCAATTAACTCAAAAACATTAATGGCAATTAAAATTTTTTATCTCGATTAATCGCAGTTTTAATCACACTGTTAGCAATATAATACCAATTGAAATTTATTAAATATTTTGGATGTTTTTCTACATTTTCAAATATATTGATTTCAGTTACAACACAGAATACAAAGTGTACAGTGCTCACTTTATATTATTTTTGATTACAAATATTTGCATTGTAAAAATGATAAACAAAAGAAATAGTATTTTTAATTCACTTCATACAAATACTGTAGTGCAATCTTTGTCGTGAAAGTGCAACTTACAAATGTAGATTTTTTTTGTTACATGACTGCACTCAAAAACAAAACAATGTAAAACTTAGAGCCTACAACTCCACTCAGTCCTACTTCTTGTTCACCCAATCACTCAGACAAACAAGTTTGTTCACATTTATGGGACATAATGCTACCCGATTCTTATTTACAGTGTTAGCTGAAAGTGAGAACAGGCATTTGCGTGGCACTTTTGTAGCTGGCATTGCAAGGCATTCACATGACAGATATGCTAAACATTCGTATGCCCCTTCATGCTTTGGTCACCATTCCAGAGGACATGCTTCCATGCTGATGACGCTCGTTAAAAAAATGTGTTCATTAAATTTGTGACTGAACACCTTGGGAGAGAACTGTATGTCTTCAGCTCTGTTTTACCTGCATTCTGCTATATATTTCATGTTATAAATGTCTCGGATGATAACCCAGCACATGTTCGTTTTAAGAACGCTTTCACTACAGATTTGACAAAACGCAAAGAAGGTACCAATGTGAGATTTCTAAAGATAACTACAGCCGTCAACCCAAAGTTTAAGAATCTGAAGTGCCTTCCAAAATCTGAGAGGGACTAGGTATGGAGCATGCTTTCAGAAGTCTTAAAAGAGCAACACATTGATGTGGAAACTAGAGAACCCAAACCACCAAAAAAGAAAATCAACCTTCTGCTGGTGACATCTGACTCACATGATGGAAATGAACATGTGTCGGTCCACACTGCTTTGGATTGTTATCGAGGAGAACCTGTCAGGAGCGTGAATGCATGTCCTCTGGAATGGTGGTTGAAACATGAAGGGACATATGAATCTTTAGCACATCTGGCATGTAAATATCTTGCGACGCCAGCTACAACAGTGCCATGTGAACTCTTGTTCTCACTTTCAGGTGATGTTGTAAACAAGAAGTGGGCAGCATTATCTCCTGCAAATGTAAACAAACTTGTTTGAGCGATTGGCTGAACAAGAAGTAGGACTGAGTGGACTTGTAGGCCCTAAAGTTATCCATTGTTTTATTTTTGAATGCAGTTTTTTGTACATAATTCTACATTTGTAAATTCAACTTTCATGATAAAGAGATTTCACTACAGTAGTTGTATTAGGTGAATTGAAAAATACTATTTCTTTTGTTTTTATAAATTGCAAATACTTGTAATCGAAAATAAATATAAAGTGAGCGCTGTACACTTTGTGTTCTGTGTTATAATTGAAATCAATATATTTGAAAATGTAGAAAACATCCAAAAATATTTAAATAAATGGTATTCTGTTATTCTTTAACAGTGTGATTAATCGCGATTAATTTTTTTAATCACTTGAAAGCCCTAGTTACAAGTAGATCTGGTTGAGAAATTGACAAATTTCGCAGAAGGTTTCAGAATTGGTTCATTTTTCAAATTTATTATCCAAAATTCTAATCAGTATGTTTATCGTTTTCCATTTTCTAAACAAGCAATATTGGGGAAAAAATTTGGTCAGCTTAGTCACTCGGTAGGATTAAAAAAAAAAATTAAAGAAATTATTGACTCAATTCCGTATTTTGGAAATAGTCAGCAATAGATGAAAAATATCTATGAAATTTTCTGTGAAAAATTTCTGTGGATGTGAAGGAGATCACTCGTTTGTGGAGTTCCTCCTTGTTGCTAAGCACGGTGTAGTGTCACGCCCCCCATCTGGCACACCCAGCTGCCCATTGCTTTGGCTCTGCAGTGGTCTCTTTTCCTGAAACTCGGCCCTCTGGCCAGGTCACAATTGAGTCCACCTCTGGCGAGGTACCAGAAAAGTCCAAGTCCAAGACCGTATATCAGATCTTCAGCTCTGACACTGGGTCTTGTGTCCTCACTCCCTTTTCTCAGGGCTCTCTGTCATCCACGTCCCTTTCTCAGGGGCTTCATGCCACCTTCCCTGGTGGCTGGTAGGGAACCTGGCCCCTCCCACTATATCAGATTCCAGCCCAGGGATCCTGTAACCAGCAGCCAAGGGCTGCTCTGCAGAACTCCTTCCTGCTGCCCCCTTGGGCTTCCAGTTGGGTTACCTTAGCCCCAAAGTGAGGTAGGTACATTTTCAAAAATGGGGCCCCAATCTTGCAAACACACATGTGCTTTACTTTACTTTCTCAGCTTGTCCCACTGAAGTCATGTTCTGGTGGGGGAAAAAGGGGGAAGGGGTATTTAAAAAACCAAAACCGAAAGGAAGCGAGAGGAAACACCCTCCCCCCCAATCTAAAATGAAATGAAAAATGCAATTTGAAACTAAACAAAATGTAAGATTTCAGTTTATTTCAAAAATTTCCATTGAAATATTGAACAATATATTTGAAGATGACATTTTTCTACAAAAAAAATTATGTTCAACAAAACAACAATTTTTGGAGAAAACAATTTTCAGCTTAAAAATTTTGACCAGCTCTAAAGAACAGTAGTGATGACCAGAAGGGAGTTTTTGTGTTCTGCTGCTTAGGAATGGAGGAATTTCAGAGACCTAACTAAGGTGGGTGAATGTAGATTACGTTCAATGCTGATATGTGCTGCTAAGTAGTGCACATTGGAGGGGAAAATGTGAACTATTTACACATCTTGCAGGGTTCTAAGTTAGCTATATTAAATCACAAAAAGGACCAGGGCATCACAGAGGACAGCTCAATAAAGACCTCTGCTCAGCTGTGGTCCAGAAAGCAAACAAGATGTTAGGATACCGGATGGAAAATGCTAAGGTAAACATTGTTATGCATTGTGTAAATCAGCCCATCTCGACAGTGTATGCAGCACTGGTCACTCCATCTCAAAAAGGATATTGAACAGGTAGAGGGGTCTCAGAGAAGGAATTTACTTTAGGAATTATTTTGGGGAAGTTCTCTGACCTGTGTTAAATAGACGGTCATACTACATGATCACAGTGGTTCCATCTGGCCTTGGAATCTATGAAGGGAAGCCAAAGAATGATCAAGGGCCTAGAAAAAACTCTCATTCACACAACAGATAATTAGACTGTGGAATTCACTGCCACATGATGTTGGTGAGGCCAAGAATTTAAAAAGGGTCAAAGAGGATTGGACACTCCTGGATAGTCTTGTTATCCATATTTGTTATAGTTAATGATGATAAACATTTTGGAAGGAATGTAAAACCTCATGTTCAGGACTCAGGGTGTGACCTTCATGGAGTACAAATTATCCCACACCTTCCTCTGAAGCATCTTGTGCTGGCAGCTGTCAGAGACAGGATACTGGGCTTGATGAAGCCATGGTCTGATCCATTCTGGCAGTTCCTATGTTTCTTTGTGTTTGTTGAGGGGAGAAAAGGGCACCAAGAATGAGGCACAGACCTTCGCTTCTGTCCTGAGAGTGTATGCTGAGATCTCCCCAGTTTCTCACAGTAACTGAAATCCTGTCTTCGACTGCAGATTGTAGACCCTTTAGCACGAGGCCGAGCATTCCGTATGGCTGATGATAATGATGGATACAGCATCCCTCACACACCAATCACTCCAGGTGCCACATCACTGTGCTCCTTCACCAGCTCTCGGTCTGGGTTCAATCGCTTACCACGACGGCGGAAACGGGAATCAGTGGCTAAAATGAGCTTCCGAGCAGCAGCGGCCCTGGTGAAGGTATTTTTTGAGTGAGGGGGATTCCTGTGGGGAAGGATGGAAGTCTCTGGTTCAGGCACCCTCTATGGGATTCCTGAGGTAGGAGGAGTTATAAAATGGGACTCCACTATGTCATTTTGGGAAGTCACTGTTCTGACTATAAGTACACTTTGCACTGTGTCTCCTGCCCATGTCTAGAAGGAAGTGGAGTAGACCAGATTACCTGTAAGTTTTATAAAGACCTGCCAAGAGTTTGTCAGTCTGAGTGCTTCAGGGCTGACAACAACCAGGCTCAAATGTTCTTTACAGAATTTGGTTAGCAGTAGGTAAGCTCTAGGCTCTGATTGGATGAGAAGTTTGGAAAAGCTAGGCTCTGAATGGGTGATGGTCCTTTGTAAGAAGCACATTAGAGCATTCGTATACTGCAGAAGGCACCATTTAGCTCAGTTGAAAGGGATGGTGCTGCCATCTTGGAAATACTGGTATGTGGAATTCACAAGTCTCACTAGAAGGGTGTCAGGTGGCTGGTGGATCTACTGCACTTAGTTTGGTGACTCCCTGACACAGCTAAGCCCCTGAAGAAGCAGGGTCTTCAGAACTCTTAAGTGTTTGTGGGGTCAAATTTCTCTGTGACTGAATGCTATTCCCTTCTCTTCCAGGGCCGGTCTGTGAAGGACAGTACCCTGAGGAGGGCTCAGCGGCGCAGCTTCACCCCAGCTAGTTTCTTGGAGGAGGACACAGTGGATTTCCCGGATGAGTTGGACACCTCGTTTTTTGCTCGGGTAAGGGGAGCAGTGCTGGCTTTGTCCTGGTAGCCAAAGGCTGTAAGAACGCTATCACCCAGCAGTATGCGTGGGCTCAAGGGAGAGGTGCCGCTCCTGCAAGAGCTTCCTTTTGAGTTACTTTGCTCTAATAAGTCACCGGAATGTCTTTGACAGGACTTATGTTTCTTTGCCCAGGAAGGAGTCCTCCATGAGGAGCTCTCTACATACCCCGATGAAGTGTTTGAATCTCCATCTGAAGCTGCGATCAAGGACTCTGAGGTGAAGCCCCAGGATCAGGCCGATCTAACAGGAGGTGCCTTAGACAAAAGTGAACTTGAAAGAAGCCACCTGATGTTGTGAGTATCTTCCTGACAGTTGGCAGAATCTAATCCATGGTCCCAAATGTGGGAAGGGAAGGACATTTCACACCACAGGTTTGAAAGGCCTTAGCCACCATTACTCATGGTGAAGACAAGCCCAGAGGAGCTAGTGTCTCTGATGCTGCTGGTACTCCTCGGAATGGATCTGATATAGAGGCCTGACTTGTGTAATGATTGATACCTCAACTCAGCTGACTAAGTTGAGCTCAGTGCAGGTCCAGAGCAGCAGAGCACACAGATTCTTGCCTAGTGCTAAATACCATCCCTCTTGTTGAAGGCCTTGAATGGAAAGGCTGAGAGGCTGCTTAGGCCATTGCCCCAGTATTCCTATCTGTTTGGGAGGAGAATCCCCAGGGCTGCTGTGCAGTCTGTGTGACATCCCCTCTGTTTATCCCATACCTGAAATCTTGTTTACCTAAGAAACAGCCTCCGACTTCAGAGAGTAGTTGACAATTGGTGCATATGAGGAGCTAACTCTGCTAACTTACCTCCAGTCAGCACAACAGCATGATGAAGTTGGGCCCCTGCACATCTTGTTTATGATGCCATATCATTCTTAAGGGGAAACAAAGACCAGTTTAAATGGGTTATATGAGTGCCGAGAGCACAGAATATGGCAAAAATGTAGTGTGTGAATGTCAGTCCTCTAAGGTATTGAAATGAAGACTGGTAGATAGAATGGGTACCCCTAGCCATATTCACTATGAAGTGTCCTGCTCAAATGCCGTGGAGTGATATTACACTAATCTGAAACCAAGCAAGTGGAAGACCTGATGCTTGGAGACCATGATGCATGGGTGGAACCTTGTGTCTTCAGTTTCCTCTTAAACATAAGAATGGCCATACTGGGTCAGACCAATTGTCCATGTAGCTAATATCCTGTCTTCCAACAGTGGCTGGTGCCAGACGCTTCAATTTATTGAGTGATCTATCCCCGTCATCCAATCCCAGCTTCTGGCAATCAGAGGTTTAGGGACACCCAGAGCATAGGTCCCTGACTGTCTTGGCTAGTAGCCATTGAAGGACCTGTCCTCCAGGAACTTATCTAATTCCTTTTTGAACACAGTTACACTTTTCAACATCTCCTGGCAATGAGTTCTACGTGTTGACTGTGCGTTGTGTAAAGAAGTATTTCCTTCTGTTTGTTTTAAACTTGCTGCCTATTAATTTCATTGGGTGACCCCTGCTTCTTGTCTTATGTAAAGGGGAAAATAACACTTTCTTATTCATTTTCTCCACACCATTCATGATTTTATAGACCTCTATCATATCCCCTCTTTGTCATCTCTTTTCTAACTGAACAGTTGCAGTCTTTTTAATCTCTCCTCATATGGAAGCTGTTCCATACCCATAATCATTTTTGTTGCTCTTCTCTGTATCTTTTCGAATTCTAATATATCGTTTTTGAGATGGGGCAACCAGAACTACACACGGTATTCAAGGTATGGGTGTAGCTTGGATTTCTATAATGGCATTATGATATTTTCTGTTTTATTGTCTATCCCTTTCCTAATGGTTCCTAACATTCTGGTTAACTTTTTTGACTGCCGCTGCACATTGACTAGACGTTTTTAGAGTACTATCCACAAAGACTTAAAGATCTGTCTTGAGTGGTAAAGGCTAATTTAGACCCCGTCATTTTGTATATATAGTTGGGATTATGTTTTCCAATTTGCATTTATCAGCTTGAATTTCATCTGCTGTTTTGTTGCCCTGTCACCTAGTTTTGCGAGATCCCTTTGTAACTCTTCCCAGTCTGCTTTGAATTTAACTATTTTTAGTTTTGTACCATCTGCAAACTTTGCCATGTCTCTGTTTACCCCTTTTCCCAAATCATTTATGAATATGTTGAACAGCACTGGTCCCAGTACAGATCCCTGGAGGACCCTGATATTCACCTCTCTCCACTATGAATACTAACCATTTATTCCTACCCTTTGTTTCCTATCTTTTAACCAGTTACTGACCATGAGAGGACCTTCCCTCTTATCCCATGACTGCTTACTTTGATTAAAAGCCTTCGGTGAGGGACCTTGTCAAAGGTTTTCTGAAAGTCCAAGTACACTGTATCCACTGGATCACCATTGTCCACGTGTTTGTTGACACCCTCAAAGAATTTTAATAGATGGGTGAGGCATGATTTCCCTTTACAAAAGCTGTGCTGACTCTTCCCCAATGTATCATATTCATCTGTGTGTCTGATAATTCTGTTCTTTACTATAGTTTCAACTTATTTGCCTGGTACTGAAATTAGACTTACTGGCCTGTAATTGACAGGATCACCTCTGGAGCATTTTTAAAAAATTGGCATTACGTTAGCTATCCACCAGTCATCTGGTACAGAAGTTGATTTAAGCGCTAGGCTACATACCACCATTAGTAGTTCTGCAATTTCATATTTGAGTTCCTTCAGAAGTCTTGGGTGAATATCCCTGGTCCTGGTGACTTATTACCATTTAATTTATCAATTTGTTCCAAAACCTTCTCTATTGATACCTCAGTCTGGGACAATTTCTCAGATTTATAAACTAAAAAGAATGTTCGTGTGGGAATCTCCCTCACATCATTTGCAGTGAAGATCAATGTAGAGATTTCATTTAGCTTCTCTGCAACAGCTTTATCTTCTTTGAGTGCTCCTTAAGCACTTCCGTCAACCAGTGGCCCCCCTGATTATGTGGCAAGCTTCCTGCTTCTGATGTACTTACAAAAACGAACAGCAATTTTTTAATCTTTTGCTAGTTGGTTCAAATTTTTTTTGGCCTACCTAATTATACTTTTACACTTGACTTGCCAGAATTTATGCTCCTTTCTGTTTTCCTCAGTATTATTTGATTTCCAGTTTTTAAAAGATGCCTTTTTGTCTCTAACCGCTTCTTTTACTCTGTTCAGGCACGGTTGCATTTTTTGGGTCCTCTTCCCTTTTTATTTATTTTTTTAATTTGGGGGTATACATATAGTTTGAACCTCTATTATGGTGTTTTTAAAAAGTTTCCATGCAGCTTGTGGGTGTTTCACTCTAGTGACTGTTCCTTTTAGTAAAATGTTCCTCACCCTAGCAAGGAATCAAACTATGTCATTTCCTTTTGTTTCCTGATAAGTCAGAGCCTCCCTGAGTAACTGGCACCTCACACTGGCAGAGGGCAGCCTTGTTCTTGGCTCTAGCAGTTCACCAGGGTGTGAATGCACAGCAGACATGGGGAAGGACCTTGTCGTGGTTCTGCTGCTCACAATCCATCTCATTGTGCTAACGCTTTCCCGCGTCATGTTCTTGAGAATTTTACCAGCTATGACACAGATGCTGGAAGTAATACTGGGAGTTAGCCACGTTTCCGATGAGAATGAGACCCAATTTTGGGGCAAAATCTGATTCCCAGTGTTTCCATTTTTAGATCGTTTTAATGGTTTTATTTATCAAAGCAAAAATGATTTCATTCAAACTCTAGAGAACTGTATCAAACTATTGAAGGTGCCAGTTCAGGGAGTTGGGTATGCACCTGGTCATAAACCAAATCAGAGATTTCATAGCAGGTAATTTTGAGGGCAGTTCCTCTCTAAAGACACATAGAAACACCTCAAACTCCCAAGAGGAAGAGGTGTTCAAGGCTAGGCCACAGGTCAAATCTGAATCCATATTGCTTATCGAGGAGAATGACTTTCCAAGTGACACGTAACAGTCTTCTTCTCAGAGTGTCTTGGAAGAGTTTGTATCTAATCATTCATACACTGAGCATCCCCAAAGGCTACAAAGATTGTTTTATTAAATTTCTTTTGAGCATTTAAAACGTCATCTGTTATGCTCTGCCACACAGAAACTAACCTACAAACACAGAGGAAGGTTTGGGGGTGTTGTTTGTGCACTTACTATTTTTCTGTGGATTCTTTCTTTCCCTAATACACACTCCAAAGAGTTGAGCACTCACAATATTCACTATCCACCACACCACAATTAAGTGATGTGGTGGGCAGTGGATCCCCATTGGACACAGTCTGATACTACTGGCAGCTGCAACAGTCACTCAAAAGATACCAGAGAACATAAAGCCACCCTAAGCCCATGCTCTGTTGTGCTGAATTTCCAGGAACCAGTTACGAGATTTCCTAGGTCTAGACAGTATTTGGTCTTGCCATGAGGGCAGGGGACTGGACTGGATGACCTCTTGAGGTCCCTTCCAGTCCTAGAATCTATGGCTGTGCTCTGTTTCTTCTTCAAGTGCTGGCCCCTATGTGTCATCCACTGTGGATATGCATGCGCTGCAAATGCGTCTGAGACCAGAGAGTTATTGCGAGCAGTGTCCATTGGCCTACGCTTCTGCCTTTGCCATCCTCATGCTCCACTCCAAGGCCATAAGAGGCTGTGCGCATCAGCTGCCTCTAAAGTACCTTCTTATTGCCTCCTAGCCTGACTCAGAATCTCCAGTGTCTGGAGCTTCTCCCTTCTCTTCAGCCTCGTCCTTGTCTTCAAAACTGTAAATATGTCAAAGATTTTACTGGTTTAGCTCTGCAGTGTAGGTATTGTTAATGGGTTTTATTAGTATAGTTAGTGAGTAGTTTAAATCCCCTCACTGGGGTACCTCCTGCCTCCCCTGTACAGGAATTAGATGATGCCCAGAATACCGGTATTTAGAAATAATGTCTCCTGTCCCTGCTCCTTTTTGGTCAGCAATGACCACCAGTGATAGCTGTACTGCCTTGGAGAAGTGCATATCTCTACCAAGTGCAATATGTGCCACTCCTTCCCCAGCCGGACCCAGAACTCCAACTTAAAAAGCACCTCATGGAGAAAGCTGTGAGGCCTGAGTCAGACCTAGGCTGGGGGCCCCACTGTACATCGACCAGACCCATCGAAGAGCATGTCTCCTAATACAAGGCCTGACATAGGAGGAGGAAAGAGCAAGGCCAGGGACCCTTTGACAGATTATCCATGTGAGAGCAGGGGACTCTCTCATAAACAGAAGAGCAGAGTCCACTCTGGAGAGTTTTGATCCCTCCCCAAGACTCTTCCGCTGACACATCCTTCAGAATGGTGGTTTACAGGCAGCCATACCACCTGCATTCTCACGACCTCCTCCTCTCTGAGTGCTGCTTGCCAGTCACCCACAGTGGAAGCCACAAAGGGACCAGTGCTTGAAGAAGAAAGGGAATTTATTTTGTGGCAGCAGGAGTTCTTCGAGATGTGTGGCCCTTATAGGTATTCCACTACCCACCCTCCACCTCAGATCATGTCTGCATTCACAGGAGAGAAGGAACTGGAGAGGCATCTGTCCACACCACCCCTTATATCCTCAATGCAGAGCACAATGGTGGCAAGGGCATAGGCACTGACCAACGGACACTGTTTGCAAGAATTCTCCAATCTGAGGTGCTTGGTGCACAGGTGGTGTTACATTCTGGGGTGCAGTGCAGATCAGTCAGGGGCCTGCCTGGAACGCCCTGCTGCTGTGGCTTACAGCCTGGACATCAGCAGACGAACACGCAGGTCTGTATGCTGCGCATCCCTGGAGTAGCAACTCTGACTCCAACAGTCTGCCTACAGCACAACAGCCCTACCGTGGCTTCCACCAACCTGGGTTGCTATTTGCAAGGTGATCCCAATGCACTCCCAATCCCGAATTTTCCCAGAACCGTGTGTCCTGAAGTGACATATCATATCATAGAATATCAGGGTTGGAAGGGACCTCAGGAGGTCATCTAGTCCAACCCCTGCTCAAAGTAGGATCAATCCCCAGATTTTTACCCCAGTTCCCTAAATGGCCCCCCTCAAGGATTGAACTCACAGCCCTGGGTTTAGCAGGCCAATGCTCAAACCACTGACCTATCCCTCCCCCTGTCCAGCCCTCTCCTGAGAAATAATAAGGTTTGTTTGCTTCTTTAAAGAGACAAAAGCACCTTACAGCTTATTAACTTAACTGGGAGAGATACACCCTTCCCTTCAAACACAGCACTGAGTTAGTTTTTAAGGAAAAAAAATAACCAAAAACAGATTTATTAACAGTAGGACGAAGGTTATGTGATGCCAAGTAAAAGAAATTACAAGCAAATACAAGTGAAAATATGCATCTAAAGTTTAAAACTTAATCTAGCAAGGTACAGGCTTTGTTAAAGATGGCTTCTCTCACCAGTCATTCTTCTTTCCAGCCATGGTTGACTTTCCCTCAGTCAGGGCCTTCCACAAAAGCAAAAGAGGCTGGCTTCTTTTGTCTTCCTAGGTGAAAGGTCTTGGCCTAAGCAGGTTTCTCACCTATATTCAGTTTCCAGTGGCTTCAACCCCTCCTTGGTTGAAGGGCCCATCCTTTTCAGCTTGCAGAGCTCTGGCCCTTTGTGTCTGTCTGGTGATGGATGCCAAAGATGACCTCTGTCCTTGCTTATATCTTCCAAAGTTCAATGACTTTATTTAGAAAGGCAACATAAGATACTACAAGAACCTAAGAATGGCCATACTGGATCAGACCAATGGTTCATCTAGCCCAGTATCCTGTCTTCAGACAGTGGCCAGTGCCAGATGCTTCAAAGGGAATGAACAGAACAGAGCAATTCTAGAGAAATCCATCACCTGTTGTCTACTCCCATCTTCTGGCAGTCAAAGACTCAGGGACACTCAGAGTAAGGGGTTGCATCCCTGACCATTTTGGCTATTAGCCATTGATGGACCTATCCTCCATGAACTTATTCGGTTCTTTCTTGAACCCATTTATACTTTTGGCCTTTACAAGATCCCCTGACAACAAGTTCCCCAGGTTGACTGTGTGTTTTGTGAAGAAGTACTTCCTTTTGTTCGTTTTAAACCTGCTCCCTATTAATTTCTATTCCACACCAATAAGGCCTCAATTGGAGCATTGTGTCCAGTTCTGGGCGCCAGATTTGAAGAAGGGGGTGGACAAACTGGAGGAAGTCCAGAGAAGAGCAACAACAACAACGATTAAAGGTCTAGAAAGCACGACCTATGAGGACACAACAGTTTTCAAGTACATAAAAGGTTGTTACAAGGAGGAGGGTGAAAAATTGTTCTCTTTAACCTCTGAGGACAGGAGAAGAAGCAATGGGCTTAAATTGCAGCAAAGTGAAGTTTAAGTTGGACATTAGGAAAAACTAACTATCAGGGTAGTTAAGCACTGGAACAAATTGCCTAGGGAAGCTGTGGAATTTCCATCATTGGAGGTTATTAAGAACAGGTTAGACAAACATAGT
The DNA here is from genome assembly GCF_011386835.1 of Chrysemys picta bellii. NCBI lineage: Eukaryota > Metazoa > Chordata > Testudines > Emydidae > Chrysemys > Chrysemys picta. The sequence continues at coordinate 56,948,579 of NC_088800.1, forward strand.
TTAGTTTTTATGTACTCCTGCCTTGAGTGCAGGGACTGGATTAGATGACCTCTTGAGATCCCTTTCAGTCCTACACTTCTATGATTCACTGCGTGACCCCTGGTTCTTGTGTTATGTGAAGGGGTAAATAGCATTTCCTTAGTCACTTTTTCCACACCATTCATGATTTTATAGACCTCTATCATACCCCCCCCCTTTTAGACATCTCTTTTCCAAGCTGAACTGTCCCTGTCTTATTAATCTCTCCTCATATGGAAGTGGTTCCATATCTCCAATCATTTTGTTGCCCTTCTCTGTATTTTTCCAATTATATCTAATCTATCTTTTTTGAGATGGGACAATCAGAATTGCACACAGAATTCAAGGTGTGAGTGTACCATGGGTTTCACTAGTGGCATTATGATAGTTATTGTCTTATTATCTATCCCTTTCCTAATGGTTTCTAACATTCTGGTTAGCTTTTTTGACTGCCGCTGCACATAGAGCAGATGTTTTCAGAGAACTATCCACAATGACTCCAAGATCTCTTTCTTGAGTGGTAACAGCTAATTTAGACCCCATAATTTTGTATGTATAGTTGGGATTATGTTTTCCAATGTGCATTATTTTGCATTTAACAACATTGAATTTCATCTGCCATTTTGCTGCCCAGTCACCTAGTTTTCTGAGATCCATTTGTAACTTAACTATCTTAGATGATTTTGTATCATCTGCAAACTTTGCCCCTCACTATTGACCCCTTTTTCCAGACAATTTATGAAGACGTTGAACTACACTGGTCCTAGTACAGATCCTTGGAGGACCCCTATTTACCTCTCTCCACTGTGAAAACTGACCCTTTGTCTCCCATCTTTTAACCAGCTACTGATCCATGAGAGGGCCTTCCCTCCTATTCTATGACTGCTTACTTTGCTTAAGAACCTTTGGTGAGGGACCTTGCAAAGCTTTCTGAAATCCAAGTACATTATATCCATGGGATCACCCTTGTCCACATGTTTGTTGACCCCTTCAAAGAATTCTAATAGATTGGTGAGGCATGATTTCCCTTTGCAAAAGCCATGTTGACTCTTCCCCAACATATCATGTTTGTCTATGTGTCTGATAATTCTCTTCTTCACTGTGGTTCAGACGCTTTGCATGGCAGAAAGATGGAGATCGGATCATGCATGCAGTGTTCACCATGGGTGTGGAACACCACAGAGTGTTGTGCAGCCAGCAGGTGGAGTGAGGTGTGTGGCCCTGGATGTGCCTTGCAGTGTTCACCATGGGTGATGGTGAGCAGGTGTGGAACACCACAGAGTGTTGTGCAGCCAGCAGGTGGAGTGAGGTGTGTGGCCCTGGATGTGCCATGCAGTGTTCACCATGGGTGATGGTGAGCAGGTGTGGAACACCACAGAGTGTTGTGCAGCCAGCAGGTGGAGTGAGGTGTGTGGCCCTGGATGTGCCATGCAGTGTGCACTGCAAGGGATGTGAGCAGGTGAAGTGAAATGGGGTGTGCCATGCAGATGCTGGGTGACGTGTGAGGAGAATGGGAGAGGAATTTTAGGGCGTTCTAATTTTAAGTTAGCTACTTTTCTGTTGCTGTCAAAACAGAACAGTAGTTTGGGTTGGGGTCTGGTTGCCAACAACTTGGTTTTGTGTGTTGTACATTACCCACCCACCAAACCATCAGATATTTAAAACAAATGGAAAAAAAACTACATTGGTAATGCAGGGGAGGGGATGTGGGGCATTGGGGTGGGGGATGGAGGGGCAGGGTGGGGTGTTGGGGATGGGGTGTCGAAAGCAGGGCAGGGGATGGGGCGTTGGAGAGGGAGGTGATGCGGAGTATAGGATGTCTAGGAGGTGGGACGGGTGGGATGGAGGTGTTGGGGCGGGGGCTGGGGTGTCAGGGAGGTGGGGCAGACAGTGCTGGAGACAGGGCTTTGGGGAGGGTTGGGGTGTCAGGGAGGTGGTGTGGGTGTGGCCAGGGCAGGGATGTCGGGGAGGTCCGGGCTCGGGGAGGTGGGGTGGAGGATGGGGCATTTGGGAGGTGGGGGTGGGGGATGGGGAAGGCAGGGCTGGACTGTTGGGTGGACGGGGCAGACTAGGTGGCAGCACAGGGATGGGGTGTTGGGGAGGCGGAGCAGGGGATGGGGCTGGGGTGGCAGGACTGGGCGAGTGGGGTGGGAGGTGGGGTGGGCGGTGCGGGGGATGAGGTATTGGTGGTATGGAGTGGGTGGGGCATCGGGGGGATGGGGCATCAGGGAGATAGGGTGGGGGATGGGGAGGCGGGGCTGGTGGTGCTGAGATGGGAGAGGGCTTAGGTGCAAAGCCAAGAAGGGAAGAGTTTTCCTGTGCAATCTAGCAGTCCCCCCACTCCATTCTCCCCATAGATGTTCTGAGGGTTGAGCTTTCAGACTGTTAGGAAGACCTGGGGTCTCTGTGCCAAGTGCTCAGTTACCTGCCCCAACCAGCTTCTGACAATGAAGCTTGGTTGGTTCTTGGATCTGTAGTTCCAAGGAGCTAAATGCTGGGGCAGGAAGGAGCCCTCCAGCGCCTTGCTCTGCCGTCCTGTCCCCCTCTCTGACCCTGTGGCCATAGCCCAGGGAATGACCTTTGCTCCCAGCCGCACTCTGCAGAAATAAAGCATTGCTGTCCTGCTTTGTGTTCCAGTCCCCTGGAGCGAGGCTGGAGGAAACAGAAGGAAGGGACCCCACCTCAGCCCAAGGTTCGCTTACGGCAGGAAGTGGTGAGCATGAGCCCGCAGCGACGTGGCCAGCGCATCGCAGTCCCAGTCAGAAAGCTCTTTGCCAAGGAGAAGAGGCCGTACGGACTGGGCATGGTGGGCAGGCTGACCAACCGCACCTACCGCAAGCGCATAGACAGCTACGTGAAACGGCAGATCGAGGACATGGACGACCACAGGTGAGAGGAGCGAGCCCCTTTGCTGCAAGAGTTGCTGGAAGAGGCTGCATTGAGCCGGTTAGCGTGTCCCCTGCTGGATGGGATGCATCTCACTTGCTGCGAATATGTGTGTGACACTTGTCGAGTGAGACGTGCATCCTGCAGTGGGAATTATTTGTATATTCCTTGAGCCCCTGCACTCAACACATTTTCTTGGTCCCCAGGAGGACAGTCCTGCCATGGGCACCCTGAAGCCTGCATGGCTTTGGCAGCCCAGCACATCTGCTAGTTGCTGACGAGGGTGATCCTCTGCACAGACCCACCCGTCTTATTAGCCAGATGGATGGGGAAATTGAGACATCTCCTGTTACCTCCTCCCTGATGAATTTTTTTAGTCACAAAACGAATTTAGGCTTCAGGCCTGACATTTTGTGTCACTGAAACTGCACAAATGTTCATAAGAAGTGAATACGGCAGGGTGTGACCCCAGGTCCTAATCCTCCCTCCAAACCATTTCCTCCAGTCTTGTCCCAGCTCTAATTCGACTTGTGCCTGGTCCTCCGTACTAATGAAAACCAAAAAGACCATTGCTCACCTGTGCATGGGGCCCAGGCATTACAGAGCACAGCAAAGCTCCTTGCTGACTGAAGTGCCTGTGAATTAGCAGGAGTTTTTCTTATGCTCCATGAGCAAAGACACCCCCAGAAAATATTAACATGATCTTGTTCTGGCTCTGATCTGTGATTGTCTCCATCTTCTGTCTAGGCCTTTCTTCACGTATTGGGTCACCTTTGTGCATTCGCTTATCACAATCCTTGCTGTGTGTATCTATGGCATTGCCCCCGTGGGGTTTTCTCAACATGAAACTGTAGATTCAGTGAGTAAATCCTCTGCCGAGCGGTATGAAATGTGATTGTTTCTCAGTGGTTGTTTGTTCCCAGAGTCCTTGATCTCTCCCCATGTTGTATAACTTGTCAGTGTGTTTCCTGACAAAGGCCAATAGCTGGAAGCCAAATGTCCTCACCTGAGGGGCTGGCAGCTATAATTGCATGCACATGCACACCTACAGGCCTAAGCACCTGCCCATGTTCACAGCTGCAGCCACACGGCGCACGTGCATTCACGTACGCATCTGCAGACTTGTAAATTCCCCGCTGTGCAGAGACCTGGCTGATATTCAAGGGCAGCACATTGCCTGGGCAGACAAACCTGCCTGTTGGGCTTGCCTGCCTGTGAGCTTTGGCTTCCTGCCATTAGCACTGAGTGATGGGAGACAAGCCCATCAGGGCTGGTAATATCTGCGTCTGTCATATAGCAGCAACGTGGCACTGTTCAGCCTGAGGAGCAGGGTCCTAGCGGCCTGTTGGCCCCTGCAGCACAGGTTAGAAGGAAGGTGTCTGAATGGAATCCTAGGCTGGGCTCTGGGGCAGAGCTGGAATTCAGCCAGGACTCCTGGGATAACATCTTACAATGTCGTGAGGTATTAAGGCAGGGGTCTCAAAGTCAATTTACCTTAGGGCCAGTGCCAGTCCTCAAATCCTCCCAGCGGGCCAATAATGTCACTCATGCTGCCCAAAACTCCTCCCCCACCTGCCTAAGACTCTGGGAGGGAGTTTGGGTGGGGGAGGAGGTCTGGGGTAGGGGATTGGGGTGCAGGCTCTTGGAAGGAGTTTGGGTGCCGAACGGGTGAGAGGTTGGGCTCTGGGAGGGAGTTTGGATGAGGGAGAGGGTCTGGGGTGCAGGCTCTGAGATGGAGTTTGGGTGCAGGCTCTGGGCTGGGGCAGGGAGTGGAGGTGCAGGAGGAGGGAGTGGGGTGCAGGCTCTGGGAGGGAGTTTGGGGTCAGGAGGGGGTATGTGGGGAGGGGATGGGAGTTCAGGCTCTCAGAGGGGTTGGGGGTGCAGTGCTTACCTGGGGCTCCGGATGCACTGCTGCCCCTCCGCACGCTGCTGCCCCCAGGGCAGCAGGGAGGGGCCGGCAGCCACTGAAGCGAGCAGGCAGACGCCACTCAGCTCTGCTGCGCTGCCAGGCCCCTGGGGTGAGGAGCGCCTGGGGGCAGTAGGTGGGGCCAAGGGAAAGACCTGCCCCCAAAACTTCTGGAGCTCCACGGGCCACACTGGGGAGGCTCGCGGGGGCTGGGAGTTTGAGACCCCTGTATTAAGGGCTAGATTTGCAGGCTGTGTTTGAAGTGCTCGTACTAGTTCCCTTGTGCGGGATCCCACACGTCCCCTCCAGTTTGTGCCTCCTCTGGCACCAGTTAACATCTAATAGTGCTCTCCCCTCCCCAGAAGAGTGTTCACAGCAGGGAAACGTTTATTTTTAGTGACACAGAGACAGGATTTCCCTTAAAATCTGAACAAATCCCAACCCACCTGTAGCAGCTGCAGAATTCCATCCTGCCCCATGATCCTGCTCCTCCCAAAGGGTGAAAATGGGGTGTCAAATTTTGGGAAGCTGAGCCCCCCTTCAGGAAAATCCATCCCCTGCATACTCCTGTAGCCTGCCATGTGTTGACAAGGGCCCACAGAACCCTCCCTCCCCTCCCCTTTGGGAGACACTTGTAGATAATCGTAGTATGATTCCTCTTCTCCTTTCGTGCGTGCTTTGATGTGCAATGCAGCAGTCTCCAAGGGTGACATTTAGAGCAGCATCTGAGTCAGCACCCAGTGAAACGAATGGGGCAGGACACCGCTCTGGGTTCACGTTTGGGCAAACATTGCTGCATCCATCACACTTGGGGCATGTTTTCAAGGTTTTTTCTCTCAACTAGAACAGCTGGAGATGAAGGGGTCTATTAATGAAAGCTGAGGCTCGAGATCAATTGAGAGGCCAAGGGCAGCCATGCACACACCACTCCCTTCTGGTTCAGGGGACCGTTTGGAGAGGTCTGGATTAAAAGAAACCTGAGCCTGATGACCTGTTATAGGGCTTCCACTGTCCCAGGTGTTGCAGGTTTCCACTGCTCCTTCCCAATTAGTGCCCCTTTTTACCATTGCTCCCGCGCCCTGTGGTGCCCCACTGTCCATGTGGTTCAGAGGGGGCTGCTGCTTTCTTGTCTTGCAGGTCCTGATGAACAGGGGGATTTATGAAAACGTCAAATATGTTCAACAAGAGAACTTCTGGATTGGCCCCAGCTCGGTGAGTCCCACCAGCTCGGGTTGGGTCCCTGGGGCTGGGGCAGATAGTGCACCCGCACCTTCATCTGAGGGGTGTGGCAGCTCTGCTGTTTCCGCATAGAGCGGTGAGCCTGGCCAGCCATGGCAGTGTCCAGTGACACTCAGGTCCCATGACTGGCGATTTGTGTTCTGACATGCTCCCTAGTGGGCTTGTGGCCTGGCCCAGCCAAGCTTTTCAGGGTCCCATCAGAGTGGCATTGCCTGCACTGGGTTCCCCTGTAAAATGGGCTCATTCCCTGCTTAGGGAGGCATGTGATGTGTCTCCAACGGGCCTGCCTTCTGCTGCTTGGCACTTTGCAGCTTGGCCAGGGGAATGCCCTGCTCTAGATCGGGCTCTGCCTCTGTGGGGCACAAGCTGGGACATGTCAAGCCCTGTAGGGGTCAGTGCAACAGGAGTGGCTGCCCTAACTGGTGCTTTCCCCTCCACCCCTGCACTGGCACCAGCATGAGGGGGATCTTGCACAGATGATCCTTGTTGTGTGGGGAGACTGGTGGCACCCATTTGGGATCATGTTTTATGTGTGAATATTGCTAGTTGTGCCCAGCCCCTTGCTCTTCCTCTCCATCCCTGCCTGACTTGACTTGACTTGCCAGAGGCAGCTGCTGCCCAGCCTCCCCCTGCTTCCCTTTTCCCCTGGACCCCTTGCTGCCAAGCCTCTTCCTTCCCTCCTCCCCCGGAGCCCTCCCTGCCCCCTTGGCCCCTGCGTGACCCTCAGCTGAGCTCCTAGCCCAGTCTCTTTCCAGGAGGCCCTGATCCACTTGGGGGCGAAGTTCTCACCGTGCATGAGGCAGGACCAGCAGGTGCATAACTTCATCAGTGCCACGCGAGAGAAGGAGAAGCACTCGGCCTGCTGCGTGCGCAATGACAAATCGGGCTGCGTGCAGACCTCGGAGGAGGAGTGCTCTGTGAGTGCCCCCATTGCAACCCACTCACAGCCCTGCACAGCTCCCCTCCCTCACTGCTCATTATCACGCTGCAGATGGGACCCCTAGGCCAGTCTCCCTGCCTGACTGGCAGCTGTGACACCTCCAGCCTCCCTGTCCAGTTGGTGTGGACCTCTGCAGCCTCCCACATACCTGGGTCTTGTATTCATGTAGATGGAATAAATGGGCCCAAAGAGTCAAAGGTGCTAACATGAGCCAGACACTGCCCATTAACAGTTCGACAAGGTTCAGGGTTTGGGGGACACAGACTTCCACCTGCTTAATATCATGGCAAACACACCGCTACACATCCTGTGACCGTATTAAGATTCAGAAAAGAGGAAACAGTTTAAAACATTTGAAATGTAATTTTAACAACTTCCATTTTCCCTTTTCCTCTAGCTAGGAAGAGTTTTTAGAAGGGAAAAAAACCCTTGTTTGAGAGTCTCTTAAATGGTATCAAAGCAGGTAATAGCTGTCCTTTTGGGGAACAGAGAAGTCAGTTGAGCTGGGCTCAGGCTGCTGTTGTGAAAGTCTGATCCCCTTTCCCAGAAGGCAATACAAGACAAACACACACAAAGGGGAGAGCAAAGACAGAAACTGCAGCTTCTGGCACTGGTGCTGCCTCACTTGCAGCCTCACTACTGCAGAAACTCAGCTGCAGCGCATGGTCTGATCAGCCACGCTGAGACCTGGCAAACTCATACCAGTATCTTATTCAGGGCATTGCTTTTAGCTGCCTTTTTGGTCACAGGCTTATGGAAGTGTTGCAAAATATATAGTCTTGGCTGCTAAGGCAGACTCTGGTTAGACAGAAGGGAAAAGAAGAGGGATGGGAAAGGGAAGTAGTAAGATGTGGAAGGAAAGAGAGAGACAAGAGATGTGTGTGATAGTCTCACCTCCCAGGAGGCATCTGGGATTTAGCTGAAGCCTGTGGAGGTGGCAATGTCAGCTGGGTCCCTCTGACTCAGTCTGGTCAGGGCATCTCTCAGGATCAGGATGACAAAGGCCCAACTGTGTCCTGGTGCATCCCAGGGTCCCAGAATGGTGGGGGTGGCAGCCATAATAGTAAAGCTCACTCCTGGTCCACCTGTCTCCCACCCAGCTTTTGTCAGCTTCTTGATTTTTGCCCCCTGAAGTATTTTTTTTTAAGGACCTCCCAAAAGGGAGTGGTGGACGAAATAACCTGTCGCTTCATTATTTTTGTTCAACAATTAGACCTAATTTCTTTCACACCAATTTTGTCCATTGATTTCTGGTCTCGCACGTCTCATTTAACAAACATGATCTTAACACAGTTCCTTGAGATATATTAATAGGCCTCTTCGTTTGGACTAATTTGGTCTGCCTCCCTCCCTTTCATACCTTTCCCCCTTGCCATTTGTTCTTACTGTTTATTGGAACAGTTTGTAAACTTTCCCTCACTTTTCTCAGCTGAGCTCACAATCAGGCTATGTTTGTAGGCCGGTTGTCAAAAGTCTCTGTACTCAGCGTGTGTGTGACCCCATCTCATTCTGATCCCCCTGCTCAGTCACTGGGACCCCACCCCACCCCCAGATTGTCTCTGTGAATGCCTCTGCCTCCTAGAGCTCCTGGGCCCTGTGGTGATCAGTCGTGCCTCCTCTGCTCTCTCCTGCACAGTCCACCCTGGCCGTGTGGGTGAAGTGGCCCCACCACCCCAGCACGCCAACACTGGCAGGAGGCAAGAGACAGTTTGGATCTGTTTGTCACCAGGATCCCAGGTAGGCACTCCTGGCTCAGGCCTAGCTCAGCCTCTCTCTGCCTCGTGAGCACCAGGGGCTGCTATGTCTGAGCAACAAGACAGAGGCATCGTGGTGTGGAGACGGGTGGGACTGCTCATTTTCCTGGGGCTTCTTAAGGAAGTAGAGGCTGTTTGGAGAATGGGCAAGGGGAGTAGATCCACAGCTGGGGAAGGAGACTGCTCTGGGCCTTGAGCGGAGGAAGGAGCATGATGAGGTTCTGACCCCAATATGCTGTGAGGTTCTGATACATTCATATACCATGGGGCAAACTGCTGGACACAGGTGAGGGCACAGTGTCACTGGGTAGAGGAAGCGGGCACAGGGTGTCACTGGGTCGAGGTGGGGAAGGGGGTGTGGAGTGTCAATGGGCGGGGAACGGCACAGGGCGGGGACTGTGGGAGAGGGTGGTGCTGCTCAGAGACCAATTGGATACTTGGTCTGATTTCCGCTCCCTCTCCCCTCGGGCATTGCTGTCTGCCTGTACTTGATGCTCTCCCTGAGCCCCCAGCAGTGTCCAGGCAGGGAGCTCCTCTGTGCCTGGCTCAGAACTGCTGGAATTCACCCTGCTGAGCCATCCCATCCCACACTGCCCCTGCCCTGCACGCCATCCCGTTCCCAGCTCTGCAGTCTCCCTGCCTTCCTAGCTGCTTCCTGCCACACGGGCCCCACCTGCATGCAGCTCTGTGACTATGGCAAATACCACAGAAGCCCACAAACCATGGGAGTCAACCCAGCTGGCCTGTCGCTTCCCCTGCTATGGTTCCACCCTGCCCTCTGTTGGAGCCATGTATTTCCCTGGAGCATCCAGACTCCTGAGAATCTCCCTGGGACTCCCTGTGCAGGGGGAAATGTGCATTGGGGGATTGCTGGCAGCTGGGTGTGGGGCTGGCCCTGTGTGGAGAGGAGTCTGATAGCTGGCAGACAGGGCAGAGCTTGGGTGCTCTGTCAGATAGCTGGCCAGCCAGCTCGCTGCTCGGGAAGTGGCCCAGATGCCGGATTTGGTAGAATCAGCGAATGCACCAGGAAGTTGAGGTGTGCCCCTTCAAGTGACTGCACTTCAGTCAGTCAGCATCACAGCACCATGACAAGTTCTCTCAGTACGGAGGCCTTGGTCCCTGTGGCACAACACTGCCAATGGCAGCTTGGACAATCTGACCCTGAGCGATCCCTGACCCAGCCTAACCTGTCCTCAGCTCTATCCTAGAGACATTGCACATGAGCTTGGAGGAAACCCTGGGGATTGTGGCAGCAGCATGGTGCTGTGGCTCCTGGGAAGTGGGGGGGTTCTCCTCCCCGGCCTGTTCCTGTCTGCTGCTGCCTGTTTTGTCTAGCTGATCTGTTGGATTTTGTTGCCTCAGGGTTTGTGAGCAGCCAGCATCAATGGATCCCCATGAATGGCCTGATGACATCACCAAGTGGCCGGTGAGCATTGCTAGAATCACGGTTGGGGGGCAGGGAGTTGCAGGCCAAGGTTGGCACAGACGGTGCCGAGCACTCCAGCCTGACAGCTGCCCAAGGAACAGAGGCGCTGGAGATGGCCTCAGCCCGATGTCTTTCACCTCATCACCATAGAGATGCTTTGCACATCCTCTACTGACCAGTCAGTGGGAATTCCAGGCCCCCAGACAGAAATCAGTGCTGTGTGCAGGGGGAGGGTGAAAGATCAGGGGCAGCCCCAGAAGATGCTTCCTCCTGCAGAGCTGGGAGACTCAGAAAGGGAAGAGTTGGGCAAGGGCAGTGTGGGGCCCAGCCTGCTCTGGGGGCTGACTTGGCCCACAGCTACCACTAGGGTAGCTGAGATTTTGAATCTTTGACCTGACTTTGGTATTTGGGAGGGGAAAAGCCGCCAGGCCAGGAGACAGGCCTGCGTTCACCACGCTAGGCCAGCCTGCTGAGCCCTCTCCTGAGGGCTGACTGTTAAGGCTGCTTCTCCCAGTCAGAAGCCAAGGGAACTGTTGTAACTGGGAGGAGCCTGCATGGGCTGCTAGGAGCCCATCTTGGGGAGGGGGCTGGCTGGGCAACCCAACTGGCAGCTAAAAAGCTATGTATGATCAGGTTGTTCTGTTGCAAACTCGGGTGCATCCCCATTAACCGCTCCTCTGCCAAATCACAGATGGAGGTAGAACGTGGCCACAGCACCAGCCCCAGCTCCTCCCAGGACCTGGTCACAGGTGGCTCAGAGAATGGCCACAGCACCCTCCCCACATGGCAGACGGCAGAAAGGTTCCTACATCCATCTTATTCCATTTGTTGTTGTTATCCAGATCTGCACCAAAAACAGCGCCGGGAATTATACCAACCACCTTCACATGGACTGCGTGATCACAGGCAGGCCCTGCTGTATCGGGACCAAAGGAAGGTAATGGGAACCCATCTGCCCTTCCGCAGAGGGCTGCAAATAGAATGAGGCACACGGTGCATTTGCAGAGACTTTGTGTGATTTGCATGTGGGCACAGGGGGCTTGTTCTTCTCCGCAGAGGGTAGTCTCCTGGCTACGCGCGGCCCAGGACACTACTTTGAAAGGGAAATCGGACAGAAATGGAACCAACTCAGGCTTGTGCATCTAGAGAGCTAGGGTATATGGGGGTCTGAGGCCTGCAGAGCAAGGCTGGCTCCAAGAGGGCAGCAGGTGCTCCTAACAGCACAAATGAATCTTGCTCTTTTCCCCCCCAGGTGTGAAATAACATCCCGAGAGTATTGTGATTTCATGCGGGGCTATTTCCATGAGGAGGCAACGCTCTGCTCCCAGGTACGGCCAAGGCTGCAGGGCAGGTTCTCATGACCACTCACTCCTCCCTCCCCTCACTCTTCTCTTTCCCTCTCCCCTGTCTCCTCCAAGTGGCTTGGCGAGATTTGGGCAAGATTTTGCAGCTTTCCTTCCCTTAGCTTGGGAGCCCCCTGCTGTTCCCCACAGCGGGCTCCATGTGAGGCTGCACTGCCCACAGAGCTCTCCTGCCTTTATTCAAATGGGGGGAAGGTGGGCAGGCCTGGCTCTGAGCCACAGATAGGTTAGAGAAGGCAATGCTCTTCCCTCTCTGGAGACCAATGCAGGATTTGTGCTGCAGGCAGCCCCCCAGCGCTGGGGGAGATTCAGGAATGAGTGTGAGGGGGTAAAAGCGAGGTACCAGAATCCTGGTTCTAGTTCTGCTCATGATGTGCTGTGTGATCTTTTTGCTTCCTCTCCATGAAGTGAGGAGAATGTGACTTCCCCGCTCTGTGCGAGTGGTGGGGAGGAGGGTAACTGGAGAGTTGCAGGGAGTAACTTAGGGCAGGTGCACAGAGCACCAATACCCATACGGAGGCTCCCACACTGACAGGAAGTCAGGTGAGTGGGCTCCCCCTGTCCCATGTGAGCAGGGGGAAGATGCATATCTTCCTGTAGGGTGCAGTCACACAGCTACACTGGCTTCCCTGGACCAATCCATGTGATACCGGTGCAGAGGTGCCTAGATTCTGTGGCACTAGGCACATTACAATGAGACAGGCAGAGCAATATCTTTGTGTGGCAGGAGGGGGCAGCATATTCCAGCCTGCATTCTAGCCAGGTTTCAGCCTCCAGCCTGCAAGCTGGCTATTATGGGTCGCTAGGTAACATGGAGGGTGAAGAGAATGTTTGAGCCCTGTAGGCTTTGTGTTTTGGTGCCTGTTTTGCTATGCCTCTCAGGTCACTTGAGGAACTGAGTAATAGTGCTTCTGGGGAGAGGTACCCCATGGGCACTGTGTGCATGGTGATCGGGTATGACTCTACCTATTCACAATGAGGTGGGTGTCAAATCCCTGTAAAGTCCAATACAGGCCCATGCTCTGGCCCCTGCTGGAGTACAGCATCACAGCCCTGGAATACATTTCCTCTTGCTGGCCATGTGGGGACTGGGAGTCCCAGCAGCTGTGTAAGCAAGTGTAGATGCACATGAAGATGGGACTGGCTAGGACATGCTCATGAACCTTGCTCAGTTCTCTAGAGATCTAGGCAGGTGAGTCATCCCAGACACAAGTGTTAATGCAGTTCTTGGATGCATAAACAAGGGACTCTTGAGTAGGACCAGAGGTTATTTGACCTCTGTATTTGGCACTGTTGCAACCACTGCTGGAATACTGCGTCCAGTTCTGGTGTCCATAGTTCAAGAAGGATGTTGATAAATTAGGGTTCAGATAAGAGCCATGAGAATGATTAAAGGATTAGAAAACCTGCCTTATAGTGATGGTCTCAAGGAGTTATTACAATCTGTAAGTGCCTACATGGGGAACAAATGTTTAACAACGGGCTCTTCAATCTAGCGAAAAAAGGTCTAACATGATCCATTGGCTGGAAGCTGAAGCTAGACAAATTCAGACTGGAAATAAGGTGTACATTTTTAACAGTGAGAGTAATTGGAACAACTTATTATGGGGTCATGGTGGAGGGCATGTTTCTCTAACAGATCTGCTCTAGGAATGATTCTGGGGCACTTCTCTGGCCTTTGTCATACAGGGGGTCAGACTAGATGATCACAGTGGGCCCATCTGGCCTTGCAGTCTATGAAACTGAGGTGTTTATGGCCTTATGCTTCCCCCAGCCCTGACCATGCCCATCTGGAGGCCTCAGCCCCTGGCAGAGCAATGTCATGGCTGGAGTAGAGAGCAGTACGTCTCCCAGCAACCACCATCACTGCCAGCAGCGTGGTTAGTGTGACTGCCTCCCCATAGACCCTCGGGGCTTCCAGCTGACCTTGCTCTCTGTTAGGTGCACTGCATGGATGATGTCTGTGGCCTCCTGCCCTTCCTAAACCCAGAGATTCCTGACCAGTTCTACCGCCTGTGGCTCTCCCTCTTCCTCCACGCTGGGTAAGTCTCACTGCAAAAACAAACCAGAGTCTGACACTGTCATGGGGGAGGGGGGGGAGGTGTCGGTGTCTGGGTATGGTACTCATTGGTTTCCTGCAGGGGTTGGGGAGTGGTTATCCCTGCTTGGTTGTGTTACAGGCAGTGCTCAGCAGGGGGCCAGTATCCTCTGCACCTCAAATAAGTTACAAATATTTCATGTCCTTGGCCCAGGTGCTCGCTGGGGCCATGGACTGAAGTGCATGCAGGAGGCAGGCCAGAGGGCAGGGATTACAGAGCAGGACTGCGCAGGACTTTAGTAGCTGCTGCCTCAGCTCTGGTGTTCTCCTGATTTGGTAGGATCCTGCACTGCCTGGTTTCAGTCTGTTTCCAGATGACCATCCTGCGAGACCTGGAAAAACTGGCAGGCTGGCATCGCATCTCCATCATCTATCTGCTCAGTGGCATCACTGGGAACCTGGCCAGTGCAATATTCTTGCCCTACAGAGCGGAGGTAGGTCTCTGGCAGGCGAGCAGGCCCAGTTACCTGCTGAGAGCACTGAATTCTACATCACCCAGCCCTGGCACAGCCCAGACTGGGGACCCCAGATTGGTCCAGCTCCTCCTTTGTGGACACCACTTGGATGAGGAGCGGGATGACAGCTCCTGGCGCTTCAGCCTCCACTGCCACTTTTGTCATGGGCCATCTCTGCATCTCCTTGGCCTGTGAGGCAGAGGGCAGCACTATTGACCAGTGACCGACCCTCTGAGTGTCTCGCCCTTTCAGGACATGGCCCCAAGAAACAGGAGTGAGGCCGGGCCCTGCCCACAGTCCTGAGGAGGCAGTGAGATGCCCAGCATGATAAGGAGCCCATCTTGAGTTAGCTTAGTGCAGGGGCCCAGGCCCCTGACAGACCTGAGACTGAGAGCTCCATAGCTAATGTCCAAGAGCCGTTGCACCACCGCTGTAGCGCTTGAGTGAAGACGCTCCTATGCTGATGGGAGAGCTTCTCCATCTCCCCGAGAGGCAGTAGCTTTGTTGATGGGAGAATCTCCCGGTGACATAGTACTGTCTACGCTGGGGGTTTGGTCGGTATAACTAGGTCCCTCAGGGGTGTGGATTTTTCATATCCTTGAGCGATGTAGTTAGACTGATATGGGTCTGTATTGTAGAACTGGCCTTAAACAGAATCCCAGCAATGGGAGTTGCTGCTGCCACCACCTAGGGGCTCTGTCTCCAGAACTACCCAGCTAGGCATGGCCCTCTCTTTACCCCTGAAAATGAGCTTGAGCATGTTTGTACTGCAGGTAGGAGCAATATGCCTGCACTCTTCCACAAATGGTCACTGCCTTTAGGCTGCTGGCTATGGGTAGGCCCTGATCTTAAAAGGCTTTGAGTGTTCTCATGGCAAGGAAAAAGGGGCAAACAACTAAAACAGCCTGTCATGGCAGGAGAAGCACATAAAACATTACACCCACACCTTCCTCCACCCCTGCCTCCCTGCTCCCATCCTGTATCCAGCAGCTGAAGTCATATCATGCTCCCAGCTGATGTCCTGATGCATTTTAGAAGAATGGTAGAGCCTAGAACAGTGATACTCAGACTGAGGCTCGCAAGCAGTAAGTGGTTCTTTAATGTGTTTCCTGGGGCTCTTTGCAGCACATGACATTAAAACACTGGTTAATAACTTAGATTGGTTAATAATTAAAATCACACAATCAGGATGTTTTACTATGTTAACGAACTGTAGTTGATAATAATATACTTGGTCAGTCATTCTGCTGTGAGAATATATAGCACTATAATAAATGAAACAATGAATTCACACTACTGTGGCTCTTTTGGGTAATGCTGATAGCTAATTTGGCTCCTGAACCACGGAGGCCTGAGTATCACTGGCCTAGAGGATACCTTCTATTCCTCACCACTGGATACTGGTATCTAGCTTGGGCTGTATAGCATGCTTGTTGCTTGAATGCTACCATACAAGAGCGAGGGCTGACTCAAACTGGCAGAAGGCCTGATGCAGATACTTCTTCCCCCCACCCCACCCCACCCCACCCAAAGTAGAAAATGGCTCCCCTGGTAGCTGTTGACTCAGAATGAGGCAGCTCCTCAGTGTCAGTGACATGGAGCATTCCAGTGGCTGGTAGCAAGAGAGAGACCTCTGTGAAGCTGAGACCCGGCAGGAGCAATCAATAGCAGGGTTGGTTTGGTCTGTCTCACTGTAACCTGTGTCATCCTTCTCCTGCAGGTGGGCCCTGCAGGATCCCAGTTTGGAATCCTGGCCTGTCTCTTTGTGGAACTTTTCCAGAGCTGGCAGATCTTGGCACGGCCATGGAGGGCCTTCTTCAAGCTGTTGGCAGTGGTGCTCTTCCTTTTTGCCTTTGGCCTCCTGCCTTGGATTGATAACTTTGCCCACATTTCGGGATTCATCAGTGGCCTCTTCTTGTCCTTTGCCTTCCTGCCCTACATTAGCTTTGGGAAATTCGATTTATATCGGAAGCGATGCCAGATTATAGTGTTCCAGCTCATCTTCATTGGACTCTTCTCAGGACTGGTGATTCTGTTCTATTTCTATCCGATCAAGTGTGAATGGTGTGAGTTCCTCACATGTATTCCATTCACAGACAAGTTCTGTGAGAAATATGATCTAGACGCACAGCTTCATTGAAAGGCGAAGACTGGCTTCTCGAGCAGGTCCTGGAGTTGGATTGTCTTTGCAGCTGCTGGGCCAGTTCCACATGGACAAAACTTCTCATCCTGTGACACATCTAACCCTGACCATGGTTAATTTAAACTGTTTTGTCAGCACTTGGCAGACCTATTTTGCCTTATCTCAGAAGATCTGCACATTTTCTGAAAACAGAACAATTGTGCCTTGTTCAATTTATTGAACCTTTTCTGCTGCCATATTTTTATTACAGTACTTTAATACTACATTTTTAACCAGATTTGTTTACTACTGCTAAGGTGGTGATTAAATGGAAAGGTAGCGTTTTAGCTACTGTTAACTATTCTGCACAGTCTATGGCTACATTTGTTTGAATGTGCTTAGGATAAAGCAATCTCAGGCACCTACTGGCCACATCCTTTCCCTCGGGCTGCAACATTAGGTTCCATGTCTTAGGGTTTCACAGTCCCAGCAGGACGATTCGACTTTACTGTTTTGTAGTAGTTGCCATAATGAATTCTCTATGGCAGTTTACAGGCTCACCATTTTGTAGGCTAAACCTTGAGCCTTTGTGACAGTAGGACAAGCCTTACATGCCCCACCTGGTGATGGCTCTTTATGTGAAATCAGTGTCATCATCAGCTGCTTGTTGCTAGACTCACCCGTACTCATGGTGAACCATGTCTGTTTGCTCCCTTCACCTTAATTGCCCTGTATTGACTTGCCTGCAGTACAAAACCCAGGATTTCTGCCAATCTGACCCCAAATATGGTGATCAGTTAGACACTGAGCATGTGGGCAAGACCCACCAGCCAGACACTTGAGAAAGAATTCTCTGTGGTAACTCAGAGCCTGTCCCATCACTAGCCCTGGGCATTTCTATTTTTTTGTTAGGTTGGCACAACTGATTAAAAAGGGACCTATTCAGTCCTAAAGCTCTTTTAATGTCCTGTTTCTCTCTAGCATAATGACAGGTTTCAGAGTAGCAGCCGTGTTAGTCTGTATCCGCAAAAAGAAGAACAGGAGTACTTGTGGCACCTTAGAGACTAACAAATTTATTAGAGTATAAGCTTTCGTGGACTACAGCCCACTTCTTCGGATGCATATATGCATCCGAAGAAGTGGGCTGTAGTCCACGAAAGCTTATGCTCCAATAAATTTGTTAGTCTCTAAGGTGCCACAAGTACTCCTGTTCTTCTTTTTGTTTCTCTCTAGTTCCTATCTGTATCTTATGAACGTCTGTCCTCTCCTCTTTGCTCCATAGCCTAGTAAAGGTCCTCAAACTGTGGGGCTTGAATGACTGTTTGGGGGGGAGGGGGGATGACAGCTGGGGTTCAGGCCAACCCCTATGGGGAGTGGCATCCAGCTGCTGGCCCTGTGCCCAGGGCTCCACCCCCCCAGCTCAGGGGAAACAGAGGTAAGAGGGGGTATGATCCTGATAAGTTTGGGGGCCACTGCTATAGAGCATCCCTGTTCCTCCCCTAAGGGATGTCTCTCTCTGAACCTGTTGGCTATCCCCCCAGCCCTTAGTTTAACAACTCCTCTACAACCTTTTTAATTTTACATACCAGCAGTCTGGTTCCATTGTGGTTTCATTGGAGCCCATCCTTCTTGTATAGGCTCCTCCTTTCCCAAAAGATTCCCCAGTTCCTAATAAATCTAAAACCCTCCTCCCTACACTATGGTCTCATCTGCACATTGAGCCCCTGCGTGTGGAATTGGAAGCACTTCAGAGAATGCTACCATAGATATCCTGGACTTCAGAGGTTTTCTAGCAAGGTGGCACAGCTGGGTGGGAACCTTCACAGAGAATTCTTCCAAAATGTTTAAATTCTCATAGTTGATGGGGTAGTGATTCAGTTGCTGTAGGAACAGGATGAATATTGACCAGTATAGGTCCTGATCCTATACACCTTCTACTCCTCCTTCAAACCCATCACACCATCTTTATTAAATTTATTTAAAAACACACATAGGCTGCCATTCTGCAACATGGAGCTGCTGCCTCATCTTGTTTTATAGATGCCAGTTCCTTGTTTCGAGACCATCACATCCTGCCTATCTCACTAAGGGAGCAAGCACAAACGCAACAAATGCCTTGGTTTTTCATACAGGCCAGTCCTCTGACTACATGTGTGCTCTCTAGCTGCTGTTGGTCTGATTCCTATCTTCTGGGCTCAAGGCCTCATGCCACTATTTATGGCTTCTTAGAGGCAATGCTCTACGCTTTCACCATATTCATTTTTTAAGCTAGCAGTAGCTCAAGATCAATACCGCCTCTCTGTGGTGTGGACTGCTTCACTGTCTGTTTCCTCATGACCAAAGTCCGGTCAAGACAGCTGTGTAAATTATTAGGCTTAGTCCTTTATTTGTGGTTGTGCCCATGGTGGCATCAAGTTCCGGCAGACAGAACTTCAGAGGGCTCTGAAAAGCATCAAAATGCACCATTTGTCCTTCATAGCCAGGGCACAGCAAAAGCAAACACCACATTCAAACACTAACCTATAAGAGAATTTTCATTGCCTCCTGCATTTGCTCTTCTTTGAAATGCCACAAGTTTCTCTTCTGGAAAGATGCTGAATCTGCAGGCTAGTTCTGCTGCAGTAACAGCCTTGAGTTAGTCCTTTTCAGGCAGAGGGAATGCTGTGCCTGGAGCTGTAATCAAAGAGTTAGAAATTAAGATAGTGCTACTGCCTCCACAATTTCCACAGGCCAGCTGGGCACACTCAGAGTGGTGTATGTTGCTGTGTTTTATTTATAGTTACAGGATGCTTGATTGTTCTAGGGTATCAGGCACAATGTTTCCTACATCCATTACTAGGAGCTTGGCATTTAAACCAAAACAAATTTTTGTAACTTGGTAACTAAAGTTAGGCACCTAGATGAGCAGCCTGGTGGTGCAATGCTGCTGCTTCCTTTGGCATTTGGAAAACCAGTTCACTTTATTAGATGCAGGAATATGGATTTAGGTGCCTAACTTTAATCAACCAAGACTGACACTTTTGGCCACCCTAGTTTAAATGCCAGCCAGACACTGGAATTGTTTAGTAAGCACACACCGTACCCTTGTTACATTGTTGAAAATACTCATACTGTCAAAGCATTTTAACTATGTTAATGAAGATTTATGGTTGCCCAGCAGTGCACTGTGCCCTTACAGAACATTTAGTTCTACAAGTGACACTGCATATTCCCACTTACGGGTACTATGCCACCTTGTGTGCCTTTACTAACACCACTGCCTCTCAGTCTCCCCGAGGTACTGAAGGAGGTGGAATGCCCTCCCCACCTCAGTTCCTTCCACTTGCGTGCCTGGACAGACGTGAACTCTGGTCGTCTCAGAGCTGGAGTCTTGTTTCCTCCCAAAAAATCAGTGTTCCCTCATAGTGAGTAGTGAGGGTGTCTCTCTGGTTCCAGGGTATGGTGGAACCGAAAAAGTAAAGGAAGCTGGGGTTTAAAAGATGTGCTTGCTGCCGAGCAGTATTCCCAGTATCAAACACCCATGTACAGTACAGTAACTCTTTGCTTAACATTGTAGTTATGTTCCTGAAAATGTGACTAAGTGAAATGATGTTAAGTGAATCCAATTTCCCCATAAGAATTAATGTAAATGGGGGGTGGGGTTTAGGTTCCAGGGAAATTTTTTTCACCAGACAAGAGACTATTTTTTTAATATATATATATATATATATATATATATATATATATAAACATAAACATAAACAAACACACACATATACACACACACACCACACAGAGTATAAGTTTTAAACAAACAATTTAATACTGTACACAGCAATAATGATTGTGAAGCTTGGTTGAGGTGGTGGAATCAGAAAGTGGGATATTTCCCAGGGAATGGCTTACTGCTAAATGATGAACTAGTACTCTGCTGAGCCCTCAAGGGTTAACATGTTGTTAAAGTAGCCTCACACTCTACAAGGCAGAACAAATGGAGGGCGGGGAGACAGCATGGCAGACCCCCTGTGGGAGAGAGAGATGTGCATTGCCTCCTTTTAAGTTGATCAGCAAGTTGAGAGCAGCTGCTGTGAGCAAGCTCCCTCTGTCCCCCCCACCCCCTTCTCTATGGAGATGGGGTAAGTGGGGGGCAGGGGAGAGGGGGACACCCTGACAGTCTGCCCCCCCCCAGCAAGCAGGAGACCCCCAGGAGCAGCTCCAAGGCAGAGGGCAGGAGCAGCACATGGCGGGGGGAGGGACGGGGAGGGACAGCTGAACTGCCAGCAATTGATAGTCTGCTGCACAAGGAATTTTGGGGAGCTGATAGTGGGGCTGCCCATCTATCCTGGTTCCAAGCCCCCACCAGCTAGCTCCAATGGACTGCTCTTTCTGCAAGCAGTGGACAAATCAGGCAGCTGCCAAACAGAGTTATAAGGGAACAGTGCACAACTTTAAACGAGCATGTTCTCTAATTGAACAACATTAACCAGGACGACTTCAAGTGAGGAGTTACTGTACCTGAAGTGTCTGGGAGAAGGCCACTTGCTTTTTGGTATCTGATCTGTCAGACCTTCACTCCCAGCGCCCACAAGTACGGATTTGTGCAACGTCCTCTGCTTAAGGAAGCCCTTGAGGCTAGACCTTTGGATCTGTTCAGACTTTGGTTTCAAGGTCTGAAAGAGTCAGCCTCTGCCCCGGTTGCCTCCATTAGTTCTGGTTGACTGAAGAATTTCGAAGGTGCCTAAATTGTCTCCCTTATGATTCTGTCAGTGCTTCTGTGAACCCAGAAAGCAAAGGTCTCTGAGGACAATCCCTTGTTCATGGAGGGATCATAGGAAAAATTAGTATAATTACATCTTTGGAATCCCAGTTTTTCATCCAAGCTCTAACCATCAAACTGGGTTTTCAAAAATAGCATTTGGGATGGGTCCTGACACTTCTAAAGGCTGCTGTCCAGTGGTGGGCTGGCCCCTCAGTAGCTATGCCAGAGCACAGCCCTAACAATCAAAGGTAGGCAAAAGGACAGAGTGCCCAGCTTGAACCCCCCCCCCCAAACTTTCTGGCACTGCTCTGACACCACCTCCCATCCTCTCTCACTACTCCCACCCTCCTGTCTCTGCCTCCCAAAAGTTTTAAGAATCTGAAAGTGTTAGAAGCAGCTCATGTTAGGTGGGCAGTGTATCAGGATTCCCTTGACTAAATGGCCCAGCCACTTGCTTTTCTTTGATCACACTCAGTCCCATTGTACAGGAAAAGGGTGGTGAGGCCTGCATCAGGATTTCATTATCCTTATTGCTTACTAGAGTCTTTCATCTGCCCTGTGTTTAATTAACACTAATTTCCTTGACAATACTTCTAAACTAAAACCGAGGCCGCATGTGGATTTTAGAGCACTTGACAATATTGCTCTTCAACCAGAAATTTTGGTCTCAGGGCCAAACTTTCAAAAGGATCCCTGCAGAATGCAGGTAGAGAGCAACTAGTGTGTACAACATGCATTCTCTGACAGCTGCCAAGGGAAGGGCTCACTCTCAGTACATGGGTGCAGCTCAGGTTCAATTTCCACAGCATGACCCTTTGAGCCACCCAGTTACTATCACAACACTCTGCCTGCAAACTCTCTGGTTTCAGCAGAGCCCTAGAATTGCTGCCCTTACGCATTTTACTCTTTCGGCCAACCCATGCTGGAGTAGCGTACTTTACTCAGTAAGTTTTTCAATACTGATTCCCCAAATGGGTAGGGGATACAACCGGGGGAGCAACGCCAGTTTGGGTGATATAAAAGTGCTTGTTCCTGGGCATATAACAGCATAATTCTCTCCAAGTACGGCATCAAAAATCAGGATGAGGTCTGCTTTATAAAGAAGCAAGTCTGAGCCCCGAGTATGGGCAAAAAAAAAAAAAAAAAAAAAAACAGATGATTTTTGTAAACAGCTGATATTTAGGGAGGAGATCCTTTCCTCAAATGACCCCAAATTTGGACCACTAACCCTACCCTGAATGCACCCGTCTCCATGAGGCACAGAAATTTCTAACAATTCAAGTTGCCCTGTGGATTTTAGAATATTTAAGTGTGTTTTAAACAGTAGGTGACTCTTGACCTTAACTGAACTAGAACTGCTGTTCTACTATAATCTTGTGGCTCAGAATTAAAGATATCTGGGAAATGTGTCAAGAATTTTTTTAACTATATCAACATTAACCAAATGCATGAACTCCATTGACAGTGGGTGATTTATTAAATACCTGAACCAGTTGTTTCCACTGCTTTCAACATGTAGATTGATTTAGTTGTGTTCTTGCTATGTGGTTTATATAAGCACTGAATTAAACATTAACTATAAATTAAAGTGCTACTTCAGAGAACAGTATTTATTAGCTGTAAAATACTACTGGGGGGAGGTAACTAATCCCATTGATATCAGTAACAGCTGCAGTGCCTAACAATGAAGCATGTCTGCCCACTTGGTCTCACTCCAGCCTATGTGACTGAGACCTGGAAATGTAGTAGGACAAGCCAAGCGGCTGAATGTGATTGGGATACAGCAACAACTCTGAGCACTCCAGGAGCTGAGAGTTGCAGCGCTGGCCTCCATGAGCACAAGCACTATGGTCCTGGATTAATGAAGATATAGGCTTACAGAATGTGTGCAGGAAGCTTTAGAACATACCTTACAGGTCACTTTCGAAGCTTCTTTATAAAGCAGACCTCATCGCGATTTCTGATGCCGTACCTGCATAGAGAGTTATGCTGTTATATGCCCAGGAACAAACCTTTATATGCCCCCAGCCCACACACTCCTCCTCACCTGGCAGCGTCCATGCTTTAAAGGAGAGACACGGCCACCGTGTTATTGGCAGGACACGTGACTAACATCTATCACATGCACCTCATTCTCTCTCATCCTGTCCCCAGTGGGAGAATCATGCATGCATAGCAGTGTTGGTGGGGAGGGGGCTGGAGGATTGTTTTTTTTGTAGCGAAGGCATTTCTTACCCCCACCAATCTGTACACAGTAGGAGACAAGCCTTTTCCCTTCAGTCTGTGCACGGAGGTTGCCAATTTTCTTTGTCCAATCTGATTGGCTCCAGTGTGCCCAGTGCCAGAGTGTGTGTAATAGCTAGAGAATGCAGCAGGTGCTGGCGCTGCTCCCTTCTCCTCATGTTACTGAGTGTGTGTAGAGCTGGGATGGTTTGTAAACTTCTTTACTTAGATCCCCAGTGACATACCACTGAGCAGGGCCAGAGTCTGTTTTCCACTCTCATCCTTGGTATGCTTGCTGCCTTCTACTCTTCACTCCCTCTTCCTGTGTTATCATAACTCCCATCCTACCTCTCCCTTCAGCCTCTCAACCAGTGGCACGGCTCCCTCCCCCATCCCAGGGTTCTGTCCTTGCTCTGCTCCCTGTCCTCATCTTATCCTGGATGCCTCACTGCCCGTTAAATCACAACAGAAAAAGAGACTGACTTACCCCTGGTCCCAGCTAATTTCTGCCCTCCCAGCCCCATCACCACCACACATGCACACTGCTCCCTGAGGAAAAATAACCCCCCTGCCTCTTTTTCCCTTGGTCTGTTGGCATCTATGGTGTTGTCAGGCTAATTTAAACTGAGGCCCCTCAGGGCAGAGTGTGTGTCATATTTATCTGGGAAGCACCCTGCATACCTGTGGTTGGTGCTCTGGAAACAGCAATAGCCTGGGAAATGCAGAACCTACTCTCGGTAACTGCGAATCAGGGAAATAGCTTTTTCACCAGGAGAAAGGACTCATGGCTGCTCTGTTGAACTTCAAGGTTTGCTGACTTCGAAACATCAAGTCAACATATTGTATTGTTACACACACTATGAGGACAGCCCAGAGAATGAGAAACAGGGACTGAGACGGTGGGGGGGGGTCCTTTAATAATAATTATAAATGTTGGATCTAGATCTGTCAGTGGTGTATCGTAAGTGGGGCAGGATCTTTCACCCTGCATAGCGGAGCTGACCAACCTATGGAGAGAGGGCTTTCTAAGAGAACCCCTTATTAATAGTCACCAAATCACTTCCACTGAGGTTCATTAAGAGACCAAGCCAGAGAAGTAGCCTTAATGGTTCTAGCCCGCTTTTGTGGGAATAGTCTGAACAAGAGGGAACCCAAATGGGAAACCCAAAGACACAGGAGGTTCTGGGCCGGCTAGAGGAATAGAAGTGGCTTCCGTTTTGTTCCTGTAACTGAAGAGGAAAGCCTGTCTAACGGAGCATATAGAAAATCATAAGACTAGATGAGACTCAGTACGTGTGTTGGCTGTTTATTGTTAGAAAATCTCCCTTTCTCTCATTGCTTTGTTGCAGTGGTTAGCTAAAAACATTGTTTTAAGGAGGCTGTTGGTCAATCTCACTGGTCACAGATTCCCCCAGGGAGAAAACACGTGCCTGACCCCAGGTCAGGGAGAGACGTGCAGCTAGTTCACTCACGACACCAACCCTGGGAGCACTCCATGAGGCAATGCAGTCACACTTCTCAAGCTTTCTATTGGAAAATCTAACCAGAATCAAAGGGACAAGACCAGCCCCTGCACGCATAAACGTTTTACAGACATGCAATCTGACAACTTCGGTCAAGCCAGGCCTCTTTCTAGTCCCAACAAGCTCAGTGAAGATAGAAAAATCCTGCTACTTACTCTCGCAGCTTCTTTTTGTCATCTGTCATTTTCTCTCCAGCAAAGGTTAAGTGATACGTTCTCCATACGTAGGTCCTGTAAAGTCAAAATTCTGTAACTTAACAGAGGGCAGCAGGAACAGCAGCAACCCACAAAGGATCAGAGAATAAGGATGACAGCACAGAGGGGACAGCAATGAACATGACTCAGTGAGCGCAAGTGCTGCTCCCTGAGGTACCCGAAATATGAAAGGAGTGAAATCCTGCTCTGTATGTGGCCTGCCCTTCCACCACTCTGTTCCCAGCTATCACAGGTCAGTCCAGAGTGGAGTGACTGAGCAGCTAGGGCCTTCAGGCTCTTAGTGCCCCACATGTGCTTTACAAGGGACTCCACCTGCAGTTATGTCTCTTGGGTTGATTACACAAATGAAGGCCAGGATTTACGCGCCTCAGAGACAAAAGAAAATGAACATGATTGTGTGGGTGGCTGCTTTACACTCCTCTTGTTGTAGGAGAAATGGTAGTGTCAAGGTGCATCAGATTGCCCATAGCACCCTCTTTCCCCTGGGGAGCCCCCAACTCACCAGCTAATGTGCTGTATGCCCCCTTCCCGCTCCTGCTTCAGCTGAACATATCGCTGGATGGCTTTCTTCAGGTCCAGGACACTGGCATTCTGTACCACTACTACAGCTAAAAGGGAAAAGACTGTCACCTGGCAATAGCCCCAGAGATGCAGTCCGAAGGGAGGCAGAGCTCCAGCTCCTAGACCCCGCCTCCACCTGTTGGAAGCTGCACTTTAAGTGGAGTTGCTTTGTGCGATTTGTGGAGAATAAAGAGCAACACTAGGACTGGCTTTCCTTAATGCTCCAATCCAAAAGCCTGTGCCACAACTGCACAGAGCTGGGAACTGGATGATACAAAGCCAGCTTGGCAGCTGGTGAGAAGTGAGGTAGGGATGAGTCTGCCTGGCTGTATCACACAGGAGTTTTTTACTTTATTGCATCACAGCATTTTAGGCCCCTGTGCGTTGGACTCAGAAGATGGTTTGGGCTGCATGGGCCTGGTGAGAAGGCACTAAGCTACAGCACTCTGATACCCTGCTGGCAGTATTCAGAGCCCTGCATGACAAGGAGTTTACTAATCTAGCACCCTTCACAATATCACCATGGTAGGGTGCCATGTGGCAGGGTTTGCCCAACCTCAGACACAGCACCCGCTGCATTGGCTTACTAGCTGGCTCAATACTTAAGTGTTCTGGATTGAATTTCCTAGAACTCCTCCTCAACCTTCTGATCCCATTCAAAACCCAGCCCCTGCAGACAGCCTTCTTTCACCAAGCACGGAATTCCTCCCCAGAGCCCATCAATGCCACCCCTACACTGGCTAGGGAAGGTCACCTCACAGTGAGCTAAGTGGTGGGGTAGGCACTAGATCAAGTGGCAAAAGAAGATATGGGAACTGAACCTTGGTCTCAGTGTCCTCCCCAGATCCAACCCCACCTCAGCCTGGCTTCAGTAGGAGGCTGCACACATGCCCAGTGCCACTTAACTGCGAGCAACTACCCCAGCTAGATCTACCACGCTCCCCCCGCTCCAGCTTCTGACTGACCAATGCTCCAGAGCTCTAAGATGTGCCTGAGATTTTCAAGGGAGATGATTCAGCACGGTCCCTGCATGTGTGCCATTTAACATGACAAATACATGTCATGCATACATGCAAATACATGGGAGCAGACCCACTTCTCCTGGCTTGTAGCTCCTCCCTTCACTTTAGGTCAAAGATCTGGCCAGTGATTTGTGGCAGGCCATCAGTGTGATCTTAGATATGTCTACTCTGCAATAAAAGACCCATAGCACGGGCATCTGTGGAGGCACCCTCACACAAGAAGGGTGGGTCTCAGAGCCCATGCTCCAGTTTGAGCCTGAACATCTATGCTGCAATTTTTAGCCCCACAGCCTGAGCCATGCAAGCCAGAGGCAACTGACCTGGACTCAGACTCAGTGCTGTGAACTTTTTATTGCAGTGTAGACCTACCCAGAGAGACTCCTAACACAACCCCGACAGTCAGCATAGGGTGCCGTGGGTGGGGTGAAAAGCATGTCAGGGACTTACGCATAACTTCTTCATCCGCCTTGCACACCCGCACAGTCATAGCTTGGCCATACTCCAGTGCAATCTGAGAATTGATTTCCTCCACGGTAACCTGTCCAGAAAGTTAAAGACAGATGAACCACCAGGTGTACCTTGCTCCACACAGCCCTGTTAGCACTCTGAGTGGTGTGAGTCAAAGCGTCTGATACCTGCAGCCATGGAGCTCTGCCCTCTTGCCCGCCTCCTCCCCACCCCAGGGCTCTGCCCCCCCATACCCTGCCCCCAATCCACACCCCTAGCACCTCCACAGCCCTGCCCCCTCACCCCCATTTCTCTCGGGCTTTTTCTCCCCCACCCACTCCCTTTCTCGAGGGCTCTGCCCCCCCATGACTGCCCATGCCCTGAACGTACCTGCACCCCCAAGCTCCTCCAGCGCCCTGCCCCGCCCTGCCCCGCCCTACACCAAACCACCCATTCTGCAGGGCTCTGCACCCCCCGCCGCCGAATTTCTAGGGCCCTGCGCACCCCACAACCCGCACCCAACCACCCCCATTCTCCAGGGCCCTGACCCCGGCAGTCACGTGGGCTCGGGACACGCCCCCCAGCTTCTGTCCGGCTCGCCCCAGAGCGGGGTGTGTGTGGGAGGGGGGGGTGTCAGTACAGTGACGCGGCACAATGCCGATGAGAGCGCGGCTGGGCGCTGCTAGGACGACGGGGCTCCGCGCGGGAGACGAGCGGCACCTGCACGGGGAGGTCGCAGAGCAGCGGGTCCTGCACGAGGCGGGCCAGCCCCTCCTGGAACAGCTCGAGCACTTCGGCGTGCGCCAGCTCCTCCTCCTCGGGGCCCGGCTCCGCCATCAGCCCGCCGCGCGCGGCTCGCCAGGAGGGCGGGGCCTGAGCGCGGGCGGGGCTTCCCGTGACCCGGAGAAAAGAAGAGGCGGGCTGCGACGTAACCCGGAAACGGAAATGCTGCTGTTCTGCCCGGCTTGCGGGAACGTGCTGGTGGCTGAAGAAGGCGCGAGATGCCACCGCTTCGCCTGCACCACGTGTCCCTACGTGCGCAACGTCACGCGCAAGGTAACCCCCCTGCTGGTGGCAGCGCCCCGTGCTGCTGCTGCTGCTGCCTCCCCTGGCGAGGCCTGTGCTTCGGTGGGCGGGGACTGCCAGTCCCTAAAGCCCGGCTCCTGGGGCAGAGCAACCAATCAGAGCCTGGGGGCGGGGCGGCGCTGGTCGCTGCGGGGCGGGGCCAAGCCTGAGGGGTCAGCTGGGGGCGGAGTTAGTCGTTGCGGGGCGGGGCCGTTGTGGGCGGGGCTCATGCCATGGACAGAGATACGTCCCACCCAGGCTGCCTGGGTGAAAACTGGGTTGGGGCTGGCTGGAGCCTCACGGCCTGTGTGCCCCACAGGTGAGCAGCCGGAAGTACCCGAAGCTGAAGGAGGTGGATGACGTGCTGGGTGGCGCTGCGGCGTGGGAGAACGTGGACTCCACGGCAGGTGAGCATCGCCCTTGGGGCTTGGCTGATGATGCCTGGTTGGCTCCCCCACTGCTGGGGACATTGGGCGCTCCTGGCATGGCGGGAAGCCGAGCCAGAGCATGAGGGACAAGCTGAGTCAGGGAACGGCTGCTGGCAAGCTGGCTCCCAGCTTCCCTCCAGTACAAGAACAGTCCATCTAGCCCAGGATCCTGATGGTGGCCAATGCCAGGTGCTTCAGAGGGCATGAACAGAACAGGGCAGTTATCAAGTGATCCATCCCCTGTCATCCAGTCCCAGCTTCTGGCCGTCAGAGGCTAGAGCCATTCAGAGAATGGGGTTGTGTCCCTGCCCATCTTGCCAAATAGCTATTGATGGATCTGTCCTCCATGAACCTAACTCTTTTTTGAAACCCCTTATAGTTTTGACCTTCACAACATGCCCTAGTATGAGTTCCACAGGTTGACTGTGTGTTATGTGAAGAAACACTCCTTTTTGTTTTCAACCTGCTGCCTATTAATTTCATTGGGTGACCCCTAGTTCTTGTGTTATGAGCAGGCCCTTTCAGAGGTCCAGAGAGGCGTGGGACACTTCCAGGTTTTGAGGCCCCTAGCCATAATAAATATGACGACACATGAAAACAAAATAAGGCACCAAAAAAAGAGTTTCAGAGGGAGCTCACAGATGATATACAAATTACGAAAATGAGTCAGGCAAAAGTGGAGAAAAAGGTGGAAAGGAGGAACAAGGACTCTAGAAAAAAGTAAATCACAATGTAAAAAATACAATGCAAGCTAACTACAAAATGTCTTTCATAGCTGTTTTATTATATGGAGATATACCTATCTCATAGAACTGGAAGGGACCTTGAAAGGTCCTTGAGTCTAGTCACCTGCCTTCACAACAGGACCAAGTACCATCTCTGACAGATTTTTGCCCCAGATCCCTAAATGGCCTCCCAAGGATTGAGCTCACAACCCCGGATTTAGCAGGCCAATGCTCAAACCACTGAGCTGAAACATGTAGCCAACCATATTTGAAATGTTCTGCTGTAAATAAGTAGCTTGTCTACGCTTGAAATCTTCTACTGTAAACATGTACACAAATGGTGAAAAGACTTAAAATGAAGGAATACCAAGTAAGAACACAAAATGAAACAGTCAGGTTATTATCCTCATCACTGAATCAAAACTCAAGCACGCAAGATATAATATAACAGGCTGAACTGAAGACAAAGGGATGACATATATATAGTAAACACAGACACGGATACAGACAGAGGGATAATGTCCAAAAATTTCAAACTTGCATCCTCACAAAACTCACTGTACAAGATTGTCCTCACGAATGTTCACCTTGAATCTGGGCCTATAGACTACGAAAGCCTATGATGATGGCCAAGCTACCAAGCTAGGGCTCAACCAACCAACCAGTCACCTCTTTTAGCTACCGTATGAAGATAATAATGAGGAATTCTCACACATTAATAATTCCTTAGTCAACTAGATGTAAAACTATAAAGACACTAAAATGTAACAATTCTATACCTTTCAACATGCTCTTGATCCAGCACCAGCCACTAGTAGTGGTTTGTTTATATAATCAGCTGATCTGAGAGGACACGGTCATCACGGTCTAATCTTGTGCCATCAGAACCGATATATTAATATTTATGAATATTTTTAACTTTTAATATGACAAATCTATATCAGTTAACAAAAAAAGATGTCTTTTACCAAATCCCATCTCTTACTTACTTAAATTTGCAGCTCTAAGATGAGAGTATGTGTCACATTTTGGTCTGATAGGGATGCGCATAAAAACAAATTGTGAAACTTATCAAATGCCAAAAAAATTAACAAGTGTCTAAATTTGAGGTCCCCTTTGAGCTTGAGGTCCAGGCCAAATGGCCCTCCTGCCCCCCCTCCCCTTCTGATTGGCCCTGGTTATGAGAAGGAGTAAATAACACTTCCTTATTCACTTTCTCCTCATCAGTAATGATTTTCTAGATCTTTATCATATCCCCTCTTAGTTATTCTTTTCCAGTTTTTCCAAAATTGCACACTGTATTCAAGGTGTGGGTGTACCATGGATTTATATAGTGGTATTATATTTTGTCTTAGTGTCTATCCCTTTCCTAATGGTTCCTAATGTTCTGTTTGCTTTTTTGACTGCCTCTGCACATTGAGTGGATGATTTCAGAGAACTATCCACAATGACTCCAAGATCTCTTTCTTGAGTAGTAACAGCTAATTTAGACCCCATCATTTTGTATGTATAGTGCCCCCCATATCTTAGAAACCAGGTAGTCCTAAACATGTTAAATCTGTTGGGATTAGGGAGTGTTCTCAAGGACAGTGGCCAGAGTTACTGATCTACCCCTGAAGGCCCTCTTAAGTTCTCCCATCATGTAAAAAGTGAGCCACTGGACATTTTGAAATAGCTCTTGAATAGATTGTGGAAGGCTGAATTCTAGCCCTTCAGATAGAGCAGCTCTAGAAGTGAGCTCCCCTGGCAGAACGAAGAAGTGCTTTGCTAGCCCTGGGATCTGTACTCACTGTAGTTCTTCTGGTTTCTTTTGCAGAGCCGTGTCCCAAGTGTGAGCATCCTCGTGCCTACTTCATGCAGATTCAGACCAGATCAGCTGATGAGCCCATGACCACCTTCTATAAGTGTTGTAATGCCCAGTGTGGCCACAGGTGGAGGGACTAATTTTTGCTTCAGATTTAATTTCTTCAGTATCGTTTTTGCTGTTTGTTTGAAAATTCCCCGGCTTGGTTGTATGAAAGATGGTAACATGGAAATAAGTGTCCCTGGTTCCAGCTGTTGCATGATGTTAAATTAACACCGGCTGCTGCTAGTGCAGGCTTTCACCGTAATCTGATGGTCCAGGGGCTGAAGGTTATGCATATACTGCACATTTTCCTGATAGCAAACATTGTTAGAACAAAGAACTGCCTCTGTTTAGAGATTATATGCAAAAATGTATTTATTCAGCAGTTCCCACTGCAATGCTGCTCTTTTATAGGGATGCATTAAGTTATCGTTTATTACTAACCACAGCTGTGATCTAAGATTGCAGGTTAAAAAATGGCAGGAATGGTCAGTATCTAGATGGGAAACAGCCAAATAAAATGTTTACGTCGTACTATTGCTTCAGCGGGTGATGCTTCCCCTGGATCAGTACTGAACTCACAGGACTGGGGCCCTGTTGTACTATGCTCTGTACAGAAAGCTGACAAAGCCTGTCCCCTTGCCCTAGATTGCTTATGAATGAAAGAAAAAAAGACAGGTGAAAGATGAGGGAAAAGAGATGCAGCATACAAGGAGCATGATCAGAGTGATGGAGAGGAATTGTCATTTTAGTTTTGTGTTTCAATATTTAACTCCTGTCCCTGGATGGTATGGGGCCAGTGTGTGAGTGGAGGTGGCTTCCATCTCATAAGGCCTAAAATCAAGGTCCTGACTGCTGGACACTAAGGATACCACAGTGCTTTTTTCAGGCTTATTTTAAACAGAGGCCTTGTCTATGTTCAAAGTTGGACTGGTTTAACTAACGGTGTGTTTAAAAAACCTTCAGCAACTAGTGAAACCAGTGCAAATCCCTGTGTTGATCCACAGTAGGATTTAAACCTGACTTATATTGATGTATTTTGATTCCTTAGGGAGTTAATATAAGCCAGCTTTAAGTCAAATTAAGAGTGTCCTCCTGTAGTTTTACTAAACTGGCTTTTCAATTCCTTTAAAGTTAAACCAGTGCCATTTCAATATAGACAGATGTTCTCCTTTTAATATTTATTCAGTGTCAAGTAACCAGGTGACTTTTCACTAGAAAGAACTGCAGTGTAATGTAATTTTTCCCAGTGCTGTGTTACTCTAAAATTTAGATGCCAATTAAGTTAGCCTACGATAGTGCTTTTAAATTAACAAAAGGGTAACAGGGTTGTGGCCCGCCCTAAAGGAATTGCCAGAGTGTTACCTGCAGAGGGCTCCCCAGAGCAAGCTAGTCTTGCTAACCCCTGAAAGGACACGGATACAGCCTTCCGCTCAAGGATGGGCACACAAGCAGAAATTCTTTGAAAACAAAAGAATTATTTATTTTACAGAAATAGAAGTTACAGTGGGTTTAATAAGGCAAGAAAAAATACATAGGATTTAATAAAACACAATAGAATTACATTTAAGAATTGTACAATAAAGCGGCGTGAAAAAATAAAAAGACAGACTATATAGGATATCTAAGACATACAGGAAATACAGTAGTTTCAATGTAACATGCATATAGGGATCCCATATACACAAAGGCTTTTAGTTTTAGTGATACAATTTAACCCCGTACTTAATATAATGTGGTATACGTGACCTCTATATACACATATGAAAAACCATTACCATATTCACAGATTTAAACATTTATTTAGCATTAACATTAACACTTAATACTAAACATTTAAAATTTAACATCCTGCAAATGCTGGCCAAATGGTTGCAGGACGGGTAGGGGAGATCTCACTCAAGACACAGGCATCCGGCTTTATTTATAGACAGACCTATACATTCTTAAATGATAAGTAGAAAAGAAGATCAGACTTACACTAAGGGCTGGTCCACACTGGGGCGGGGGATCAACCTAGGAAACGCAACTTCAGCTACGAGAAGTCGACGTTTCCTAGATCGAACTAAGTTTACTTACTGCGGGTCCACGCGGCACAGGCAAGCTCCCCCGTCGACAGCGCTTCCTCCTCTCGGCGAGCAGGAGTTCCGCAGTCAACGGGGGAGAGCTTCTGGGATTGATTTATCACGGCCAGATGAGACGCGATAAATCGATCCCAGAAGATCAATCTCTACCCACCGAATCGGGCAGGTAGAATGGACCTACCCTTATATTGAAAACTCCCTTTGTACCGTCTTAGGTCCTTCTGATCTGTCTTAGTTTTAGGGAGTGTAGTCTCTACAGTTGTGGTCTCTCTTCGAGCTGGGGGGTAATGGCGGTTGCTGCTGCTGGCCATTACTGCTGGCACGGTAGCTGCTAGCAGGCAGTTGTTTGTTGCCAAGGCAACCTTAGAATTCTGCTGATGATCTTTGAAGCTTCTTGATCTTCCCAGGTAGTTCTGTCTTCCTTTGATGTCTTGCCACTCTTGCTCTTCTCAGGTCTGCTGTCGAACCCACTAATGTCTAACTTACTACAGTCTCAGCCTGCTGGCTGTCTGCCTCACATACTGGTTGCTCGCTCAAAGTCAACTCATTAACATATTTTTCTGGCTCAGCCAATCTGCTTCCAGATATTAGCATATTTCTTCTTCCTGTCTAGATCCGTTCCTTTTTATTAGCATATTTGTACTTCCTGACTTGCTCCTTCCCCTCTTACATTATCCTATTTTTAGATAACTAAGCTCCTCCCCGATGCCATCTTGGATTCTAGACCTTTCTAAGCTCCTCCCTCTGATGCCATCTTGTTTGCTAGAACTTTCCACTACCTAAATTTGAACTGCATTATCCCCATCTCTGCCATTTTGGTCAGCCATGTTGGATTTTCTAAATTTAAACTATCATTAGTTTCTACTTATTTAGAACCTTAATCTTAAAACTAATTAATATTTTATGCAAGCCAAAGTTTCCTGATACTGTCATCACCTTAATTATATCAATTGGGAAAAGTGAATTTTATGGTGTTTTTAAACTCCCTCCAAAGTTTTTCTGCAAGCCTTTATTAAGGTGCTGCAAGGTATTTCAGAACATTCAGAGCAAAAATCTCTTGTTACAGCTGTGCTCTGAAAAAACATATACAGCCGTGAAAGAAGAGCTGCAAGGAGCACCCCACTTTGGGGCTTCTGTCCTTGGAGCTTCCCTTTCACACTCAACTAGGTTTGAAAGTGGCACCTATGAGAGTGAGGTTATACCTGACCAGTAACCAGTTGGTACATTCTACAAGTAGCACATTTAAGATGCTGCTGTAGAAAATGATTTTGGGAAAGCAGCATACAAATTCCATATTCATCTTTCAGTGATCTTGCATCAAATGGGGCCAATTTACAAGTACAAAGAATTGTTTTAATTGCTAGCTCTGCACATTCACACTGGCATTAGTACATCTGTGCTTTTTCCATTTCATGGATGATCCATAAAGACTTTGTAATCAACTTGGGTTATAGTTCGGTTACATGAGGTAGAATAACACTTAACTCCCTCTCCCAGAGCTGAGCTAGCGCTTCAGGATTTGGAGGAGTAAAATGTAGGAAAAATTTACTTTGGCAGCAATCTGCTGAGAATCCTCATCGGTTTGCCACGTGTAATGTCATGGATAGGGCCCTACCAAATGCACGGTCCAATTTGGTCAATTTCACAGGCAGAGGAATTTAAAAATCATAAATTTCATGATTTCAGCTATTTAAATCTGAAATTTCAGTGTTGTAATTGTAGGGGTCCTGAACCAAAAAGGAGTTGTGGGGGGACACAAGGTTATTGTAGAAGGGGTTTCAGTACTGCTACCCTTACTTCTGTGCTACTGCTGGCAGGGCGCTGCCTTCCGAGCTGGGTGCCTGGCCAACAGCCACCGCTTTCTGGCTTCCCAGCTCGGAAGGCAGCGCAGAAGTAAGGGTGGCAATACTGTGACCCCCCTGCAATTTCCTTTTGGGTCAGGACCCCCAATTTGAGAAATGCTGGTCTCCCCCAAGACATCCGTATAGTATCGGGTAAAAGCACACAAAAGACCAGATTTCATGGGGGGGGAGACCAGATTTCATGGTCCTTGACGCATTTTTCATGGCTATGAATTTGGTAGGGCCCTAGTCATGGAGAAGCAGCACTCTCACAGGTTTGCTTCCTCTGCCCAGCCATGCTCCAAATTCAGAGAAGCCCAACCACGTGGAGCTCAGAGAGGAGAGCTGTGTCGACTCAACTCTCTGCCTTCAGAGAGATTTCATGTCAAAGGAGCAAAAAAAATAGTGGATAAAAAGGCCAAGTGAGAGCTGCGAGATTGTTTAAGCTGCGTCAGGTAGGATCTGTGGTGTGTATTTAGACGGAATATATGGGCCAAAGCTGTTAACATAACCCAGTCACTATCCAACATTAAACAATTTTAAATAAGGTTTGGTATACAGAGACCTTAGCCTGTTTTGTGCCATGCCAAACATACCATTAAAAATCCTTTTAATGTTTTATAAGATACGGGAAAAATGGTTACAGCATTTGCTATGTAAAGTATTGAATAAGGTTTTTGTTTTAACAACATTCCTTATTCCCTTTCCCTTTAGCTGGAGAGAATTTTTAGAAGGAAAAAATATTTGTTTGGCACCATCTAAGAGACTGCCAATGATGGTAATAACTGTCTTTTTTGGGGAAAAGATTAGTAGTTAGTAGAGATGGGCTGGAGCTGTCATTGTTGCTGTTGATGTTAAAGTCTGATCCTGTTTCCTAAAAGGGAGAGGAAAAGAACAGCAAAGACAGAAAATGCAGCGTCTGTATCTGGTGCTGATTCTCACTTGCAGTCTCGCTGCTGGAAGAACATAGGCATGGCACACGGTCTGATCAGCCACTCTGAGACCTGGCAAAGTCATACCAACATCAGACAGTTTAGGGCATTGCTTTTTGCTACTCTCTGG
This sequence comes from Chrysemys picta bellii, assembly GCF_011386835.1. Classification (NCBI taxonomy): domain Eukaryota; kingdom Metazoa; phylum Chordata; order Testudines; family Emydidae; genus Chrysemys; species Chrysemys picta. The sequence goes on from NC_088800.1 coordinate 56,984,564, forward strand.
TCACAGGCTTACAGCAGTGTTGCAAAATATGTAGTCTTGACCAGCTAAGCAAGACAGAAGGAAAACGGAGAGAGAGAGAGGAAGAGAACAGAGAAGGATACATGGGGTGAGACAAAGTGGTAGTGGGGATTTAGCTGGACGTGGTAGGTAGGGATGGTCATCTGGCTCCCTGGACATCTTTCAGGATTGGGACAAAGGGGCTCTGCAGTCCCAGGAGATGATGGGGGTGGCAGCCACGAGAGCGAAGCTCACTCCTGGAGCCTTTTTCTCCCAAAGTCTCTTTCTTTAAGGACCCCAAAATTGAGTGATGGGCGGAATGGCTCATCCTCTCATTTTGTCCAGCAGTTAGGCCTAATTCCTGATGCCAATTTTGGTTCACTGATTGCTGATCCCATCCTTTTCTTGTTTATCAGGCATGATGTTAACTCAGTCCTTGAGTTATATCAGTAGGTCTCTCTGTTTGGACTAATTCATTCTTTCTGTCTCCTTTGTGCACTTCTTTCCATCACCATAACATGATATTTTATAACCTTTCACTCACTCGTCACAGTTGTATTCACAATTAGGGGAAGTTTACAGGTCCATTTATTACAACAGATCCCTATAGTGAGCTTGGACAAAACACTTGACAAAGGCTGCAGGCACGAATCTGTTCCTAGCGGAGGAACTTGCAGGACTTTGATAAGGTAACCTGGTTGGCAGAGTTAAACACGGCCAGTCCAAGTCAAAGGCAGGGATGGCTGAAATCAGGAGTGTGCTGGAAGCAAGGTGGATGCCATCTGCTGGGCTACTGGGGGATTTGCTGCTGTGATGGTTGAGCCAATAAGTTTATATTACACTCAAAACTCAGTTAAAACATTATAAAGGTTGCAAAGTTGAGCACTCAGAAGTTAGGAAATGCCAGAATTAAGGTGGTTTGTGCAGCCTTCATTTGGTCCTTGTGTGTCTATGCCTTATGATGGTCTGTAATTAGGTGAGCATATATTATGTTTTCCACAGGGCCCCTGTCTCATTCCGGGCACAGGCTGGATGTGCTCTGGGGATGAATCAGGGTTGCAAAGTGAAGGAGTCTTAGAATGGTGCTCTTTGCTATCACAGGCAGCAGGAGAAGCTGACTGACCAGAGGGCACCTATGCCATAGGCTCAGCAGGTTTTGATGAAGTGCTAGGTCCCCAGATCCAGGGTGTTGGGGAACCAGGGCGCAGTACCCAGCCTGTCTGACTCACGAAAGACTCCCCCTCCCCCCCAGCCTCTGCTTGAACCAAAACCAATCAGAAGACTTACAAAAAGCAATGAAAAGGCAGTGGGAGACACACCTAAACCCTTGGGATAAGGGTGACAGGATTAAGGCAACTCCCCTAGGCTCATTTGCATCGAAGATGGGACAAGGAGGCATCTCCATTATCATACAGCCTGGAGAACAGAGATTCCAAGGCAAGAATTGCATGGAACTCTGGGACTGGAAAGCAGGGAAGCACTGCATGATGGGGGATCTCTGCTCCAGATGTTAATGAATCCACGCCTGTACACACCCAGCTTGGTAGTTATCAGACTAATTCTAGTAATAAAGCCTTTATTGGTATCCAAAATAGTGAAGCTCCCTAACTGCATTGTGAGCTCCCTCCAAGGAACACTGCCCATAGCCAGAAATGATCAGCTCCCATTGGCTAGCATGAACAAAACAACTTTGGTGTACTCCCTTGAGCCATCAGTTTACTCACAAACAAATCTAGTGTCTCTCTTGAACCATTGTTGTTTCTCTACAAAAACCATTGGGAGTTCATCTTTTCCGGATTGATTGTGCTGGGGGCTTTGCCTGTCTCCAGCACTCCAGACCTCAGCTACCACCACCACCTGAGACCCCTGATCAATTCAAGGTTCACAGCGTGGTGAGAACCCAGCTCTAGGTATAGCCTGACCCTGACTTGAGTGATCCGTTATAGTTTTCTAAACCTGACTTTTATAATCAAATTTGTTAGATTTAATATTGTAACTGTTTTGTTTGTTTGACTCCCCTTGTATGGTTATTACCTGGCAATAAATAACTTTCATGGTTAAGCTGGTTGCTTCTCTCCCTCGCTCTCTTGTGGGTGTTTTTGGCTTCCTCATTCACTCTGCAGCAATGCTTCTCATATCTAAGCTAAAAGATCCCTGCAGTGGCCAAAAATCCTGTGGGGCTTGCTCGTCAAGTGGGTTACTACCAGAACAATTGTAATGTGAAAGTGGGGACAGGGATGTGCTGACCTGGGACATGTGAGGGTGGCAGATTCAAAGTGCTGCTCAACCCAGCCTGCTCAGGTGTACTCTATTCCGGTGTGATGCCCATTGCATATGAGGATGACAGCTTGGAGGTGCTGCTCGACCCAGCCTAGTGAGTCCAGGGACATATAAGAGGTCAGCTTGGGAGTGCTGATTAACCTGGTCCTCTCAGGTGGGGTGTTTTTGTGTGTGTGTGTCTCTCTCTCTCTCTGTGATTCTGGGGCTGGAAGAACCCAGCCCTGAAGAACCTAGATCCTGCAGGATAACTCCATTGGGAGGGAACTTGAAGTAGAGCTCCGTATAAGAACACAAATAGTACATTCATAGAAGTACAGGAAACACCCCCCACCCCGAGAAACCCTTATAAAGGAGCATACTCCAAAGTAATGGGCAAAGCTGGTAACAGGGGTAGCCAGAGCATTGGCTGAGTGAGTCTTAGAAATGGCAGGCACTTCTCAGAAAAGAACACTCCAACGAAAGAATATTAGAGCATCTCCGGCATGTTGAATGTGTTTTGAAAAAAAAACCCTGCATCCTGAACACTTGAGTTAAATGCATTTCTTCAAAGACACTTAACATGCCCATCATTTACAGCCATAGCTGCCTCACAAGCTGGAAAGTTTTAAAGCCTGGAGATGCTCTGTCATAAGGACGGTGCCCTGACAATGAAGTAACTAATTACACAATCACCTACCATTGCCTCATTCAGTGCACCAAGATGGTGTTTTTTCCCTGTTGTTCAGTGAGTGGCTCCTGCCTTATTTACTGCACACTATTCAAACCTGCTCTGAAGACAGAATTATTAACTCCCTGAGTAACTGAGTGCTTCACCAATATTAATGAATTTATTTTCAGACCACCCTGCAAGGTGAGGGGATGGAATTATCCCAATTTTGCAGATAGTGAACTGAGGTACAGAAGTGAAGATAAAATTTTGGATACCCAATTTAAGACACCCTACAACCTGATTTTTCAGAGTACGTAGCATTCTGTGACACATCATATGTTCAAAGCACGGTTCCCATCAACTTCAGTCACAACTATGAGTGTTCAGCCCTTCGGCAAATCAGGACCCAGCATCTCATGTCAGATACCCAGAAAGGGAGGCACACACAGTTGGTGACCAGCTCTAAAGAGTTTGGTTTAAGTGATTTGCTAAGTATCAGACAGGTACTCTATGGCACAGGGAGGGACAGAATCCATTCCTCCAGGGCAGAATTAACCTGGCTTAATCATGAGGCCATCCTGTCTCTTCCTGAAGTCCCCTGTTTTTCTTTAAATATGTGCTGCTGTAATTAAGGTTGCACAGACATCCTTAATTCTGGTAGTTTCAATGACTTTGCAACATTAGTAACATTCTCTTACCACAGATTGCTTTTTTAAAAATCTAGAATATTATACAAACTGAAAAAACAGATTCCATCATGTGGCATTATCTTGACACCTCCATGGGTCATCAGCAAGGCTGGAATTTTTAGATCCACTGTACAGACCTCTGCCAATTGAGCTAATCGAGGAATGGATAGCAGTGGTAGGTCATCATCCTCTACCTGGTCCAGCACTAGAGGGAGATGGGACACTGCCAATGAGTTTCATAGATATTTGTGGACAGCAGAGGAATAGTGACTCATGATTCTTGGGGATCCATTCCAGGCTCTGGAGTGGAGTGTTCTCTAGTGGGTACAGACTTTTGCATATTCCCCCCTCTCCTCCACATGATTCCCTTCTGCCCCATCTATTCCATCCCCCCTGCTCTTGTCCCAGTCTTATTCACCTCAGGCTTCTTAGCCCAGTCCTAGTCTCCTTGCCCAGTCTCCCCCCTAATTTTCCCAGCTCCTCATCCCTAGTCCCCACTGTAAGCCTTGCTGGCCCCCTAGGCATGGCTAACAGTATGAACCAAAGTAGGCCTTGTCAGGATAGTTAGGTACAGTAGAACCTCAAAATCATAAACACCTCAGGAATGGAGGTGGTTTTTAACTCTGAAATGTTCATAACTCTGAACAAAACGTTATAGTTTTCAAAAGTTTACAACTGAACATTGACTTAATACAGGTTTGGAAATTTACTGTGCAGAAGAAAAATGCTGCTTTTAATCATCTGAATTTAAATGAAACAAGCACAGGAACAGTTTCCTTACCTTTGTCAAATCATCTGTTAAAAAACTTTCCCTTTATTTTTTGTAGTAGTTTATATTTAAACACAGTACTGTACTGTATTTGCTTTTTTCCTTGGTCGCTGCTGCTGCCTGATTGAGTTCTTCTGGTTCCAAATGAGGTGTGTGGTCAGTTCGTAACTCTGAGGTTCTACCGTATCAGCTAACCAAGTACACACATTCCTGACTTGAGAGAATGGTACAGAGTACACAGAGTTCTTAAGTAACTACATGAACACATTCCTAAGAGATGGTACAGGAATACCCAGACCCCTTGTAGGAAATGACAGGATAATGGATGAGGATGTTTTGTTTGAGGTACAAGGGTGGAAACAGATCTGGATTGTAATACATAACTTGTCTGTGTCTCTGTATAAAACAAGAAGTCATAGGAGCGGCAACTTTGCACTAGCCTAGGGGATGGCGCTGTGTCAAGTGAGCTATTACCTTGCTGCGGGCAGACATGGGTTAGCGTACCTGTAACTGTTGAGTTGGAGCACTAGAACCTTGGTTTGTCGACAATAAACCTGACCAAGCATCTTTGCCAGTGAACTGAGCCTGTGGTCTTTATGAAAAACACTGAGGACTGCAGAATCAGCAAGCTGCAGTCTCTGCTGGTGCAGCTAATACCAAAGCTCCATGAACAGCATGGGAGCAATGCACAAACACAACCCCCCCACCTCCTTGTCCAATCTGTTTCTCCCCGCTTTTGGCCTCTAGTTCATATTCGCCATCCTCACTGACTCCCAGTTCCAGTCTCCTTCCATGGCTTTTTGTCCAATGTCGGTTCCACACGCCCATCTCTTTGCTCAGCTAATCTTAGTTCTCCTCCCTGCCCCTGGTCAAGACTGGGGGATTAGGATGGGCCCATGACACTCTTCCGCTGCACACAGATTACTCTGGGGAGGTTGGGTCTTGGCATTAAAAGCCTATTGACTAAATGGGTCAGTTCACCCCTCTCAGAGGCTTCGCTTCAGGCGCTCTGCAGACTTATATGTTCAACTGAAGAACTGATCAATGATGCCCCATACTGTCGAGAACAGATGGAGAAATGCCTCCATTTAGCAAGCTAAGTAGCTCTTGTAGAAGGCTTTGTTCTATTTAGCAGGACCTCTTGAATATCTTTTTGAACAAGCCTTCTCTCCAGTGTCTAGCTATGGAGCATCCATGCAGTTAAGTGAAGGGATTGTAGGCTTGGGTGGAGTAGGCGACCGTGATCCTGGGAGATTAGGTCTGAGTCTAGTGGAAGTGAAATTGGAGGTTTCATTGATAGAGTCAGGAGAGTGGAGAACCAGTGCTGGGGCAATAAGTATGACTCTGGCCTGGTCCTGACTTATCTTTAGCAATAGGCTGTGAATGAGTGGAACTGGTGGAAAAGTGTAGAGGAGCCTGCCTGACCATGTCAGTATGGAACCTGGGCTGTGATCCTGTAGAATTGCTGACACGTTGGACTTTGCTGTGGAAAAATGTATCTGGCCACATCTGGGTGAAGAGAGCACTCACAGTGATATGTAAACAAATTGCTCAGGTGGTCTGCTAGGTTGTTCTGTATGCCTGACAGGTAAGCTTTATTGAACTGGCAATACTGAGCTCCCAAAGTAAAGTTGCTTCTTGACAGAGTGGCGTAAAGCAGGCTCCACCCTGCTTGTTGAGGTGAAACACTGCTGCCCTGCTGTCTGGGAGGACTGACAGGCTGCTTCCCCTGATCTGTGATAAATACTTGGCATGCCAGTCTATCAGCTTTCAGTTCTCTGACACGGATGTGTAAAGCTAAGTCCTCTGAGGACCACAGACCCTGCGTTTGTAGAGAAGGCAGGTGGGCTCCCCATCCCAGAGCCAAGCATTGGTTTGCTTTGCAACAGGCCTGAAGTAATTCCCAATAAGAAACAAAATTTATTTAACAAAACATGACAAAATGACAAGCAGAGCACAAGTTACGGGACGCACCAGAAGTTTCACCTCCATTAGCATTCACCAACGCAGGCTGGACAAGCATGACGCACCATGCCATCTCTCATACATGGATCATCTGCACCCATTTATTCCAGTTGCCTTCGTACGGGAACACTCTGCCCATTCTCAGAGTACAGTCTATGGTAGGCTCATAAAATATTGTTGGAGTCTCACTCAGTTTGGAGTCGGTTAGCTCTTCTTCAGGAACAGGCCGAGAGAAGAGAGATATTGCCGGGGGCTTTTTCATGCAGAATCTTCTGATGCAGCCAAGGGCTTCCAGGCCCTGTTGAAAAGTTGACATGTTTTAGCTTAAGAAGTTACAGAGAAATGCTAAAACCCAGTAACACCCAGTAAGACTATTCTGTGTGACATGCTTCATAGATTGTTTCTCCAGATGTCTCGTCTCCACAAGAAAGTGGCACTGCTATAGATTACAGCAATATAACTAAACCAATAATGTGAGCCCATGCTGCTGAGTGCATGGACCAGTTTAAGCTACTCTGCTCATGAATCATGTGTCCACACAATGCAGCAGTATATTGATAAAAGCATGTTGCACTGTGGGTGGGTATCCCAGGGGGCTGACTGACACTGCTAGGCTCTGTGCATTCTGGGCAAGCCTGAGGCATAGTTGTGGCAATGGCAAATGCAGATAGTCAAGGGTCTAACTAGCATTTAAACTGAAGGGGAACATTCAGTCAGGCGACCCTGGAGCAGTGGAGCAACCAGACATTTCAGGAGTGGACAATATAGCGTGGATAGCTTTGGGAGAACTAACTACCGTAGATATATAAAATGGTGATGCCGCCCTGTGGCTCTTACACCACTACAGCTCTCACCAAATTAGAGTTAAGTCAATTCCATAAGTCATAGAATCAAAAATGTAGCACTGGAAGGCATTGAGGCAGGATTATCTAGACCATCCCTAACAGGTGTTTGTCTAACCTGTTTTAAAAACTTTCAATGACAGATTCCACATCCTCCCTCGGTAATCTGTTCCAGTGCCAGACTACCCTTACAGTTAGGAAGTTTTTCCTAATGTCCAACCTAAATTTCCCTTGCTGCAATTTAAGCTCATTACTTCTTGTCCTGTCCTCAGTGGTCATGCTCCTCTTTACAACAATGATTTACATGAAGACTTATGTTCCCCCTCAGTCTTCTCTTCTCCAGGCTAAACAAACCTAATTTTTTCAATCTTTCATCATAGGTCATGTTTGCTAGACCTTTAATCATTTTTATTGCTCTCCTCTGGACTTTCTCCAATTTGTCCACATCTTTCCTGAAGTGTGGTGCCCAGAACTAGACACAGTACTCAAATTGAGGCCTTATCAGTGCTGACTAGAGTGGAAGAATTACTTCTGGTTTCTTGCTTACAACACTCCTGCTAATACATCCCAGAATTATGTTCACTTTTTTGCAATAGTTTTACATTGTTGACTCATTTAGTTTGTGATCTGCTACAACTCTTTCTGCAGTACTCCTTCCTAGGCAGTCATTTCCTATTTTGTATTTATGCAATTGATTATTCCTTCATAAGTGTAGTACTTTGCATTTGTCCTTATTGAACTTCATCCTATTTACTTCAGACCATTTCTCCAGTTTTTCAAGATCACATTGAATTCTAATCCTGTCCTCCAAAGCGCTTGCTACCTCTCCAGGTTGGAACTCCAGATTCCCAGCCAGCCAATTGTACACCCACCTTATAATAGGTTTGTCTGGGCCAGTGGTTCTCAAACTCTTTTTGTGGACCACTTGAAAATTGCTGAGGGTCTCGGCAGACCACTTAATGATCTTTCCAAATGTTGTTTGTACCATTAGCTAACTAATGTAAAGCACTTTGGATAAAAGCGCTATATAAAAAAAACCCTTAATTTTTTTTTTGTTCTACAAAGAAAAGCACACAACTCATATTTTAATATCACTAGTCTTACCTTTCTAATGCAACGGATGTGCCCTCTCTCACCCGCTGGGGCTGGGAAGGAGGGGTGACTCTCCCCCGCCATAGCAGCCACAGAGCTGAGGCTGGGAAGGAGGGCTGTCTCTCCTGGCAGCCGCAGCCCTGGAACTGGGGAAAATCGCCTCTTTCTCTCACCACCGCAGCCTGCACGTCCCAAATTCCTCCCACCCCTCTTCTCACCCCACTGCCCCCTCCCACCTACCTCCTATTTCCCCCAAGGCCACCACCTCACCTTACATGTGCGTCTTCTCCAGGGTCCAGGCACCTAATTAGTGGAGCCACACCTGCGCGGCTCCACTAATTAGCTGGGCGGCCCTTCATTCTCTTGTGTGCGACCGCCCAGGCGCGCACCATAGAGGGAACTATCCGCGGACCACCTGAAAGGAGCTCGCGGACCACAGTCTGAGAACCTCCGGTCTAGGCTATATTTCTCTAGTTTTTTTATGAGACGGTCATGTGAGACAGTATCAAAAGGCTTACTAAAGGCTTTTTTGATGAGATGTCCGTTGCATCAACCGCTGATTGAAATGCGGTTCTGGCCATCAGCTTACCTTCCTCAATAAGAGCCTGGAACTGATTTCTGTCATGCTGTGACAGCTTTTCTACAGTTTGTGATCTTGGAATAGTTCAGATAGTCATACTTAGCCAATAGGACAGGATAGTTTGCTATTCTGAACAGAAGGCTAGTGGATGTGAAGACCTTCCTTCCCAACAAGTCTACATGTTTAGCGTCCTTGTCAGGGGGAGTGGATTTTGGATGTTGTCTGGATCAGGGTTTCTCAACCCGTGGGTCTGGACCCAAACTGGGTCACCAGAATGCTTCAAAGGATTGCGTGGAACTCCTGTGGCTCCTGTCCCATGACGAAGCAGCAGTTCTGGATCCTGGAGGTTCCGACCCAGGCCATGCTTGACATTTCACACCAATAGGCCCATTTTAGAAGGCAATCCTAGTTGTGCAGTTGCTACCAAGCACCACAATAATTCAAAGAACAGGCATGGCAGGGCACATTTCCTATCAACCCCACCAGCCAGCACACCCCAGCCCTGGCCTAGATGAACCTGTTCAAGGCATGAGACGGGAACTCAGTCTCCACGGTCCATTCACAGTTCTTGGCTTCTCCCCTGGGACTCCCAACAAGGGAGTCTGTTCCTGTGGTGTGGACAGGTGAGACTCTTTTGTAACACTCCAGTGGGACAGTCACACTAAACAGAGGCTGAAATAGGATAACGTTCAACATCTGATAAAAACGTACCTGTAGTATCTCCAAGACAGAAACAGGCTGAAGAACCCCCACATAATGTTGCAGCAAGGTGTTTTCCGTTATGCCGGGCTTTGTCATGATGTGATAGAGCACAGCTTCCATCATTCCCTTACACACTGGTTTATTCAGATTCCCGTCCACGATTCGCCACGGCCTCCCAATGAAACAGACATTCTCACAGGCCCTGCAGAGGGACAGTAAGTTTCACTTTGTCAGTTTCAGTTTTAAAAATGAAAAATGCAAACTGCTTGCTAAATAGAGGCGTCTCTTCCGTTTCCCTGCACTAGCAAAGCACCCATATGAGAAGCAAAAATAATAGCACTCTCATATATCATCTTTCTGTGATTCTGTGCAAACACATTGGGCTGCAGATCCCTGTCCTTAGTCCCTGCAGGGCTCTCCTGAAATAAATGTTCCACCCAGCTACCAGAGTCCCAGGGTCAGAAGTACTGCTTGCTAGGCATACCCCCTTGAGAGTGATCTGGGAGTGAGTTTGTCACAACAAAGCATCCTAGTGATGGCCAGTTTGCTGGTGAGTGACAGTGTTTTTAATCTGGCAGTGGGCGTGGAGACCAATGCTAGTTTCTATTCAGCTTCCATGGTGGTTTGACCCCAGAGCTGAACTGAGTAAATAAATGTGTGCGTGCGTTGGATGGAAACTCTACCTTAGGGCTCCTCCCACCACATTGCAGGAGGTAGGTAATGTGTGTTTTCAGCAAGGGGCTTTAGTTCCATATCATGGTTACTGCATAGCACCAGTGGGAATGCTTAGGAAATGCATGAGCAACAGCTAAGTCAGAGTGCTCCCTGACTCGTTGGGAAAGGCAGCTAGCCTGTTAACATAAACCATCTCAGTGCCAATCAATGAAGCAGAAGTGCCCAGCTAACGTGCTTGGCTATTTTTGCTGGATGCACTGGCAAATACTGGGACAAGGCAGTGGGAGAGCTGGTTACTGTCAAGAGTTACTGGGGCAGGGAAAAAAACAAGTCCCTCATACCCCAAATACATAGCAACTTCTAAACCAGGCTGCAAAGGACAAAGAAAGAAGAGATTTGTCCCTTCCCCAGCGCACACACCTTCCCAGGTACCAACAGTCCCAACTGCCCTCACCTCCTACCATTTCTGCAATGAAGTTGAGCTGACAATACAAAACTCTAAAGCACATTAAAGATTATGGGGGTAGTAACAAATAAACCAAATAATTGCCAGGAAGCCTACCTGATTGGATTGCTCATTTCATATGATTTTTAGTTCAATACAATCTGCATTTCTGATATATCTGGATCTGCTGCTGAAACCACAGGGCCAGAGTGTGTCACAGGGTGCACTTCACATCCATGCCCAAAAATGATGCTGGCTTTCACTCTGCTCATGGGTCCAATTCAAGGAAACGGCTCTTTAATGCCCTACAAGGCTACACAAGACTCCTCTCTCTGTGTTGTGTGTCAACAGCAGAGATCAGCCGAGGTACTGAGTCCCCTAATTTAACATCTTCGAGGTGATGGCCAGGTTCTTGACAGGAATCTACCACTCCAATATTGTTCTATTCCCTAGACCAGTGTTTCTCAAACTTTTGTACTGGTGACCCCTTTCACATACCAAGCCTCTAAGTGCAACCCCCCCTTTATAAATAAAAAACACTTTTTAATATATTTAACACCATTATAAATGCTGGAGGCAAAGCGGGGTTTGAGTTGGAGGCTGACAGCTCGCGACCCCCCATGTAATAACTGCGCAACCCCCACAGGGGTCCTGACCCCCAGCCCTAGACCCTCACTTGGGGAGCAGGGCCTAATGCGCATTAAGTGTATTTGAGTGTGGGGTGGAGAGGATTACTTCTGTTCCTTAAGAACATAAGAATGGCCGTACTGGGTTAGACCAAAGGTCCATCCAGCCCCGTATCCTGTCTGCCAACAGTGGCCAATGCCAGGTGCCCCAGAGGGAGTGAACCTAACAGGTAATGATCAAGTGATCTCTCTCCTGCCATCCATCTCCACCCTCCGACAAACAGAGGCTAGGGTTCCTATAAACACTAGGTTCCTTCTAGTGTTTATAATATGTTGGGGACTTTCAGAAGTGCCCATGCCCCAGAGACATTTTGAATGGCCATGCCGAGGGGCAAGGAATCTGAAGTAACAAGAGGAAGAGGACGAGGTAGGACAGTGAGTCCGTCTCCAGAGTCCTTCCATGCACTCTGGGTTCACCAAGGAATTGGAGACACACTACACTACACTACACTATCGCCAAGTGTACACTTTCCACATCTGCTTTTGTAGTTGTTATTTTGCTAATATATTGTATTATATTATACATGGTATTTTTCTAAATGATTGCATATATAAGCATGATATGCTTATTATTTAATGGTTCTACAGACTTCTCTTTACTCACCTTTCCCGTACTGCCTGGGGTAGATTTGTCAAAGAATCTTCTGAAGAAAGATCAGAAAACATGTAATGAGCACCAGAAAAAAAAAAAAAAAAGGACATACAGATTTTATATTAACTGCCATAAATCACTATTCACTATTAATGAAAAAGCAGTAAGAGAGGTGTCTGTTTTCTGCTATAGCACGAAGCTATGAGGTTTGGGACTAGTGAATTTACAGGTATAAGCGTATAGCTTGCGAACTAGTCTATATCCCTTATGAATAAAACTCCTATGCACCTTTAGAGACTTCAGAACTTTCCTGTGGGTGACATGCATCATCGAGCGACATGTTCAATGCTGTATCTCTGGCTGTATGTTCAAAGCTAGGCATCTGCCTTTCCTCCTCATTAGCTGCAACACTATCATCTACTGCAGTCTCTTGTTCTTCAGAATTGGCTTTATCTTGCTCTTTATCTTTACCAGTGACAGATTCTGGTCCGTGCACAGGATGTTGCACATAGTGTCCTGTCTGGCCTCTGAAAGGACCCATTCCTTCATGTGCAACTAACACCCCTTTCACCTGCGTGGGCTCAATTAAACTTGCATCAGGGGCTGCTTCAGTTGCTCCTTCTGAACAGCTCTTTATGTCCTGATGGACTTCAGTGCCATCTTGAAGCCCACCATGTTGAGTCTTGAATCTTTTCCTTGAGGGTCCTTCATCACTGATAACAGGTCTTAAGACTTTGCCAGGCTGTCCCTCTTCCCTTGAAGTTGCCACCCCTTTCTTTGGCTCTGGCTGCTGAGAGTTCTGTTGCAAATCCAAGTGAGTGACGGAGTCTTTGCCCTGCAGACCAGCACCACCAACTTTATTCTTCAGACACACTGAATACAACAGCCAGGGTTTGGCAAATGTCATTGCAACCAATCGTACAGTGCTCCCTCCCACTTCTAACACCTGTTCCATCTTAAGGAGGTCCTGAAAAAGAAACAAGTTTTATCTTTAGGTAGCACTGTGGAATACCAGTATGTATCAAAACTTCCTGGAATTCCCATTATTGTAACCAGTTGCAAGAGTGCCTTGCCAAACTCTCAGTCCCTTTTCAACTCTCCTGTCCTATAGACTTAAAAAAGGGAATAGCTCCGTTGCTTAATTGCCTCTGAAACTACAGCAAAGATTTGAAATATTCCTGTGCACTTTAGAGACTGACCATGGTGCCCTAGGTGAGTGCAGTCACTCATCCAACTTTTTCATTTAGTGCCACCATATTTTCTGGTCTTCAGTGAGACAAACACAGGATGTATGAGGTGAGATGATCATTGGTTGTTGACTGGGAATCTCACTACTAAATTTATCACACAGAGGAAGTAATTCTGTTCACATGTGTTTCACATGGATTAGATATCCTTCCTATTCAAAAAGAGTGCTATGGAGTTCACATATATATGGTGATGGAGATGCAAACCAACCTGAATATATTGCTGTAAACTCCTGGTGCGTTCGGTGTCAGCTTCTTCATAGCAGTGGAACTGTTTGCCCAGTTCTGCCTTGTCAATCCCGAAGGAAGAGGATGCCTCAATAGCATTACGGATCTCCAGGACAGCAGATACATCTTTGGAGCTATACCCATAACACTCTGTACACTGGAGGACAAACTGATCTACGTCATAAGTCGCTTCCTGGACTTTTAGCAGCCTGGTAAAAGTATCAGGGAGGCAGGAGATTCCTACAGCCATGTTATCAACCACAGAAGGAACTGCAAAGTAAAACAGAATGAGAGTATTAGTCTTGATAAAGACAAAATCTTCCTGTACTAAAGTTACCATACAGTGGATGACAGAAGGATCAAAAATCTTTCCAGGCTCCTCTGTCAACAAGTCTTTTCTTAAACTCTTCAATTAAAAATATAGCTCAATGTTCCATATTCACCACTGCAAATTCCTTTTTTCTATATGCCCTCCAAACTTGTGTATGAAATGGGCTGCAGAAAAGGAACCATCAAGTTGGCTTACAAAGGCTCTAACCCCAAGCCAGTATGAAATGTCAGCAAAGGAGAGACTGGACTCTTGCAGTCTCTCTCTCTCTAGCTCTGGGTGACTTGGGAAAACCTGTAAATGAACAGATTTAAGAGTGTTCTGCTATGTCTTTGAAGGTGGTCAGTAAAATCACAACTGGAGAGCCTAGGGCAAAAAGACAGACTCTGGAGAAGTGACTCCTTTGGTAGAAATGAGTGACAGAAGCCAATGCAGAGTAGAAAGCTATTGGCCAAGTCTGATAAAGAACATGGAATGAAAGGTCACGCCACCATGAAGACACTAGAAAACTGGGTATAAATAGGGTGTACATCTCTGTCTGAGTGGTTTTTGCCTGAACGAGAGGCTCTTTATCAGTTAGCTCCAAACTACACACTGTTTTCAAAAGTGACTTTTCTGGTCCAGGATGCTGGGGGTGGGGGAAAGGACAGATATGACACCATTCTTAATTGATTCTTTGCTCCCACCTTCCTTTTTCTGGTGTTTACAGATAGCCCTATTGGGCACTGTGACGTAACACCTGCCCTCCTTTGATGGCCAAAGTCAGGTGTTCAAGAGGAACGGGAAAGTACTGCAATGAGCTGGCAACCTGATTGACCCATACAGGGATTGTATGGTAACAGGACTTCAGGAATGGGGACTTTCAGATTCTTGTTGTGACAGATGTGAATAGCATAGGCAGGGACAGCAGCAGGCCTTCCATTACAAACCAAGAAATCCTTCCTGGATACATCTGTCTTGAGCAAAGACCATCACCACTCTTGTGGTTAAGGCACTAGACCAGCACTCTGGCAGAGCTGAGGACTGAATCCAGATCCCGCGACTCCTTGTGTGACCATGGGAAAAACTGCACTCCTTGCCTGAGAGTTCCCTGTGGGTAAAATGGAGATAAATTTTCCCTTTCTCCCTCTCTTTGTCTGTCTTCCCTACTCAGGTTGTCTCCTGTTCTGTGTTTGTGCAGCTCTGAGCACAATGGGGCCCCGATCTTGGCTGCAGCTTTTAGACACAGATACTAAACAATGAGTACAGCTGATGACAGGTCTCAAGAATTAGAGTTCTGAATATTAACAACATTTATATTACAGCAGAGTCTAAAGGCCACAGCCAGATCAGGCGCCGTTGTGTTAGGTACTGTATAAAATACAAAATAAGCGAGAGTCCCTGTCCCAAAGAGCTTTTCAAGGAGATTGGCTCAGTCTCCTTACAGAAGAGGAAACTTGGAGGTAACACAAAAGAGGTTTTAAAATTAGGAAAGGGACTGATAGGTTCACCAAGTAGCAGGCATGTTTGGCTTAATGACCGCACAGAAAGTGGGATACACACAAGGAGCTAAGTTACCAAGGAAGCTGATCAAAGCAAGGTGCACTAATAAAACTACATTAGAGTCAGAAGAATGAAATAGCCCAATAAGTAGTATGAGAATACAGGAAGAATCAGATATTTTATAAGTATGAAAGGAGATGATCCTGCTAGGAGACTGCATAAAAACACTGCCTCCATTCCCTTGAGTTTGCAAGCACAGAATGACATCCATTCCAATTTGTTTTACTTCTTTACACACATACAGAAACTAACCTGAGGTACTGAGCCTCCCTGGCATTGGGGCACATCTCAGCTTGATCTTCATTTGGCAAGAATTGACCACGATATTGTCGTTGGGGTTCAGATTGCGTGTGCTGACGATTCCTGGTGCATAGTACCCTCTCATGAGTAAGTAATTGGTATGAGATGCTTGACGAGCTTTTACCTCTATTCTCCGTTTGTTTCCAGAGCTCTCATCCAAGTCATCATCTTCATCATAGTCATCATCAAGACCATCTTTTCCCAAACTGCAGGAAATGTACTGTTAATCTTTTGCCACTTTCTTCCAAAACAAGAAATTTTTTTTCAATAATTTATTTCATTTAAACTAAATCAATTAAAAGGATCGATGATGAACACACAACACTACAGTAATGCAACATTCCAGCTATGATTTTAACCACAATCAGGAAATTCAGAAATGAGGTTGCTGACCCAGTCAAATGTATGTTTTGCAATAAGGTCTTTTATTACACAACATCAAGAAAGATCACATTCTGCCCCGCACTCCAGGATGTTAGTCATTTTCAAAATACAGCCCATAGATGACTGCTTTGCTGTAGAGCTGTTCATAGTAGCCTGGATGAATGAAATGCTTAGAACCAGACAGTAAAAAGGAATTGCAAGAAAGCTTGGAAGAGGGACTCCCCTTTCTGTGGGCTTTTAATCTGTAAATTCTTTAAAAACAATCCCAATGCATCAGCTCCAACTACTGAACAGTCAGGCTACATGGTCATTTCATCAGCTACATTATGGAGCTTTGAGATGCCTCACCCCCCATAGAGGGCTAGATCTGTATCTGGTTTCCATTGTGTTCATCACTCCCTAGTTCCTTCACAGTATGCCTTTGTATCCCATATTCAGGTATTTGATTATTTTCCTGGATTTATGCTGTATATTAATGATTTTATTAGCAACACTTAATGGCAGAGCTCTCCTTTCCACCAGCTGCCTGGCCTTCTCATTATTTCTTAGGTTTCCCATCCTTTGGAGCCACAGCAAGTGCACAGTGTAAATACCATGCAGACAGTTTCTTTCCCACAAATCACAACATGAATCTCCACAGCAGAGCTGAAACCCACATAGAAAACCTAACAAAAACAACAATACATGGTAATTCCCTAAAACAGTTAGGTTGGTACAATGGCAATGAGCATGTGCACTTGGCACAGCTAGGCTATGCTGCCCTGCTTATCTCTGAAAACTGTGATGAAGTCTTTGGCAATTCTATCTTCACCACAGGCATGTTTTTCCAGGGTAATGTGGAAGTTAACACATTCCAATGCTCAGATGAAAGACTAACAAGTGCTGTTAAATCTTCAGGATGCTCCCTGAAAACATCCAACATTGCCACTGGAAAGCATGTGCTGAAATGCAGAGCAGAATATTCCCCTGTCTGTTGTCAATTTCATTCAGCAAGTTATACACAGCCCTTATTTGGATCAGAGCATTAATGTTTACCTTTTGATGACTTCATTCTCCACCATAGTGCTGTCCACCACGATTATTTGGTCTGGGATCCTCACATCCACAGAAATAAGACCCAGGGAGAACAGGGAAAGAATTGCTACACAATGACCTCCGGGGCCATCCATAGGAAAAGCTAGCATGCCTGCTGAATCTTTGGTTTCTTGATCCTTGAATGAAAAGCTATCGGGTTCGTCTGATTTTCCAGCTTCCTTGAGCTTCTCTAGGAACTGGAAGGATTCTGTACAAATTGTACTGGGAAACCGCCATGTGAAGACTCTGGACACAAAAACAATTGAATGAATCTATACAGGGTTTGTATTACTGGGCAGAAATCCCCACAAAACAGCAAAACCCCCCAAAAGGAAATGCAACAGTCTATGTTCCGGGCTGTAGCAAAGCATCCCAGCGCAAAGAAAAACCCTCCATTGGCCTAACAGCTCTTATACTACCCTCTCCTTAATGCAGTTTCCAGCACAAGGGGCGTGGCTGGAAGAAAATAGGCTTAGTTCCCTATAATTCTCTGATGATCCCCCAGCTGCCATTTCAGCTATTCTAACCTAAGCCTGGGGACTAGCTGAAGGCGCACATTTAAACCACCTTTACACCCTCAACTCCTGCTGTGTGCTCCTTAGCCATAGCAGAGGATCTGGTCCCTCGCTTCTAGTTTCTCATGGTTTCTATTCCTTGTTAAGTAACAGAGTTCTGTATTTTATCCTCTATGCAAAGCATGTTTGGAAACATTACTGCGGTAGCTCTATACAGTACAGCAGACTTTGCTGGACACTCACCTGTAGTAGCTTTGAGATAGTTGATAGGACATAGGCACAAAGGGCAAAGCCCGGCTTTTCTTTGGACCCAGGGTATGGTTAACCCGACGGCGATTGACCAAACTTCTCTTCTGACATTCTAAGAAAGCTTTCACAAGAATGTCATCCTTGTACTCACGGTACAGCCGAAAGGTCTGCAACACACACAGTTTAAATGCCAGATTTACAGCAAGGACAGGTTAATAAAAATCCACATATTGCAGCCCAAATCAGAAATTCTTCAGCTCTGTAGAGCAATGTTACATCCAAATCAGAACAGTGACTCAAGGCAAGTTAGACTGAGAGTGAAGTCATCCCTGTATGTCATAGATACACAGAATATCAGGGTTGGAAGGGACCTCAGGAGTTCATCTAGTCCAACCCCCTGCTCAAAGCAGGACCAATTCCCAACTAAATCATCCCAGCCAGGGCTTTGTCAAGCCTGACCTTAAAAACCTCTAAGGAAGGAGATTCCACCACTTCCCTAGGTAACCCTATGTCCAGATGCTATTGTGGGGGGGAATACGATAGCCATTACTGAGATACTGGAGTGAGCTTTATGGGTAATCTCAGGTACTGACCTCATAAATACCAAGCATTAGCTCTCTATTCTGTTGTGTTTTTTCCAGAGATCTAGTCACTATCACGTACAACAAATTATGTTATGAGGTATGCTATTTATGGAGAAATTTATACCCAAATATAACACAGTTTCACTTGTTTGCTCAAGAGGCAAAACAAATTCCATTCAATTTACATGGCGGTTTGCATGCATGCAGATCCTGCTAAGAACTAGGAAACCATTTATTTGGAATTAATAGCCCTGGTAATCAAGTCTGCATGAACAGTTACATTTTGAGTATGAAACCAAAAATCAGAACTTACAGTTGAACGTAAGCTTAAGGACATATATACACGTTTCTATTGCATTTACAGGGTTTCCTCGGAACCGAAACCAGTAAATTCCACTGATGTGAACCAAATTCTATAGAACTTTGTAAACAGAATGCCGGTTTGATATTTCAAAGGTAAGTATTGAGATCAGCTCCTGTTATGATTGCACTTTACAATTCTTTATCTGTTTTTCTCATTAAAAGGATCACACAGCACTTTCAATGCACTTCAAATGTTTGCAAAATTATCTATGTGGAGGTATGCCATGACAGACACAGTCCCATGTAATATCTTTGGGAACCTCATTTTATTAAAGTTATGACTGGTTTACGTATGATTGTGTTCTTCTCCATGGAGGAGGGTTACCACAGTTCCTACAGGAACTAAAAACAGTGGGAGGTGATTAAAGTGAATCACTGAGACTAAACAACTCTAGAGAGGTACCACCTCCTGGGGAGGCTTGCATATACTGGTTCAAGCTGGCTTTTAGGCAGTCTGGCTTGCTGGGGATATAACAGTGTAAGGCATGGAGCTGTGCAGCCTTAAACCCTCCAATCAGAAGGGACTTGGATGAGGGTCCCTACCCAAAGACAGGTGATGGTAGGAGACCTGAGATCTGATTGGGAACTCCTGGAGTGGATCACAGGGGTGAAGGGGGAGAGAGAGAGAGAGAGAGGGAGGAAGGGGAATACAGGTGTAGTTACGCTGAAACAATTTCAAAGATAAATACTGAGATCAGCTCCTGTTAGGATTCCAAATTTAAAAAAATCTTTATTTTTCTCATCATTAAAAGGATCACAGCATTTTCACTACTCAATGATCTTTGTGGAATTATTTATGTAGAAGTACGTATTCTGCAAGTTGAGAGCCATGAACTGGTCTTGAGCTTGGAGCGATGGAATGATGGAGGAAAGTGTTACCATTCTGAACCTGAGACATGTACATATTTGTTCAGTCTGCTCAAGTCTAAGATAGAAGAAAGAGGGTTTTCGTCCTTCGGAATGAGGAAATACCGACAGTAGACGCCGTTACCCCTATACTCTGAGGAACCTCCTCTACAGCTCCTAGATGAAGCAATGAGACCACACTGCTGATTGTAATAGGCTCTTATGAGAAGGGTCCCTGGAGAGGGATGGGGAAACTATGGGCAATGATCTCTAAAATCCATCTATTTTGGCTGTCAGGGCAGACAACACCCAGTTGAATGGGATGAGGTGGCTTCCGAAGGTTATGTTCTCTCTAGACCTGGTTTGATGCAGCTCTCAACTATCTTATCAAATCTGCTGACGTGTCAAAGCAGCTGTGTGAATTGCCAGGGAAGAGGAAGGTTGGTGCCTCATGTTGTATGGTGCATGCCTTTTGGCTCGCTATTTCAGCTGCCTGGGGCGCTAAGATGGTGTGTGCTGTCTCAGCCGTGGCTGGGGATGGTACAACTTGCAGTATGAAGGAGAGGTGTAAGTCCCCAGAGAGTGCAGGAAGCACTGGAGTCATTCAGTGAGTGCAGAGTGTTGTTCATCCTCTTGATGAACAGCTCTGTGCCCTCAAAGGACAAGTCCCCGGTCATGGCCATGGGCTTTAAGAGGGAACTGAAGGAGCATTACAACTGCCCTGACCTTTATGCCCTTATATGGGAACATACGGTAGTACAGGACACGTGTGGCCCCACTGGACACTGCTAGTCACATAGATCAGGTTGTGTGTGCATGAGGCACATGCGCACCTACAGTGGGATCCATTCTGACAAACTTGAAGAACTTTGTTATTTCCCTCACAACGTGCTGCAGAAAAAGTGAAATAAAAGCAAAATCGTACGGTACCTGAAATGACTGGCAGGACTTCATTTGATTATCTGAGAGTGCCAAAGTACTCTGAATCAGGTTCTGGAGCACTAGGAAGTGTATATCATAGATACTGAAAGAAAACAATCACATTACGTTATTCAAGGCATTCTGAGCATGAAGCACCCAATCATTAAACTAACACAGTAATATTTAAATGGAGTGTTTGCCTGTAATGTTTGCGCGCGCGCGCACACACACACACAGTTAGCCACAACGTTGCTACATCTGAATTCCTAACGAGATGGGGACATTTCCCTACGTGCTACACTTTGTTTTTTCAAGAACTTTATACCAGGCCAGGATAGTTGGATCGTCGCTCCTCCCAATCAGCCCATGGAGACCGAACTCTTAGTGTTTTTGATATCACCACACACCCCCATAGAAGGATCTAGCCATCTCCCATCCTTCATCTGGCTGATTCAGAAGCCATATGCATAACGAAAACAGATTGACACCATACTTTAACGAACATAACACTTCAGTGAGCTTTTTAAATGACTCACAATAAACATTGGGTACCAACATTCCCAGAGGGTCTGGATTGTTATAGATCTTGAATGAGAATTAGCAGATAGAGAAAACTTCCCTTTCTCTCTTCTATACTTGCTCAGAAGCTTGGGACCTTCCAAGACAGTTTACAGCCTAATAATACAGGTGGAATTAGTGCCTAACTGCTGCCTATGAAACCCTTCTGCCAAAGGCCACAGCTGCAGAAATAGGCACTCCTCGTCTACAGTGTTTTACAAACAAGAGGGACTGTAATACTACTTATGACTCCATTCCTTAGACTAGGTGGAGAAGATTAATTTGGGGATAGACCTGGGACTAATTAGATGAATTTAAGAAACAGAGAATGTAAAATGAATATCCAGAGAAGGCTTCCTGAGAATGAAGTGGGCCAGGCTGTGGAACTGTCTCCCCCTGCTTGGCAGTCAGAAAACTAAACTGGACAAAACTCTGGTAAGCGTACAATAGGGGAAATTCTGCTGTGGCAGGAAGATGGGGTGGTCTGATACCATGGTCACGAGCACACTTATAAACACCTCAAGTCATTGTGGAAGCTTAAGCTGGTAAAGCTGGCAATGGGAGCACACCACACCTGTGCTCCATGATCTGCACTGGCTGCCCGCTGATTTCAGGATAGAATTTAAGTTGTTGGTTTTGACCAACAAAGCCCTAAATGGCCCGGAACCCAACTTATTTGATATGTTGCCTCTCTCCTCATGACATACCGCTGCAGCTGTAATCAGTGAAGGTACTTCAGTTGGATTCCCATAGATCAAACTTCATTGCACCGTGACCCCCTTCTGACAACAAAAATTACCACACGACCCCAGGAGGGGGGACTGAGGTCGCTGAAGCCCTGCTGCCCTGCGTGGGGCAGGCCAAAGCCAAAGCCTGAGCCCCACTGCCCTGTTGGGCTTCAGCCCCAGGCCCCAGCCAGCCTAAGCCAGCCCTGGTGACCCCATTAAAATGGGGTCCCAACCCACTTTGGAGTCCTAACCCACTTTCTGAGAACTGCTGCCACAGATTTTAAAAAGAGAGGGAGTGGATGGTAGATTGATCTGTGTGTGAGGCCCTCAGCTTTCGAACCAGCTTGCCTCTTGGTCTGAAACAGCTTGGACCTGACTGAGTTGCAGGGCATGCTGCGAATCCATCTGTTTACTAAAGCTTTTGGAGAGGAAGGGGTTGATGGGGAGTTGGTGAAAGGCTTTGTTGAGTTTTAGAATCCTCTCTGTAGCCTATATCAAAAGTGCCTATAGACTTAACACAAGCAACTTAACTCCCAAGCTCTAATGGGAAAGGCCTCTAACTCTCCCTCACCTGTTGAGAGCATCCTGTTTGATGCTTTGATTTGCTTCATCTCCAATGGCCAAAACTCTGAACCTGGTTAAGAGAGAGTAAAAAGGAAACATTTAATACAGAAAATAGTATGCCCTGTATCACACACAGAGCCCCTGATTTTATATTAACCCTTGAAACGCCGAAGGCTGATATTTATCATTGTGTATCTTGACACACAACCTGCTAAAACAATGTTGGGGAACCACCTGTCCTAGCAGACCTCAGCAGAGGTGTCAAGGACTGAAAGAGCCGTGGAGATGAATTCCCCTGTCTCCAAGAAGCTGTTTGTCCACATCCAGACTGAAGCACATAGGGAGGAAGCAGCCTGGAGCCACTGTCTATGCTGTGGATACAAAATACTTCTGTCTACAGGGCTGGTGTGTGGAAAGAGAGAGAATTTTTGTATCAGAGAGGGAAAGCATCTGCTCTTATCATCCCCTGATGTGAAGGAGTGGAAGGGACTTAAATGTCATTGGGTGCTAGAATGTCTAGTTCTCAGTCCCAGTGTATTCTGCAGATGAGCAGTCAGGGAAGTTAATGAGGTGACTAACTTTGGGACACAAAGAGGATAAGGCCAACATTTTCATGCTTGGCTACCTAAATTCCCCATTTGTAGATGGGCACACTGATACTTATCCTTCCTTGTAAAGTGCTTTGCAATCTATGCACGAAAAGTGCCATATAAGTGCTAAGTATTACTATTACAGCAACTAGGGATGTGATGTGTCCACTCTTTTAGGAATCAACATTAATACTTCTTTTTTATTATTTAATGGAGACACCAACTACAAATCCCAGTGTAAAATCATGCCACATAATTTGTGCAAAACAGTAAGTGGTTTGTGACAGTTATCCAAGTACTCAAAATGTTTTCTCTAATAGAAATATGAACGACATTAATGAAAACTATAATAAAAATGTTCAATATAGAATGCAGATTAATATCTGGTGAACTGATGAGAGTAATTAAAAACGTAGAATCGTGATTTCAGACATGTATGTTAATGAACAACTTTTCTTTGAAAACCAAACTGAAAAAATTTTGATACCATGATTCCAGGTGCTCCAAAAAGTCTGAAATTCTTGACAGCAGACTCTATATCTGGTCCTGATCTCACCTTTGCGTATGACATGAGAACATCTTAAGTAAAATACCTGCAATACAGCTCCTGCAGTGTATCTGGAATTTCGAGTTTGGGATTCCCTAGGGTTGAACTGAATTTCTCTTTAAGTCTCTCCACAAAGTCTTTAAACTCTTTTGCACACACCTTTCAAAACAAGAGATTGAAACATTAAACACGTAACAGGTATATTTCCTTCAGTGCAAAGGGGCAATAGGACTTCCCTATTTCATATTCATAACTGGAAGACCCATTGCAAATGGCTACAGTTTATGGATTAGCAAGTAGGGGAAGCAGCACAGTAAATGAGCCAGGATAATGTGTCATGAGATGTACCCTGTACCTTTATTTATTTAACAAATGCTGTTTCATAATTATGAGTAACTAAATAACGTATGAAGTATCCTATCGACAGTGTATTCTGTAAAAACAATGATATCTCATTACCAGTATGACAGCTTTCTCAGAAGAGCCCTGATTTAAATCTCATCTGGTTGGAGATTTTTCTGTGTACCAGCCATGCTGCACAGATTATCAGACTGTGAATTTGTGAGGTTCCACTATTTGTCTCTTCAAACAAGTCTGGCTTCTAAAAGCATTCTGGAAAGAGCCCTAGTATATTGCAGGGGATGGCTGGTCCAGATATTTCATTGGGAACATTCCATTTGGTTCCAGAGAAAGAAAGACAAACAGGGACCAGCAGAAGAGAAATGGAAGAAAGAGGGAAACAAAACAGTAACAGCTGGAGACAAAGAAAGGAGAAAACGACAGGGATTAGACACCCCCCCCTCTCTGTTATAAAGGTTGACACTAGAAACTAAATGCAGGAAGATACTCAGCTCACAGTTTGCTGAAAAAGGAAGTTTTTCCTTTGCAGTTTTTCCCTCTGAGGTTTTTCTACTCCTTAACTTTTACTTTGTTTTTTCTTTCCTGTGCTCTCTCTGAACACAGCAAGGGAGGAAGTGCACATGCAAGAAAGGTGGTATTCTCTTCTAAAGGCTGATACTGCACTCTGGTGGCACAGTCAGGTCAGCAGGCTTTTAGGTTATGAGTCACAGTGCTATTTAACAAGCATATACTTGGAGCACACGCATCAGAAAACCTGCTTCATTCTCTTCAGCACGCAGGTCACAGGCTGGGTGTAGCTCACAACCAGAAGCAGCCCAGCAGCAGGGCACTCTGGTTACTTTAGATGCTGGCTGCCCAAAACCACGTTCCAATTAGCAAATCAGGCCTTTTGGTGATGTCAGGTCAGGGTGAGTCATGGAGATGACATTGTCAGCATCTCATTTACATCTACAGGATCTATAATTCCAGCATGCTGGGGAACGGGGGGGAAAGGGATGCTAAATTATTATGCTGGAAAGCAGAAAAAGAGGAGATTTTGACTAAGTAAATACTACAGGCAGCAGGTGCAGAGTGCTTCTGCAATGACCCACCCCTCCAGCCCAGCTGCTGTGCTTTGCAGGCTGCTTCAAAACTTGTCAAGGTCCTGGACTGAGCCTGGGAATAGCTAAAAAGAAGTTCAGCCACCTCTGCAATGCTTCCAAGGATCTCCCCCAGGCTGGAGGAGAAAGATGGCACTTTCTTGTGCAGCTTGAGGAGAGCTAGTGGCTGAATTTCACATAGAAATACCCTGGCCATGGCCCTCAGTGCTGCAGAGGTGGCTGGGTTGCCTTTTTGTTAATCAAGTGAACTCATGTCCAGCACCGCACCCATCCTACATCATCCCAGCTCTCAGAATCTCTCTGCCACTCTCTAGCTGAGCATCAGAACATAGTCAGCACTGCCAGACTTGTAAGCAGATTGTCTCATGCTTCTTGCCTGCCTACCACTACCCCAGGCCTCCGTCCAGGATTTTCTGCTGTCAGCTTCCAGCTAGTTCCTTGGATATCTGGTCTTGTCTCATGCCAGACCATGTTGCCTCCCTCCTGACTTCTAGCCAGAACATTCAGACAGTAAGGACATCAGGAGATGCAGGAGGCACCAGAAATGCAAGACAGAGAAAGAGGGAGGCAGAACAGTCTTGGGAAGAGCTGATCCCAACCAAGCCCACGCTACAGCTTTGAGAAACTATTCCTCATCTCTTGGCCTGCAACACCCATTAGCCTCACTCCACAAACTTTAGGAATCAGCTGGTCACCACACCAGCAGCCCCATAGCTAAGGGTTAAAACAGCCTAGCCACTTGCAAAGCACAGCAGCTGGGCTTGGTGTGGCTGGTCCATTAAGAGAAAAAAATCAAAGAGGCAATTGTTGTTTTAGCCATGTTCACCTCCCACTCTGTACTGTAGGGGTTCCACTGGGAGCTAATCCTTTGATAAACAAAACGGAATGGCTAGATAACAGTAGAGCTAGTTGGGAATTTTCCAACAAAACATGTTTTTCTATAATCAAATTCCAACTAGTCAAAACCCAAACTGCAGAAAAGGCTGGTTTCAACATATCTCATGATTTGAAACACATTTTGAAAAAAGTGTTGAACTAGTCAAATAGTTCCAGTTTGACATTTTCAAAATGAAAAGTTTCATTTCTTGATTCAAAATGACTTTGTTTAAAAATGTTAATTTATACTACAAAAGGTAACAAGGGGGGTGAAATGAAAACAAAAATGCATTGATCGGCCCAATCTGAACATATTTTCTTAGTATCAATTTGCAAAAGGAAAAAAAAAGTTTGAAATTGACTTTTCATCTCAATTTGGGAAAAATTTCAAAATTTTAAAAATTATCATGGGATGGGTAAAACTTTCCCTCACAGCTCTACATAACCAGTAACAAGACTGGTGGGAAAGATTTGGGGCAACTGACACCAAATGGATAATCTGTGGAAGCATAAATTGGCCTAAGAAAAACTAGCTTTGAGGATAGCTTGGTGGTACAGATCTGTCTGCTGGGCATCCAAGGGTTAAAGCAGACTCTCTTGCTGCACAGCAGTGCTGCTTTCTTGCTATTTGGAAGGCTAACCATGTCTATCTAACTCCCAGAATAGCGGTGATGTGGAGCAGGAGTCTGTTTTTAGGAGGTTGACAGCACAAAGGGAAGAGACAAGAGGTGACTCATAGGAATCCAAATACAGTTCCATGGAAATGTTATGTTAACCACTCTGTCTCCTTTTAGAATACCTTTCCTCCTACCTGTGGGTCTTGGTAGTTATCTTCCCTCTTCATGAAATCCTCAATAAGAGCTTTATCTTGGTAAACTTCAGCAAGGCAAACTCTGCAACAAATAAGTGTAAAAGTGTTCACAATTCACAACTTGGTGCATCAGAAAACATGCACACAACCTCTTATTTGGTTTGCCATTTCTATGCACCCTGGACTGCAGTATCGATGCTGCTGGCTGAGAAAGTCTGCCTACTGGATCACACACATGCCAAAGTCTTCAGTGCAACTAACCCCAACAACCATATCTTCATCTAAGACCTAAGTTCACTTTTGTAGGAGAAGCTTCTCCATAATGTGAGCATGCTACCATATAAGAATAAGGGAACTGGCATAACAGGGTCCCATCATCTCCTCAGCTCTGGGGAAAGAAAAGGGAGAGAAAAGTAGATCTCTGTCTGGATGGAAGGGGCGATGGAGTCTGAAATGATGCATGTCTCTAGAAGGCTAGTCGTAGCTCTGTCAATTCCAGGATATTAGAGAGATGAGGTGGGTGAGGTAATATCTTTAATTGGACCAACGTCTGTTGGTGAGAGAGAGACAATCTTTCACGCTTACACACAGCTCTTCTTCAGAGCTGGGAAATGTACTCAGAGTGTCACAGCTAAATACAAGGTGGAACAGACCGTTTAGCGTAAATAGTTAACGGACCTGAAGAAGGTCCTTCTGGCATGTCCCTACATCTCAATGACAATTAGTTTCAAAAGATCCTGAAGTGCAATCAATAATACCCTAGAATGCAGGTAAACTGGACTTGCTGATCTGTACATGTTAAAAGTTCTCCAGCCAGTCCCATATCTGAACTTCAGCAAAAGTTACATCTCGTGGGTCTGTCTTCCTTATTGTTAATACTTTCTATTTGCTAACTGAAGACAAGTGTCAGAGTTCAGAACATCAGACATTTTTGAGTCACTAATTTCATCCCCCCTATTTAGTAAGGGAACTACTTTCTTCATTTCCTTTGATATTTTCATAAAAGCCTTTAAAATAAGTTGTATTTATTTTTCAGAAACAAGAATTGTCAAACGGAAGATGTTGGAGAGACAATTCAGTGTAATTATAAGAATACCACACATGTATACTTATTACTAGGCATAACTGATCTGCTGTTACACACCCCAAAGAGGAAAAAGAGGACAGATTTTATCAACAGTTAGATAGCACCATAGATGAGATTTCTGATCATGATATGATTTTGATAATGGGAGATATGAATGCAAAGGTTGGTAGCAGACATGGTACACAAATGAATAATGTTGGACCACACAGCATTGGGACAGCAAATGATAATGCATAAAGGTTAAGAACTTGCTGTGAGATGCTCACAAGGTTACATGGAGTTCATCAGATGGTCAAATCAAAAACCAGATTAATCACATCATCGCCAGTAAAAGGCATAGATCGTCACTGATGGATGTTAGAGTTTATAGAAATGCTAAGCGTGGCACTGATCATGAACTACTAATGGGAAAGATGAAGATTAAGCTGAAGTCCAAGAAAGAGAGGGGTGCAACTGGAGCTAAATTTGATTTTGATAAGTTAAAGGATAGCTCTGTGAGGGAAGCATAGAAAGTGACGCTTGGAGGGCATTTCAAGTCATTAATCTGTGATGATGAAGAAATCTCACTACAGGCCAGATGGGAAATATTCAAGGAAGTAATAGAAAACAGTGGAGGAAGTTCATGGGAAGTTATCGTACTACTGGCAGATGTGTGAATTAATTACTTTCCTCTTTGCTACCTTGAAACGTTGGTGTAGGCGATTTGGAATAAATGCCAAGACGACAAAGTGGTTGTATCTTGGAAAAGGGACAACAGATAAAGTGTCGACATGCAGTGGTGGTGAAGTCATAGAAAAAGATAAATCTTAAGTGTACCTAGGAAACTTGGTCAGTGCCAATGGTTCCATCAATGATGAAGTTAAAATGATGGTGTTTTAGCTACAAGTGCTGCACAGAAATTGATGAAATTATGGGCTGATAAAAACATTACATTTGGAACCAGAGTGAAAGTTTATCAAGCCAGTGTACTAACAAAATTACTCTATGGTCTGGAAGCAGCTGCATTAAAAACAGGAGGCTGGAGGCAGCAGAGATGAGAATACTCTGAAAGGTGGAAGGTGTAAAGTTGAATGCTTTTAAGACAAATGAAGTTAGAAGGAAAGCAGAATGGGAAATCCAGGTACAGGACTGCGTGCAGTTGAAAAGATTACAATGGTAAGAACACTGGAGAAGACAAACAGATGATACAGTGCCAAAGAAAATAATGCAAAAACAACAAAGGTCAGTCTGACCGAATAGGTGGAGGGACATTGTACACAGGGACATGACCAGGCAGGGTTTCATGGAGGAACAAGCCAGGGATAGGAATGAATGGTGATGCTGTACAGCTCTCTGTGTTTGCAAAGGCGCTTGGAGATGAAAAGATGATACTTATTCTAGGCAGAGCAGGTAGTGTCACCTATTAAGATTACCTGATTTCCCATCATAAGACCCTTATAGCTTTGCCAAACTTCAAGCTCAAGCTGAATTTTTTTTTTTAAGTTTCAGTCACAACCATTCAACTGTTTCTGAATGAAGTTAGGGAAAAATGTTTTGTTATGACAAAATTCTGGTGACCTTTAATTTGAGAAGCTCTAGAGGCTTTGGTATAGGGACTTGAAATTCAGCAGGGAGCGGCCTCTGTGTCAGAGAGGTAACTTTTGCCATAACAGTGAAAATACACCCACATTTGACCAAGTTACAAGCCTTTGAAAAATTTCAGTTTGCACATGCTCAGTGGAGACTTGGGAGTTTCATGACAGTTTTTTGAAGATTCCATCCATACACTGAGTATGCTCCAGCCTAGGGCTGAAGGAGCCAACCAGGACTTTCTGTGCAATTGCTGGTCCTAGCTGCTATGGGGTCAGGGTGGGGCACTGCAATTGAGAGCAGGAAAACTCTCTCCTGTGGTCTCAATGCTCCCCTGGCTGGCACCCAGGCTTGTGGTGAAGGAAGACACCTGACAGACACTAATACAGAAGAACAAAAGCCAGGGGGTTGGGGTGGGGTGGGGAGGAGAGAGGGAGAAGGGAACAGGACAGGATCAAGGATTGGGATTTCCTGGGCAGGGGGACAGGAGCCAGCAGGAATACACAGACTGAACAGGGAGACTGGGCAAGGAATCAGACATGGGGAGAAGAGGAGACATCCCAAACTCTGACTCCACTATGAGTGGTGCACATGCCTCTCCCTCAGGATGTCACAGATCACATAGCATTCCAGACTAACTTGTATAGAGATGCTGAAAGAGGGACATTGGAGATCTGAATTAACATGATGGAGGGGGACAAAAAAGCAGGAACCCAAGTATGGAGGAATGAAATCCTTAACTTCATTTCATAAGAATTTAGAAAGACAAATGAAAAAAAATCACTTACTTATAATTAAGATAGGTTTGTGGATTTTTGACAATGTAGCGAGCTCTTCGTCCAACAGAATGAGAAGTTTTATCTAAAGATTCTTCAAAGCTGGCATGCATGATATCTCGGACAACCTGCCATGGAACAAACGGTCCTTTCACCTGGATCAAATACAAAAAGAAAGTCAAAGCTCAGCTTACTTTGACCTGCAGGTATGCAAGTTACGGCCGGCACTAGCAACAACCACTAGAAAAAAGGCTGTGATCCTTTCCTGCATGCCCCTCCACACACATTTATAACTGTCAAAGACATTCATCTTTGCTGCTGGGATTTCCCATGTTTGCTCTGTTCCTAAAAGTGAAATCAGATCTGGAAATTTTGAGCACAACCCCTTCAGCCATTTGTGAGATATGGAAGGGTACAACAGTTTACTTTTCCCCACTTAAAGTACAGGCTAGGACTATAAAATATATCATAAGAGGGGCTAGTAGCACTTCCTATTAAGATAACTCCATACTCCTCCTTATAAGACTCCATTTTCAGTTGCTTATAACTTTGCCACTTTGTTTCAGCTGAAATTTTCAATGCTGGGTGTTTGCCTCTGGGGGGAAATTTCAGCCAAAATCATTTAGCTGTTTCTGGGAATGAGTCTAGAGAAAAACAGGTTGTTTTGCCCATGTTAAAGAATTTTGCTCACCTCTTCTTTGAATAGCTCTAGCATGCCCATTCTTTGGAGCAGTGAATTGAAATATGGCAGGGGGTGACAACTGCACCAGAGATATGTCTTTTCCTGTCCTGTAAAAATCCACCCACATTTATCCAAGTTATAAGCCTCTGAAAAATTGCAATTTGCACATGCCCAGTAGACACTTGAGGGATTTTAGCTGCTAAAATCCCCAAAGATCTCATCTGCACTGAGCATGCTCCTGCCCAGAGCTGAGAAGGACTTTCTCTGAAATTGGAGCTCTTGAGTGCTGCAGGCTATGCAAAGTCTGGACACCTGAAATGAAAACAAGGAGTGTCTCTCTCCTGTGCTCTCCATGACTGAGCCCAGGCAGAGTTGAAGAGGAAACTGTCTGATTTGAATGCAGAGGGGACAAGAGCCGGACCCATGGAAGGGATGGATGAGTAAACTAGGATAAGGACCCTTTGAGGGGAGGAAAGGGGGGGAATAGTATATCATACAAACCAAAGCTTTGTTTAATGACAGCTAAAGTTGCTTCAGGACACGTCCCATCCACCCATACTACAAAAGCATGGGAATAAAACTAGGAAAAATCTCCTGCATTCCTTTCTACCTTCACCTCACTTGCAATTCTGTCAGTAACAACCTTCCACTTACATCTGAAACACATTACAATAAGCAATATGTACCTCAAACGACATCCAACTCATGAGCTAACATAAAACCTTGTTAGTGACCTCATACTCTTGTCTCAGATTGGCACATCCGACTGGCACACATCCTATTCACTTGGGAAATTATTCCCCCTTAACACTGAAGATTCATCACTAAGTTGTTTTGTGTTGAAAGTTTTAGCATTGGCCCCAACATCATATACCTCAAAAGGACAATAATTTCATACTTCATCCTGCTTTTCAAAAGAGATCCAAAAAAAGGTAAGAGTGCAGAATATTTTATTTTAGGGTGCTTTTTGGTACAGGCATAGCTAAGCTCAGATTTCCCCCTTCCACGTACCCTAGAAAATTCAAACCGCTTTACAATCTACAATCAGCATTTCAAATTAATCCTAAAATTCAAATCACACAATACTTTGGAAACCTTTGTCACCTCCATGAACATAACAGTTTGGAGCAGGCCTAATTGTGGTGTTGCTTCCACTCCCTCATAATACAGAGGGATACGGCAATGCCAATGGCATACTAGTACTATTGCACACACATTCAGTAGAGAAGTAATAAGAAGTGAGCACCTTTGTGTTTAGCACATTACTGGCAATTCGACATAGCATGAGCAGGCTGTCTTCTTGCACAGTCCAGGTGACACGTAGGCGCGTCATTCTCAGCAGGGCACTCTGGTCAGCCTCATCATGGTAGCGCAGCTTTTTATTTTTTTCTACAGACTCCTCTAAACACAAACCCAAAGAGAAACAATTATACTAACAGTGTTTCTAGCAAGGCCTTTATTCTTATTGATTTGCTTTGCTAATAGCTAGAGGCTCATTGTGCTAAGTACGGTATAAACATCATCCCGGTGCTGAACAGTTTAAACAGGCAAGACAGACAAAAGGTGGGAAAATGAAAGCACTAGCCTTATTTTATAGGAAGAGAATTGAGGCACAGAGGGACTAAGTGACTTAGTCTGCGCAGTGTTTCTGCCTGCTCCCAAAACATGACTTCTATTATTTATTTGAGGTCGTGCCCACCACGTGCAAGGTGCTCAGGAAAGTGTCCCCTTCCCAGAAACTCAAACTGAGAATCTGATTGAACATCTAATTGTAAATAATTTGTCTGACAAAGTTAACAATTTCAATGATGAAGGGACTCATGGCATCCATCTCTAGATTATGATTAATTCTTGGCGCTGCCACTGACCTGCTCTGTGACCTTGGACAAGTCTCTTGACCAGTCCATGCCTCTGTTTTCCCATCCTTGATGATAAACTCTTTGGGACAGAAATTGTCTTTTACTATGTGTGTGTAGAATGCCTAGCAGAATGGGACCCTGATCTCAGTTGGGATCTGTAAGTGTTACCATAACATACATAACATTAATAAGGGGGCGGGGGTTGAGTGAAGGATGACAAAAGGGAGGAAGGTTGAGGGGTTTTAGACAATGAGACTGAGATTAGCATTGTTGGGGTGAAGAAGAGCTCCTATTTCACAGTGCCAATGTTTTGGAAAAATACTGGCAAGATGATGAGTAGAGTAGAGGTGAAAGAGGACAAGGGAGAAGTAGTCAGCAGGATTAGAAAGGAAGAGCAAATCAATTTAATGTTGTGAGTCAGCACAGTATGGTGGCCTTTTCCAAAGGGGCTCAACAAAGCACCAACAGCGATGGGAACAACTATGGCTGGGAATCCAAGGGATGGACAGTGGTCTCATTAGCATAGGACACAGGAAAGCTGAAAGTAGAGACCACGGAGCTAATAAGGGGAGGGATGTCAGGTGGAAAGGTGGGGGCTGAATGCAGCAGTGAAGCCAGAACATGAGATATTGAAAAAGGAAGTGATGGTTGGAGAGGCAGAATTCAGAGATGGAGACATCAGCAAGAGAGGTTATTAAAGACCAAAAGTGCAAGAAAGTAATGAGACAGAGTGGAAGAGACACCCCAAAGCTATCAAAGTAGGATGTTGAGAGGAAATGAGAGGTAATGAAGTCAGACTGATCAGCACTAGGAAATTAAAATTGTTCCTGAGAAGGGTAGGAGATAGAGAGCCAGGCAGCAATCAGCAAGAGGAGATGGGGGCTAAGTTCTCTTTTAGCTGCCTGGCTACGCAGTAGGCTATCAAGGGCCACACAGGCATGCAGCCATAGGGCCTGGACTAGAGAGGTGCCTCTCCCTGGCCCCGAGATGCTGCAGTGAGAAAGGGCTGGGGGGAGTCCTCTCTCACTGCTGCAGCCCCAGGGCAGCCTGCACCTGAACCCCTCATCCCAACCCCATCCCAGAGCCCACACCCCCAGTCAGAGCCCTCGCCCCCACGCACTCCAAGCCTCTGCCCCAGCCCTGAGCCCCCTCCCACACTCCAAACCCCTTGGCCCCACCCCCGTCACACATCACCTCCATATTGGTGCACATAACAAAATTCATTCCGCACGTGGATGTAAAAAATTAGAGGGAACATTGGCTGGTAGCAAGAGGGGCTTTAGATAACAGCCACTCAAATGGAAAGGGAGAGAAGAGCTGGATAGAGTGGTTTTCAGAGAGGAGCCCAGTGTCACCAGCACAACCTTCATGATAGGAAGGAGAGCGCACAGATTTAGAGGGAGATATGTGGTGTATCAAGGCAAGTTTATAAACAAGAATTAAGATTCCAGGGAGTAGGAGGGAAAGGAAGAAGAGGAGGAAGGAGCGCTGAGGGGAAGGAGGCAGCAAAGAAAGAGGTTGGAAGGTTTGTGAGAATGAAAAAGTGGAGGCAGGAGAGGAGACACTGAGACAACAGGGGTGAGAAAGTAAAGTCCATGAAAGTCAGTGGAAGGAGTGTTGGTGATGCCCACAATGTGGAGAGGAGGGAGGTGGAGAGTGACAGGAAGAGTGAAGGCCAGAAGCCAGGAAAAGATTTCTACAGAAAGCAAACTGACTGCCCTGTGGCTCTCCATGGGAGAGAGCTCCGAGCTAGGACACACCAAGGGTGACTGCAAAGCTGTGGTGCAACCACACCAGCAGTGGCCAATGGGGCCCAGACTGGGATCTGTGATTCTGCAGCTAGTATGAATGGTGATGCAAATCTGTAAGTGCATGCAGCTAAAGGACAGTGATCCAGGATGCTGCTATGCTTCCCCAAAGCCAGCACACGGCCCTATGGCACTGATAGCTTTCTGTTCGCCAGGAGGGCAACCCAAGGAAGAGGCCAATGAAAGCTTTTGGTTACACAAAAGCTCAGTCACCACAGCTCCTCTGAAGTGATGCCCAGCCTGCAGACTGCTCAAAACAAAGCTCTTCCTGACAAACATGCTACTTATTTACCTCTCTTTTTCTTCTTTGTCTTCTTCCCAGTGTCTTTCTTAAGCCTCTTACGTTTCTGGCTTTTTCCACCCCTCACTCTCTTGGTTCTATTCTGCGTTGCTTCTTTATCAATCTCAATACATTCTTCCTTCTGCACAGGGGACTTTGCGCCTTCCCGAGCATCTCCCAAAATGTTTATTTTATTACCTACGTAGAAGTACATTTACACCAGTGGAATTTTATAGCAAAATATACAATGCAATGTTAAGCAATCAAAAGTCAAAATACAAAGCTACATGAGAATATACCACCCATACTTTGCCCCCTTCTGTATATACATTATCAGTGTAGTCATGTAATCATGTATTATTTCTCAAAGACACAACAATAGGATTTTCCCCATGTTTAGATATCCGTATCCCAAAGGAAACATATGATCATGTAGCTGAAGACTACAATGTGTTGCACACGTTAAATACAAGAGGGCAGTTAAAATTTTACATTCAACCTTAGGTTTAACATTTCCTTACTGTGGTGCTTTACTAGGCAATCTTAATATTACTGTAGCTCTATTGCATTTAATTTCTTCCAACTTATTGGGAATTAAAATCAAACCAAATTTGAAGAAAATAGTTTGGTAGTTTCAAAGTTACTAACTTTTGAAGTCAGCAAGTGAATCACCTTATCTCAATTTAGTGTTAAATAAAAAAAGATTCCACTTGACAACTTTAAAAAGTTAACAATAAAAACACCCACGCTGCACAGATTCTCTTCAAACATGGCTTGCAGTTTATATATTTCAATGAGCTCTACAAAACAAGACAAGTATGAAGAAAACTTGAAACTTGGCAGGTTTTAAAGTTTTGAATATTTAAATTCATCAGGACCATCATTTTCATCAAAATTCATCATTTTTAAAAGCTTCCTAATTGCATTTTGCCATTAGTCTATAGACAGACTAAAGATTCAACTGTTCATATGTAAAAAGCAACAGAGGGTCCTGTGGCATCTTTAAGACTAACAGAAGTATTGGGAGCATAAGCTTTCGTGGGTAAGACTTGCATCTGAAGAAGTGAGGTTTTTACCCACGAAAGCTTATGCTCCCAATACTTCTGTTAGTCTTAAAGGTGCCACAGGACCCTCTGTTGCTTTTTACAGATTCAGACTAACACGGCTACCCCTCTCATACCTGTTCATATGTAGTAAGTCATTTTCAAAAATTCCTAACTTTGGTTAAAAACAAAAAAATCAATATTCTTTAAACTAAGCAGAGGGACCTCAATAAGGAAAAAATTTCAGCCACAAAAGACTGATGTGTTAGAAAAGTCTGAAAATGTGAAAACTGTTTTATGTTCTACATCACAGTGGGAAGTATAAGACGCCTGACACAATTATGGCTACAGTAGAAAGATCTGAAACAGCATCTGGCTTGTCAGTCATGTACAATGTGTGTATGTCTGGCCTTTCTGCAAGCTGTGCTTCTGAAACTCTCCAGGATGAAGTACAAATGACCAAATACGGTCACACACATCCAGAAATAGGAAAGAAAATTAAACTATTTCACTGTTCCAGTAATGACCTAGAATGTCTCGTATTATGGGAGAAGTGAGAAGAACTGATATAATCACTGTGGGTTTAAGAAAGAGGATCATAGTTCTAATGCAATTACAAATGTTATATGCACCATTATGTTACCTCCAGTACTGAGTGGAAGGGGGTGTTTTGTTAAGAAAGTCTGGAGTCTCACTGTAAGTCCATTTTCAGGAACGGCACTTTCCTAAAACCAACAAAACATCCACCGAGATAAGATGTAAGCACCAAGGAGTACACACTCTAATATTAATACAGCCAAGAAATTTCTGAGAGAAGAATGTGTTGTGGACAGTTTTCAGAAAGATTTTTAATATACGCAGTAGAAAGACTGCTGGCATGAGTCAAGGTTGATCTAATAATATACTCACTACTAAATATATAGATAGTTTAAAAACATTTCTTAAGTTGCACTAAAGCCACCACCATTGTTGGAAGTTCTGAACTTCATACTAATTCCTTCAAGTAAAAATGTGTGGAGGAAAATTAGAGAGGAACTAAGAATTTAAGGAATTTATGATGGGAGTGGCTCCAAGGCCGTATCATAGTTAAGACTGAGCTGCAATTTCTCTATAAAAAATTGCTTTGTCAAAGTGCTTTAAACTCCATATGAATTTCTAAGAAGCAGGAAATATACACAAAACAAACATTAGAAAATCAGGAAATGCAGATTTCAGGTAATGCTTCCCCCACCACACTCTACCCAACCATATCTCTAACCCCATGGAAATAGCAATAAAGTAGAACTTTAGCCATTCCCAACAAGATCTGCCATTTTCTGTGTGGCCACTACAACTCCAAATCTGTACTGTTATTTGCATGCTTCCATGGACCCTCTGTGCTGCACCATTAATACTGACAGTATATGTGGTGGGCTGACAGACACCACTTAGAAAAGAGTCTCAGCAAGGGATCAGAGGCTTTCAAACACTTTATACTCCTCCTCCCCTCTCCCTGAACACTGTTCTTTTCTTCCCTAACCTCCACATCTTAAAAGAGCTGTACAATACTGTGAGCTCCCCCAGGGACTCCTGAGGGCTGCACTCGCTGGGGACAGAATTAAGGTCAGATGGGGGAATGGCATGGGAGGCATTATCCTGTACTGACAGATTTTCTAATGTTTGTTATGTGCATTTCATGCTTTTTGGAGGTTTCAGTGTTCAGCTACCAAATTCCACATTATGGAAGTGTACAAAGCACTACTCAGCAACCTTTTACCCTCATATAAATTATGTGGTTGGGTAGTGAATTCTCCTTTGGCTGAATGTGACGGTAAAGCAAATGTCAGTAAAGCACATGTACTGAAGGGAACTATAACTCAGATAAAAGGCAACAGAGTGTTGTGGCACCTTTAGGACTAACAGCTGTACTGGAGCATAAGTTTCGTGGGTGAATACCCACTTCGTCAGATGCTTGCGTCTGACGAAATGGGTATTCACCCACGAAACTTATGCTCCAATACAGCTGTTAGTCTTAAAGGCGCCACAACACACTCTGTTGCTTTTTACAGATCCAGACTAACATGGCTACCCTTCTGATATATAACTCAGATAGCATTTCACCATGGAGACAAATTTTCCATCCACTGAACATCAAAATTCACCATGGTAATTATTCATTTGCCATCCGTTACCTTTCATGTTTTTATTAAGATGCCTTGATAAGGAAAAACCTTACAAGGATATGTGTCCTTGGGAATGCACACAACTAGAGTAGCAAACATTTCTATTAATATTTCAACAACTCTTAAAAATACTAGAAGTTAAAAGTTTAAATAAAGTCAAGCCATTGCTATATAATAAATCCACTTAAAAACCCCTTACCTTCCTAGTTTTATTAATGATATAGCTTGTCCAGATCCAATTGCGTTTTAAATGTCCATAAAAGCTGGAATCCAGACCCCCAGCTCCCATCCCATCCCCAGGAATACATCCATCATCCACCACCTCTCGACTTCCTCTAAGGAAAAGAAACAAAATACATAGTAACAGACTTGTAAGAATAGCTGACAAGACACTTGCTAGACTACTTTGTGTACATCACAAAAGTAAAATAACCAACAGCTAATGAGTTGGTGCAAAACTGCAGGAAAAGGCGCACACTCTATTGCTCACACCAAAAAGTTGGCAACAATGTCAGCTTTTCTATTCAACTTAGGTACTCAGGATCCAGTGAAGTGACTTTTCAATTTTAGAGAAAAGAACTGAATATTAGAAATTGCAACCAAAGAGACTGCAGAACTGTTAACTTAGATGAAACTGCAGGACCAAATTCTGCTCTCACTAACACCTGTGCCACCAAACTGGAGACAAAGTTTGCCAAGCTGAAACTGAGGTTAGAATTCAGCTAACAGAATTTTTAATTGAGATAGCACAAAGGCCTACAAGAACACAGCTTTATCTGTAAAATGGAGGTGGCAGTGGCTCACACTTGATTACCTTCCGAGTTTGGGGCTCATGGACTTGGTCCATAGTCAAGGTGATGAGATGCATGGAAATAAAGATATCAGTCATTAGAACTGAGATTTGAACTCATAGGCTCCTGGCTGGCAGTGCAAGGAACTTTCGTTTAGGTTACAGAAGAATTTGATGGGTCTCACTCTGAGTCAAGGGTGATGGAGGTTCCCTCAGAGGGTGTGCAGGAGACAGAACTTTTTGGGGGCCCATCTATGCCAATGGAATGAACTCCCACAGGAATTAAAGACCTCACCACTGTCTGCTCCAAGTGAAAGATGTAGTTCTTCATCCTGCTTTCTCTAACACAGAGCAGTGTCTGCATTAAAACAAACACAACACCCTACCAAAAAATCAAAACACTACACTAAACACACAGTTCCTAGAGTATAAAACCAGAAAGAACCACTCTACTCTAACCTCCTGCACAATACAAGTCAGGGAAGTTTTCTGGCCTAATTCCTGTTTGAACTATAACATACCTTTCAGAAATCTAATCTTGATTCAAAAATTGCCAGTGATGGAGAATACACTTGGTCAATTGTTCCAATAGTTAATCTCCCTCACTGTTAAAAGTTTATACTTTATTTTCAGTCTGAATTAGTCTAACTTCAACTTTCAGCCACTCAATCTTGTTATACCTTTGTCAGCTAGGGTGAAGAGTCCATTATCAAATATTTGTTCCCTATGTAGGTACTTATCAACTGTAATCAAGTCAACTCTTAACCTTCTCTTTCTTAAGCTAAATAGATTGAGTTCCATGAATCTATTATTATAAGACATGATTTCTCATCCTTTAATTATTCTCATGTCTCTTCTCTGAACTGTCTCCAATTTATCAACATCCTTCCTGAATTGTGGACTCCAGAACAGGACACAGTATTCCAGGTGTTGATGCCCCAGTGCCAAATACAGAGATTATTTTATCTCTTTGGTCCTACTCAAGATCCAAATTTATGCATCCAAGGATTGCATTAGCCCTTTTGTCCAGAGTGTCATACTGGGAGCTCATATTTTGCTGATTATCCACCACGATAGCCATATCTTTTCAGAGTCACTACATCCCAGGATAGAGTCCCTCATCCTGCAAGTATGGCCTGCACTCTTTTTTCTGAGATGTATACTTTTTCATTTAACTATATTAAAATGCATATTGTTTGCTTGCGCACGGATTACCAAGTGATCCAAATTGCTCTGTATCAGTTTTACCTTCTTTATCATTTACCATCCCCCTTTCCCTCCCACACATTTTTTGTGTCATCTGCAAACTTTATCAGTGATTAGTGTGCATTTTCTTTCAGGTCATTGATAAAAATGGTAAACAGCATAGGGCCAAAAGCCAATCCCTGTGGGACCCCACTAGAAATATACCACCACGATGATCCCCCCTTTACAATTACATTCTGAGACCTATCAGTTAGCCAGCTTTTAATCCATTTAATGTGTGCCATGTTAATTTTATATCTTTCTTGTTTTTTAATCAAAATGTAATGTGGTACCGAGTCAAATGCCTTGCAGAAGTCTAAGGGAGAGGATGAGAGAGAGAGAGAGAGAGAGAGGACAGATGTTTGTCACACTGCCTAATACACTATGGGGAGGCACTCAGATATGATGTTGAGGAAGGCAGTATGTGACAGTACAGCGTAGCAATATTGTCACTCCTAAATACACAGTATTTATCTTGGCAAGTTTTTCATTTATGAAGAAAAAGTTACAAATCATGAGATAAAAACTACTTCTCACACAACTGATACTTATTAATGAGCTCATGTGAAGCTACACATGGATCAAGGCACAGAGCCCAGAAAGTTTCAGATTTATTGCAAGAAGGTCTTAAAACAAAAGATAAGACAATCCAGTTCAAATGTCGAAAAGTGGTCATTTTAGAACTCATGATTCTCTTTATATCACTCCATTTTTCATCTACCCACTATGAAAAATTCAAATATTAGACAAGATCACTTTATGAATTTTTTGTTGAAGGTTTACAATTCCTGTTAAGCTTCAGCCTTAACTATGCTGTCACAACCAACTCCAGCATAATTACAACTCATAACTAGGCAGAGATAATTTTTTAATAGGCTATCAGACAGTATTGTGATGGGGACCACTTAAGGAGCTAGATAGAGCAAATGAAAAATTCAGCCTGGCAACATGGTTCACTGGAATCAGGTTCCCCAAATGCAGTACAAAAGTACTGCTACTAACTTAAAAAGCATAGGGTGGAATTTACAAAAACACCTGAAAAGCACAAATTCCATTGACCTTCATGTCACTTAGGTACTTTTGTAAAACCCAACCATAGTATTCAACTTTTTGGAAACACTGACTGATCAATAACAGACTCTGGGGTTACTTTATTACAGCAGAACAGAAGGCTAACCTTTCACCTGTAATTTTTTTTTTTTTTTAAAGAGCATATTGCATGATGTGTGACTTCCATTAATGCTGATGGATGTTCTACGTATATATCACAGTGCAGCATGTGTGCAGTTACTGACATTACTGGATACATAACAATGGGCTCATACTAATCAAAGGACAGAATTATGAAAATGTCTCCATGCAGTTTTTGAAAGTCTAGTCATGGTGAAGCAAAGCATTACACAGGATTATATAAAGGGTGGACACAGAGAATCTTCAAATATTAGCACTGCCAGAGTGGTGCTTCTTAATCATCATCCAAAAGTCTTCAACAACACTCCTTGCTGTTGGATACAGGAGGAAATTTGAGCCCAGTTTTCTCACCTGGTAACACATAGCTCTGGTAACTTAACCACCACCCTGGTGTTTAAACTAGTCTAATAACTGCAAACACAGAACTGATCAACTATCTGCCCTATTAGTTAGATGGACTCCAAAACGGAAAGACATATCAGATTAAGTATTATGATGCTAACTCAAACACTATTAGTCTAATACTCTTAAAATGAACTGTTCTGTTCTTAATAACCCATCTATTCAGTGACACAGAAAGCTGGAAAGAGACATACGAGGTGTATTTCTCCATTGCACACTTTCGTTCAAGATTGTGTTTATCCACTGCTGACTCCTGTTCCATCTGCACATCCAATGTGTTGCTGGTCTCCTCACCCTGAAGATTACTTCTTTTTGCACGAGGATGGCGGACAACTCCTAAACACACAAATGTACTTCAGTTACTATCAGTATGAAGAATTATGTTCCAATCTCTTCCCCAGCCTGCTTCTGGCTACTTGCTGCCACCATGGCAAATAGTTGGGCAAATGAGTGGGGCAGATGTTTCACTGAAATAG
Organism: Chrysemys picta bellii; assembly: GCF_011386835.1. Classification (NCBI taxonomy): domain Eukaryota; kingdom Metazoa; phylum Chordata; order Testudines; family Emydidae; genus Chrysemys; species Chrysemys picta. The sequence continues at coordinate 57,026,612 of NC_088800.1, forward strand.
AAATGCTAAGAGAGTCAGGAACACCCTGGACCACTTTCCTTAGGGATCAAACATGCTGCTTTCATAACATAGTTGCTTGTGAGGCTCATGGCCTTAAATTCCAACACAAAATTCTACTTAGCACAGGAGAATGGTGACGGTACCCATCAGGGTGTAGGCTGCACACTGATGCTCCGGGCACAGACCCCAGAGGTTAGAGTAGCTCCTTGGAAAATAGACCTGTAATAGTCCTCAAGAGACAGCCAGTTTAGGATTGCTTGAACTCAATGTGAAGGAGCCATGCTATCTCCCTATCCAATATGCCCCCTACACTGGGGTGGGGTTGGAGGAATAGTGAAGGATGGACCTGTACCAGTTGAGAGCTCCCCCACATTGTGGGAAATTCTGAGCTGGCCAGATCCATTTGGGTTTTGGCCCTTTGTGCTGACAGAACAGCAGGATGGGCCTTGAATGCAGGAGAGCACCTGGCCCATAGGCTCAGTATAAGCTGAAGCCTAACACAGTTTTGCTGTCTTCCCTCAAGGCTCAAAGCAGACAATTTGTTAAAAACCCTAAAACTTTCTAAAGCATTATGTTGGTGGCACAGTACACAAATCCCCATATTACAGGGAGCCAGATGTAGATTATATCTATGACAGCCTAGTAAACAAATACTACTGCACAATGCCTGAGAGCAGCAGCACAATTATAGCACTGCCACAATGGACATTGGCTCAATTAAACAAAGTTGTCTAATGCCTTCTGAAAAAAACTGCTTCAGTATAAAAGGGAGGATTAAACTGCAAATGGATCATTCTGCTTGGCTGCTTTCAAGTTTCAGAAACAAAAAAAAGTTGCTTTTGGTTTTAGAAGCTTTTGCTCTTTAACCAATTATTGCTATTGCACTACTCTACCTTTATTTAAAAAAACCAAAACAAAAAGACACTCCCCCGTTGCGAAAATACTGTAACCACGTATAACTGTAATACTTATTACTTCGATGAACCTGTGCTTATGGGCTATGTCAGAGTATCTAACGGAAGGTTTAGCAACATGGTTCTCAGAAAAAAGCTCTCTGCTTATGCTAGTCAGGGAAATCCTGATAAAATCATGTTGGCAACAAGTATTTTTTTAGCATGCTTGGCAAGGACCGAAGTAGGCCCTGTAAGGGGGTGGCGGGGTGAATAACTTGCCTTGTAACTCTGCTCTGAAGGTATTATCCTGCATGAGTCTCATTCTTGGATCTCAGCTCCATAGCATGAGACTGAAACACCAAATCCTAAAGTTTTCTGGTCTCCAAGGGCAGCAGCCCAGTACTGTTGATTGTGCTCCATGCTGCACCTTAACCCCTGCCCTTACTTGGAGATTTCCAGTCAGTTTCACATTACCCACACCCCAAATAGTGCCAATCACAAAAATCAATCAAGAAGGTTAATATTTCAAAATCTTAGACAATAAGCTGCAGAACAGACAACAGCCAGATACTTGCTCATAGGGGTTTAGAGACAGTAAGTTAAAGGTGACAAGACCAAATCTGTCTTACTTCATGGCAGAGTGCCAGGGAAGGTGTGAGAAGCATAGGATATAAAGGATGAAGGTGGAAATGACAGAGAATGCTGGATCATACCATACCTAATGGAGTATTAAGGCAGACACACTGCAAATCAAACCAAAAGTTTTCTACGTCCTGCATAGTGTTCAAAACATACAAACGTCTCTCAAATGGGCGACTGCTTTGAGCCAGGTTATAGTGAGGATCACAGATAGTAGTATCAACAATCACTGCATTTCTCTTCGTATAGATGAATACCTGTGAAACACACAAGGTTTCACACTGGTAAGTAAAATCGCTGAAATGGCTATTTTAGCAGGACACACAACTCCATCTATTCCAAGTGGCCCATACTGGCAACAACCACTTTGCACATTGCTGTCATCTTGCCCAATGATGGCACTTTCTGTGATTAGCGAACCTATTCTGGGTTCTACAGAGACAATCTATCATCACCCAATGGCTAGGAACAGGAATAAAATTCCAGAGGTTATCAACTGTGTTGTGGTAGAATATATCACTTGCTCAAGTCAGAATTTTACTGAAGTAAGCTATTTATGCCTGGAATTCCCCTGTTCCTTACTGGTTGGTTCTACCCTGATTAAGTAGTCCACTGTGTATACAAGAACTATTGTCTTTAATTCAGTAATGAATGATTGTATAAGTGTGTTTAATCCCAAAGGGACACCTTTCACAGTTATGTTTTCAAAAAGCCACATCTCCCAATGCAGGATTTACATGGCACCCCAGTTCCCAGTAATGGAGGCAAACACGGTAAGCCCCAGACAGGGTGCTGGCATTCTGAAGACTTCCAGATCATCACTGCACAAAGTTTGTAAGAATTTGGCTCAACGTCTGTGGAGTCTCGTTCCAGAATAATGGTCAGAAATTATCCATGCGACTTCCAATATTTCACTAAAAATTGCACGGTTGCATCTTAGCCCAGAGCCAAATATTTAAGCTCATTGCAAATTTAAAATCTCTTATTTTATCATCATCATCATCGGAACAAAGAGTAGAGTAATATTCAAGTTTAAAATAAATTACCTGATCTTTATCTTGGAATTTCTCAGTTGGGCCAAACTGTAGTAGCCCCATGTAACATAACCTCTGCAGGTTTTCCACCACTGAAAAGATGTATCTCCTGCAACATAGTTGGACGTGTTACATTTTGTATTCATGATAAATTCAACATATGTGATACATGTCACTAATTTACACTAAACTGTAAAAACAGGCACGAGCAATAACATCTTTAAACAGACATATTAAGTAGTCATATAACAACTCAAAGGATTTTGGTGCTTCTTAGTGTAGGAAGCAAAATAGTTTCACCAAATCTAAAAAAATGGTTACTTAGTGCATCAATGAAAACCAAACTTGTATTTTTAAGAAGTAAAATCTGCCAAATGTTTGAGTTTAACTGATTAGTAAATAGGGGTGAGGGCTCCAGTTGGTCAGCAGATAATTTCATTATAGTTTGAAAGAGAAGATACCTGGCTGTTGTATCTGGACTGATAGAAGTGCATGTACACTGTATTATAGGAGGACCTGGCAATGATCCCCAAAGTAAGGTTGCCTAACACTATTAGACCCTGTTTTCAGTTCCTTATAATTTTGGCAAACTAAACATTCAGGCTGAAATATTTCATGCCAGATGTCTCCTTGAGGCTTAATTTTTTGGAAAGTTTCAACAAAAACTGGCTCTTTCCAAGAACAAGGTTAGGGTAAAATACACTGTTTAGACCAGGTTTTAAAAAAATCTTACAACTGTTTCACTGATACACTCTAGTGTCTCCAAATGTTGAAGCATGAACTTGAAATTTGTCAGAAGGGGCTGCTGGGATCAGAAAGGTGCTTTCTGGTGTTTCCATGAAGATCCAAATTTGGCAAGTTATAAGCCTCTGAAAAAAATCACTTTGCATATGCATGGCAGAGATTTATTTGAGGCTGGCAGTTAAAAATCTCTGAAGATTTCATCTGCTTTGAGCCTGCTCTTACTCAGGGCTGCAGGAGCCAAGAAGTACATTCCCTGCAATTGCTCCTCCAAGCTCATGGGGATTGCTATAGTAATGGGGACTGCTATGGTGCCAAGCACTAGAAGAGAGAGCAGGAAGAGCGTCTGTGCTGTTCTCTCAATACTTCCCATGCTGGTGCCCAGGAAGCATGGAGGAGAAAGAGGAAGCTGCCTCCTGGAATGTAGAGGGTGACAAGCAGGGGGACAGGCTGGGTGTGATACGAGCAGATAGGTTGGTTTGGAGCAGAGATGGGGAAAAGAGTAGTAACCATTAGAAGTTAATCTCAAGAATTTAGAACAGAACCCAAATTCCTACGTCTCAGCATTCCTTTGCTGTATAGCAAACTATGACACCCACTGGCAAAGTCTGTCTCCTCTGTCTCATCGTCCTCTGCTGGCTGGTTCACAGAGGATAACAGCCTCCCAGTGCTACCACCAATACATTAGTTCAAATGGAAGTCTGTGCTGTGTAGCTAAAGGTTCCAATCCTGCTGACTCACGTGGTGGGTTGATACAGTCCCACATGATGAAATTTCTGTTCTCTCAAATTGCTTTTTATTAAAATTTAGGAACTTACATTAAAAACATTACGGTTGTAAAATCAAGAACCCAAAATTTAGGAAATTCCAGATTTAAAGTTGCCTGTACCACTCTGTTCGCTGACACAGCATGGTGGATGAATTAATTGACAAATCAGGATGTTCTCCTTTGGGAAGAGAGAAGACAGTGCCATAAGGTGAACTATCCAGGCCAGAGTGCTAGCCAGTTGGCACTGCTCTTTAACTGACCACATGCCCTGAACCAACTGATATTCTGAATGAGCCCAGAACCAATTAGATCAGCACCTGTTGCAATGCTCCCCCTGTCTCCCTAGAGACCTGACTGATGTGAAAAATTTGTTCGTTCTCTGATGACATGGACAAACTTCCCAGATCCCAGTCACTTTACCCGTCTGTTTTTCATCTTTTAGAGCATAAAGTTCTTCTGGGCAAAGAGTTTGCCCAATGTAGTCTTTGGGAGAACAATCAAGAGCCCCACTTCCTTCCCACAGCCACTTAGTGTGACACATCCCACCACCACAGGTACTTGCCTCTTATAAAGAAGCTGCTGTCGGACTGACCTCGGAAGACATCTGATCAGTGTGTGTTTTTTTAGAGGATTGTTTAAAAAATCCTCAAGACCATCCACCTAAAAATAATTATTTTACGATAAGATTATCAAAATGTGAAAACTGACTGAAATTTTATCAGAACACTTACTAGAGATTAACTAGTCTTCAAAGTATCACACTCAAGTGTGACAATTGCCTTCAGAATTTGTTTTTTTAATAACAAATATCAGGACCAAGAAGGATGTTCAGAGAAGAACCATGAGAATGATTAAAGGATTAGAAACCATACCATATAGTGATAGATTAAGGGAGCTCAATCTATTTAATTTGAGAAAGAGAAGGTTAAGTGGTGACTTGCTTACAATCTATAAGTACCTACATGAGAAACAAATATTTATAGTGGGCTCTTCAATCTAGCCAGAAAAGGTACAACAAGATCCAGTAGCTGGTTGGAAGTTGAAACTAGATAAATTCAGACTCAAAATTAGGCGTACATTTTTAACAGTGAGAGCAATTAGCCATGGAACAATTTACCAATGGTGGAGGTAGCTTTTTCATCACTGACAATTTTTAAATAGAGATTGGATGTTTTTGTAAAAGATCTGCTCTAGGAATTAGTCTGGGGAAGCTCTCTGGAATGTGTTATACAGAAGGTCAGGCTAGATCAGGGGTCAGCAACCTTCAGCATGCGGCCCATCAGGGTAATCCGCTGGCGGGCCGTGTGACATTTTGTTTACGTTGATCGTCCACAGGCACGGCCCCCGCAGCTCCCAGTGGCCACGGTTCGCCATTCCCAGCCAATGGGAGCTGCAGAAAGCCAGGAACGGCGAACCATGGCCACTGGGAGCTGCCGACCCCAGAGCTAGATAATCACAATGATTCCTTTTGGTCTTGGAATCTATAAATTTCCAGTACATACAAAGTAGCTAACCATTAGTCATGTTAATTCATTTTACCAGGCAAAAGCTGTGTTCTGTGAAGTCTTCAATAAGTCACATGCAAATTATTGTCCTATGAATCAATAGCACTAGAGTGCTGCTCATCTTGGATTGATTATTTTCTTCCGGAATCAAACTGGCAAAAACTGAAGTTAAATTTCTATGGACTACCAGCTGAAATTGATTATATAGTCTTAAGAGCAGATAATACAGACTAAGCATGTCTGCTTCTTTGTAAAGTACTGTTAATAACACTGGACATTACATCATACAGAATATAAATTGCAAAACGAAAGCACAGTACCTTGTGGCTGACTTGCACTATCTGGATAAAGATGGAGAGAGGCAGGCAAAGAAGAATGTCACTAACAAGAGCCCAGCCATACCCAAATTCCCTGTGTACTGGGAGAGGAGGGACGTAGCGCATCCACGAAATATCATCCACATACACTAGAGAAAGGATGCTGGTTTAGAGTCACAGATGGAACAAAATTATTAGTCCTATCTGGGGACCAGTTAAGTATTAGAAATCTGAAACCAGGTCTACGTTTGTAAACAAACATAGGAACTGCAATACAGATTCAAAGCAGCAGTCCACCTTGACTAGCATCCTGTTTCTGCCAGTGTCCAGTACCAGAAGCTTCAGAGGGAGGTGCACTAATCCCTGCCATGGACAATTATGGAATAACCTGCGCATAGGAGAATCTTCTTCCTATACTAAGGCAGTGAGTTGTTGGCTTAATCCAGTCAAAAGCCTTAGGTCCAAACCACCTCCTTTTTTTAGTTCGCAAAAGTACATGTTCTCCATTTCCAATATGTGCCCCACATTTTAATCATGGCTACAGCATCCACAGCTGAAGTCTGAAATTCTAAACTATGGCAGTACCAATCCTTTAATGAGGGCCAGTGCCTTAAGTAAGCTTTGAGGAGGTGGTGTTACAAGCAATTGTAACAACATTTCAGCACACGCTCAGTGAGTAACTGGCATTAAAAGTGGTGAGGATTCCGCCCCCTCGTCCACCACCCCAAGAATTCCCCCATGTAGACACAGTCCTGGTCTGATAAGGAGCCAGTTCTTACCTGTCTCATTACACAGATCTACCTCAGACTCCCGTGCAGGGACTTCATGATTCCCCATGCACGTAGTTTCTGGTGCAGCCTCCTCCTCATCTCCTGATGCACCTGGATGGGTTTCAGGTACAGCAGTGTGTGCGTCCAGTATCTGTGGGCTGTCTCTTTTCTCACCATCATAGCATGCTTTCTGTTGCTGCCCATTTAAAGGATGTCCGTAAACTAGGTACCAGAGGAAAATGTGGACCATTCTTAACCGAGGCATTTTGGGAAGAAAGCCAAGAGAACGCCCAAGTCCTGGAACTGCGAAGAAAAGAAGATGAACCACTGAATGCAAAGACAAAATAGATTAAAAAGATAAAATGGCTAATTCCCTAAAACTGAGAGAAATTACAAGTTAAATTGACTGGGAGGAAAAATTTAGACACACAAACGTGCATGAAAGTTGGAAGCTGTTTAAGAGGAGTTTATCAGATGGCCAAAAAGCCAAAATCACAAATAAGAACTTTGTGCAAAAGCCCATTCCGGTTAAGAGGGGAATAGAAGGACGCAATTAGAAATAAAAATGCAATATATAACAAACACGAGAAAGGAGATGACAGTAATCAATATAAATCAGAAGTTATGAAGTGTAGAAAACTGATAAGGGAAACTAAAAGACATCAGGGAAAAATTCGTGGTTGGCAGGGCCCAGAACAACAAGGAGGAATTTTTAAGTAGATCAGGAACAAAACAAAGGTATTGGCCTACTATTAGACGAAGATGGTAAAATTGTTAATAATGATGCAGAAAAGTTCAATAAATATTTCTGTAACGCATTCAGCAATCCTAACTTTAAGAGTTGTTGCCAGCACTCCCTAGAACTGTTCTATTTCACTGAAGTCTTGTTTTAGTATGCTCTAATGCATATTTTTCTGTACTACTTTATTGTCACACAGTAGTACACAGTGCATGTGAAGCAAAGGCTATAGAAAAAAACCCTTATATTATAGTAAGTGACCAACTGAGCTATAGTTTTAGCATCCCTGTTGGTGATTGTGGATGGAACGGGAGTCTTTAATTGTTGATGAAGAGCTGGGCATAGCCACCTATGGGAACATTTTTCCAACTGCAGTCACATCACATAGGAACTACCTGAGCACTAGGGGCAACTACATTTCACTGCCAATGGCTCTGGCACACTGAACCTAGGAAGTTCCCACCTGGATTTCACTGTAGGGCACAAATCTGAAGTGTGAGGATCTCTCACACCCTGTATCTGAGAAATGGAAAAGTTTCTCCAGTTGTCTGAATTATTTGACGGATGAGTAGAAGTTAGTTTTACCTGTAACAGGGTGATAATTTTTTAGCTGCATTATGCCCATTTTCTCATCAGTTTTCCTTGCCCGGCCATTATTTTCAGCGTTAGAGGGAGAGGTTCCTTGCATTTCCCCTGATACAGCAGCAGTCTCTTGCCCCAGACTATCTTCCTCTAAATGCTCTTGGGATGTTGGTGTCTGGGGAACTTTAATCCTATATAAAAATCACACAGCAATATTGGTACATTGGTAAAGTCAAACAGGCACTAATATAATTAATTCTGCAAACAATCACTAGCCAAGGTGACAGTCACTGTTCTGCAAGAAAATCTTAATACAAAACCAAGACTAACTCCTCTCCTTGGAAATCATTACTGAGAAAAAGGGTTTTGCATGTTTGCTCTCACCAGGGAAATAGTAGGGGGTCTCCTGGTGAAGGATGTGGGTCTATTTGCAAAGAACAAAAGGATTTCACTGAATGGACAATGGAGTGGGCTGCACAGAACCAGGGCTTTGGAGCGGAGCCCGGAGCAGCTCCGGAGCAGTGGAGCTGCAGGTTTTTGCCTGGAGCCGGAGCGGAGCCGGAGCACAGCTCCAAAGCCCTACACAAAACACCATTCCCAAAGCCACCAGGACAAGCCCTTATGACTGCTACAAGAGAGAAGTCACTCCAAACACAGGAAGCATCAGCTAGAAGCTTCAAAAGGGGAGAGTGTGCAGGGAGCAACAAGAGGTGCCGCTACCTTAGGCTGTGATTCTCCAAAGGATAGTAACAGTTTCATATGTTGTAGGAGACAACAGCTGTAAGTGAGGAATGATTAAGATTGTGAAGTATGACTCCTCCACTGAACAGATGTGTGAGCCTGCCATCTAAATGGAATGTGAATCTCAAATGGAAAAGCAGCACCAAGAATCAGTTCTCCCCTGCAAGGGGTAAGAAGTGTTGAGGAGGACACCTCCAGCTGCAGTTGATAGTCTGGGGCACCTCAAGCCTTTGGGTAATGGTGGGTCATGAAAGCTAGCAGGAAGGGCCCCCCTCCTAGTGACATGTATGTGGAAGGAGTAGTCCCCAGGTGATGGGGGAAGAAGTCAGGGGAGATGTCCTTTCCCTACTACTTCTGAATCAGTCAGGAGGCCATCAGGTATTTCATGACCCCCGGGATAGGTGTGTGTGTAGGAAGCAGTGGCTCTCGCACGCTGCCACAGGCTGGACTCTGTTTGAATGCATGTGACCAGGGAGGGAAGCAATCAAGAGGCTGTCAAGTATCCTCTTGGCCTGGATTTTGTAAATGTGCAAGAAGCAATCGGGGGAGGCTGTCTCTGTTCAACAACAGGATACAGGTAACCACTAAGCTAGTGAAGTGCATCTGGCATGAGACATTCATAGTTTCGAACAAAAAACCAGGAAGCAGACGTCACATGCCTCTTTACAATAATGTACTCTTTAGACATAAGATCTTTAATTGGGGCCTGTCCCTATGACTTGCTAGAACAAGTGAGGCTGATACCAGCAGACCTGCCGAAAAATCAGAACTGCCAGGCTTACAAGGTTAGTCTTTGAGTTAAGGCTTGGGATTCAAGAGATCTGCGTTCTATTTCTGGCTCTATTAGACTTCCTGTATGAGCTTCAGCAAGTCTCAAATTTCTGTGCCTCAGTTTCTCCAAAGTGAAGCTAATACTTCAAAAAAATTCATCACCGTTTGTGAGTGGCTCAGCTAACCCACCCAGCTGTGTCACAGACAAATGTGGAGATAAATAATCAAACAAGACTCAAGGACATAAGACAGAATAGCCCTATGCATTATATGGTGGCACAACTAAGGAAATGAACAAATAGGATGGAAATTACAGGAATCTCAGACTGCAAATATTGGAGTCACTGAATTGTCGTCAGTACTTGCCTGTTTGCTGTGCTTGAGTTGGAGATCCGGAAGCGCACTTGCTCAATGGCACTTTTTACCAGGGGGTCATTAGGATTCACCGAAGGGTGAACTACAAATTCTACCTGTACAACAAAGTAAAAACAGAAGAGTGTATAGAGGAGATTTACTTATACGGCTTCAGAGCAAATAGAAATTAATCACCATACAAAAGCAGTATTATCTGATGCCCTGCACATCCTTTATGTTTTACATTAACGGTTCCCAAGCTGTGATCTTCACATCACTTGTTGATGGTCCATGATCAACTGGCTGGTCACATGGTGCAGTTGTTTTCAGCTGCCTTGTCTGGACTTTTCACTGTAAAGAGCAGCCAGTAAAAGCAGCTGAAGCTAGGCTGAAATCCTGGCCCAACTGAAGTCAATGCCAAAACTCCCCTGGAATTCAGTAGGAGCAGGATTTGACCCAGGGACAAGGAGCCAACTACATAAGAGGAAGAGAGGAGACAGGAGCTGCCCTCAGACCTGAGCCCCCATGAGGCTTGATATCCCAGAGGGAGACGGAGGAACAGAACAAGTAGGTGTGGCCCATATTACATTTGAGAACCATATACATTTAGAAATGTTCCCTAATTTTTTAAGAAAAAAAATAAAGCCAAAAAAAGTAATTAAAACTACCTCAACTGTGAAATCTGTATAATTTTTAAAAACATGTTAAATACATATAGGGGAACATAACCCTGTAGGGCAGCATAAGGTGTAAATTTTTAACAGTGGGAGTAAATAACCATTGGAACAATTTACCAAGGGTCTTGGTGGATTCTCCATCACTGACAATTTTAAAATCAAGATTCGACGTTTTTCTAAAAGCTGTGCTCTAGAAATTATTTTGTGGAAGCTCTCTGGCCTCTGCTACACAGGAGGTCAGAATAGATGGTCACAATGGTCCCATCTGGCTTTGAATGCTAGTAACAGGCTGAAAAGTGTATGAAAGACTTCAAAAGTCCATAAGACTAACAAATTCCTATTAGAAGGAGTGCACCTTGAGGACTTCTCTCAGATCAGGCACTTAGATTTCACAAACTTTCTACTGCGCATGCTCAGCAGGTAATTTTCAGTGGATCATTATCAAACAGTAACTTTCACTCATGATTGTGTACACTCCTCCTCACTGAAGACTGTTTACATAGCAAGTACCAGTTTGAGTTGTGTGAAAGAAGTTCCAATCATTATTTCAAATTAAAGAATTTGTTTTTACCTCCACGAAACTCAAGAACAGATGCAGAGATTTTCATAGATGCATAGAATATCAGGATTGGAAGGGACCTCAGGAGGTCATCTAGTCCAACCCCCTGCTCAAAGCAGGACCAATCCCCAACTAATTTTGTTTAAACTTAAAGAACACACACCATTTTGGATGAAGATCAAGCTTGGGAAAATTCCCAAAGGTTAACTTATGAAGTTTTCACATGCTCTTACTTTCCAAGAGAGGGCTAAAGAAGGGAACTGTTTGACAGTCCGAACTATGCCGAGAGGGAGCAACCAGCCAAGTTACCAGAGAAGTGACAATGGGAAGTTCCAAGTACTAATTAGGAGGAGTCTTGGCTTGCTGAGTGTAGTCTCTGGGTAGCTTTTTTTGGGGTATTACTAATAAAACAAAGTATTTCTACAAGAAAGGCCTGATGGGTGTCGACATTGGAGAATATTTAATATAATATGCTGAGAGATCTACCTGTTACGTCATTTAGTTCTAAATTAAAAAATGGCCAAGAATAGCTTGATAATATGTAGTATAAGCAGCCATTTTGCTGCCACAGTTCCCAGCAGCAGAGACTCAGAGCAACAAGCTACCTTTTTGCTAATGCCATCTTGAATGACTGTTGTGCGGTAGAGTCTGACGAGCCCTTCTTGGGAAAGCTTGTGTACCAGTCGAACAATGGATTTCTTACAGCATTTCGTGGAAACACCTTCTTGCTTTTCCTGATCCATGATCATTTTCTGAAGCCTAGAACATGAAACAGCATCTTACACTTCTTAGCAGCAGTGACATTTCCATGCTGCTTAAAGCTGCAAAATCTATAGTGAGTTTGTGTTCAAAATTAGTTCTATTTTTAACCTTACACCAAACTGCCGCAGGCCACTCAACCCACATTTGAAAGCTCCATTTGTCACTGCCTGAAAGGAACATTTAGTCACCAACATCCTCTGGCAAACTTAAATTGTGATGTGTTTAGAAACAGTGGCTGAGATACAGCAACTGCAGTGTGGTATGTGCCTGATGTCATAATGTAGGAAAGATTTTGTTCTGGTTTTAAGCCAGTAACTAAACCGAGACTTGAACTTGGCTAGGCTGTGCCATAAGAACAACCCAGCTCTTCTTCTGAGGTTGCCATCCTGTTTTCCAGAATCTCCGCTTTCATTTTAAAAAAGGTAAGTTTAATGCTTAAGGCCGTGTAGAATAACTTGAAAATGTGAAAGGAGTGTGCCCCATGGCAATGATTTCTGGCTGCATCTGCAAACCCCGAAACAATCGCTCAGGGTTGCAAACTGCCTCATACATCTCAATGGGGCGTTAGATCAGCTGTGGTAGGATAATTTAAATGTCATCTATGTATAGGGGGGGTCTCCCGAGCCTGGATTGAGTGCACCCTGGGTCTCATCGCTTCTTTCATCAGATATTTACAAAGGCAGAGCTCGTGGGCTTCCCAGGTCTGGGGCAGAAGGATTTGCAGATAATGCAGTAAGCTGAAATGTGTGCCTCACCCAGGCAGTAAAGGCATTGCCGGTGCTCACTGCTCACAGAGAAGGAGTGCAGTCAGGAAACAGTTTTTTAAGCCCAGAATCCAGGGCATAGTCCCGAACAGGGGTGGGGGGCAGAATACATCCCTGAACGGGGAAGAGAACTAAACTAATTATACTAAAACTGATCTAAACACTAAGAAAAACTATGTGCAAACTATTTACAACTAGGCAGAAGTAAGTCATTCTTAGAAAACAAAGAGCATGAAGAAACAGTGGGTTCCGACTCAGGCCAGGCGGCAGTAAGAGGGAACTGGAGAGGCATCAACCCACACTACCTCTTACACCCTCGGCTGGGAGCACAAGGAGACACACTACGTATGTGTGGGTCAACTAACATTGCTAAGAAACACTTCCGGACTCAAGCGCCTGGCGTGCATCTGCACCCACACGTGGAATACTCATAGGGACCATCACTTGAAGAAGCTTATATATGCAATTAGACCTTTTATTGTTTATATGTTTATTGTGTCAGACTTATCCTAAAATAAATGTACTGTGCTTTGACAGAACTCTGTTACTCGTAGCTGCTGGCATACAGCTAATAGCCCTCTGAGACAAAGTGAAGTGCAGGGGTTAGACTTTAGTCAGACCTGCTGGGATAAACACAGTGAAGAATAAAGGGGCTGCAAACCTATACCTCTGCTCAGTAGGGAGATGGACTAGAGGCTTTGAGGGCATTCCTTGAGCAGACCATGGAGGGGGTCAAAAGGTGCAATTATTCTGAAACTGTAAATACCTGCATTCCTACAGTACAGAACATGCTGCCAACAGGAAACCAGGATCAACCACCATGTAATGAAGTGCACAGACTTTTCAAAGCAGTGATTGTGCTACCATAATGCTTCACGCTCCCACTAAACAAGTAAACAGCTTTCAGATCCTGTCTTACGTGAACAAGCTTTCGATTAAGCGGAGGTTTCGGACAGCTTCTACAATGAGATTTCGGCGCTTCAGTAGCCGGTATGTTTCATGAGATCTCTCCACTGCAGTGGTTCTGGAGCGCTTTTCCTTCTTTTGCTCAGCATTCTTCTAGTAAAGAGCATGGAGAGAGGAAATTCAGTCTGTACAAACTCAAGGAGTTCCTGTCTGCCCCCCTATCACCATAGTATCTGAGTCTCTCTCAACTTTAATGTGTTACCTTCTCAGCATCCTGGTAAGGCAGAGCAGTACTATTTATTCCCATCTCGTAGATGGGAACTGAAGCACAGACTAAGTGACCTGCCCAAGGTCATACAGGGAGTCTGGTGGAGCAGAGAACTGAACCCAGCTTTCCCATGTCTGAAGCTTGTGTCCTAAACAACTGGTCTATCTTCCACCAAACTTCAATAACCATGCCCAAATCATGCAACACCATCAGGTTTTGAACCCTGAACCTTCAGCACCAGATCTCTACCACTCCAACTTCAGGATGACTTTAGGTCTAGCACATGCTAGCTCTTCCTACAAATCTCACTCAGTTTTAGCCCTACGGCATTTGGCTATGTTTGTTTCTGAGTGTTTTAGGTAAGTGGCGATCAATGTGCACAGTGACTGAAGAAGAAAGTCTGCTCAGCGTGCAAGCAAGGAGTGGCATTTCCCAAGCCCCCAAAGCTGAAAGACTGACAATGGGGAAGTTCCTATGAATGCAGTTTCATCCTCTCATTCCACTGCCTAAACTTTGAACTGCATGACTCAACTAGGCTGCCGATAACCTTTAAACAGAACCAGGCTGAATGTGTGCAGGGAGATGGGGAAGCAGAGGGACAAAATAACCAATGTGAAACAAAGGGATTGTAACTGGAAGTCTTGCTATGAAAAGTAGAAAACTGTCACTCAGAGGGTCACCTGCCCAATGTTGCAGGAATTCTCATACTTCAAGCAGCTGTACCAACAAGACAGCAAGTATCAGGCCATAATATCGTACCTTGGGGTCCTCAAGTCTGACCTCCTCAATCACAGCCATATCCCCATCTTCATCTATGGAATGAGTGCCTAGAGAGAGATTAGAGTCCTGCTTTATAGTGTCCAAACTAGAATCCTCCTCTGCAAATCCATCAGGGAGCTCATCGGGATCTTCAAGAAGGCGGGGGGAAGGCAGCTTCTGCACTGGGATCTTCGTGGCTTGGAACTTGCAGCCTAATTTAAGAACACCGAGAAGTCCAGTTAGGCTGGCCACTTCATTGTCCAGTTGCTACAGGTTTTCCCACGGCCCAGCCATTCCCTAGATGACAGGGACCTAGCCCAAGCCTGCAGACAGGTTCGCTTAAAGTGTCTCCTGCTATACTCTTCAAGCATCTTCTATCCGATAAGGCCATTGCAGGAAACAGGGAGGCTCAGGGAGAGTAAACAGCTATGCTCAGTATTAAAAATCTAAATATTATTTGAGTGAATTCTGGACATTTACATCGTTCAGGTGCTGCTCATTTCCCCCCTCCCTGACTGCAGGTAAAAGACTCTCCAGGTAGATTCCTACCTGATAGTAGGGGGTAGGATTAGCTTGGTCAGCAGCTGCGGCCTGAAGAAAGGGGGGGGAGGGGGAGGAGGTTGTCTCCCGCTTCAAAGACTGTCTTGCCTGAGAGGAACCTCCCCTGGAGCATGAAAAGAGCAGGAGTTCACAACATGCACCTCTGCAGCCTTTCTATAAATCTATGGCAGGTCAGGTGACCCCTTCCCACAGCTCATTGGAGAGATGGATGGGAATGCACAGGGGACTGGGAAGAAGCACCTGTGCCACAGCCCTACACCAGTTTCCCAAGAGTCTAGCAGCCTTAGGCAAGGAAGGTGTTCCAACTCCCCAGCAGAAGGAAGAGACTGCGGAATTAGGAATGAATGTGTCACCCTTGCCCCCCAACAATACAATAAGGTTTGGGGAGAGAACACCAACCACAAACAGGGTGCAGGCAGTGCTGCAGAAGAGACTTTTTTTCTTTTTTTAAAGAAACCTGATGTCCTCTCCATTTTCTTCAAAGGAAACCTACATGAGAAAGCCAGGCTCCCCAGAGAACCATTCTCTACCTTTAGCTGGCGTTGACTGATGTGGACCATCTCGGAAACTGAATTTCAGCAGTGAATCTGAGTTGGCCTTCACTCCTTTTTCTCGTTTCTTGTTGTATTTCATCTCTTCCTCATTATCTGATTCTGAGAGGAAAGTGTCTTCTTCTACAGGAGACAGATCTTCCTCAGGCAGGGAGTCTTCGTGCACTAGAGCCAAGCTAACTGTTGCTAACTGTTCACTCCGGGCCTTCTCCCTCTCAAACTGACGGCTTAAATCACTTTCTTCTGCAAAAACGTGTGAAATATACTTTGTTGTTCGTTGCCGACCTTCATCTTCCATAAATCCCTAAGAGGACTGAAAGTCATTATTTTGGCAAATTCTTCCGTTTCTCCCTCCGTTATCCTTGTCCTCTGACCACCCAGATTCTGAACTCCTCCTCCTCATAGCCCCACCTCCCAAAGCTTTAATCCCTAGTCTTAAACAACTAGGCCGGCCACGCTGGCAGCTCATGGAAAACAGAGAAACATTCTGTTTACACAAAAATTCTGTATCCTGCATAGAAAACAATCACATACCACGATATATTTTCTCTTATTCTGTATTGGAGACATCTGAACAAAACCAAGGTATTTGTTTCTTAATCAGTTTGATGCATACTCTTCTAGAATCTTAATTCTCTGTGAAGTTACTGGAATATGGGATTTACAAGGCTGGATCAGACCAGGGGACCTTTTACTCCATTATCTGGTCTGACAGTGGCCAGAACCAGATGCTTCAAGTGTAGAAAAGCCCAGAACAAACACTTAAGGAATTTCTTCCTACCTCCACCCCAATCAATGAATGGTTGGTTTATGTCCTGAAGAATGTTTATATCCCTTTTATAATCTTATATAAAGTAACTCTAGATATGAATCCTGGGAATATATATATATATATATTTTAAATCCTACGAATTTCTTGGCCACAATGACACGAAATCTTATTAAAACAACTGCTATACTGAAGGGTTGAAGGGTAGCAAATGTACCTATACTTAAAAAAGGCTCTTGGGGTGATCCAGGCAATTATTGTCCAGTAAGCCTTATATGGTAAACTGGTTAAAATGATAGTTAAAACTAGAACAAGAAAAAACCTGGAAGATCAAGGTATGACAGGGTTTAACAGCATAACTTCCTCAAAGGAAAATAATGCATCACTAATCTCTTAGAATTCTTTGTTACTTTAGTGACATGTTCAGATAAAGGAGAACCAATTGACAATTTATTTAAATTTCAAAAGGCCTTTTGACAAGGTCTCTCAGTAGAAGTTACTAAAGCTTTATCTATGCCGGGAGGTTTACCTTGCACTGAGTTTTTGCGTATTAGAGTGTATGCACTGATTGTGTACACACCATCAACTGTTTTCTGATCCAATACATGTAACTGTGTCTACATGGGGACTGTGCACCATTATGGGCGAGTACCACATGATGCTTTGCTTCACTTCTGGGTTCTACACATTCCGGGACTTTTCTCCCTGTGTATTATGGGATACATAATGAAGTCAGCTGGAAAGGATTTGAATTCTGGGGGTCAAACTCAATTTCCATATCTTCTTTCCCACTCTCTCATCTAGGTGAGCCCGTGCCATTTTCAAAAAGCCAGCATTTTCTGTCTCCTATCATGTACGGGTAAATTAAGTATTGGGGCAGCTAACCAGGGACTGGGCAAGGAGGGGCATGGCTTGGGGAATTTGTGTATTGCACCTTGGCAAGTAGGTTTAGGCCTAGATTTTTAAAGGTATTAGGCATGGCTGCACTCAACGTTGCAACACCTAATTGAGCCTAAATCTCATTTTCAAATCTCATTTTCAACTGTCAATGGAATTTAGGCTCCTAAGTGCCTAAATCCATTTCAGAAATGAGATTTAGGATACCAAATCAGTCATGTGTTGCAATGCTGAGCACAACAATGCCTAAACACCTTAAAATTCTATGCTGTTGATGTTGAATTAATTTTTCAAATACTGCCTTCACCATTCATTATTTTTCATATGCTATCCCTTATCTGTCTCACTTCTAAACTACAGGCCTTTTTTTTCACCGGCCATCTTCAAATCCCTTTTTATTTTTTCTCTTTTTTGAGAAAAAGTGACCAATAAGTTATAATTTATTTCCACAATGATGGTATATGTAACCCTGTCTTTAATCTCATTTTAATCCACAAGACATTACCTTGACAACTTTGTATCTCTCTAGAAGACGACAAAGCATCCGTGCTTCTAGCTTCCCCACATTCATAGCCGATCGAATTTCCGCCTGAGAAATTCCTTTGGTTCCCCTACTTTCAACTGTTTTAGGGAGGGAAAAAAGTTTAAACTTAAGTTTACAGGAATCACCTCATACTGAAACAATCTGGCTGAGATGCAGGGGCCATCAGATCCGGCCTGAACAACTGTTGAACATCACTATCTTAAAAGCTTAAGATTTTCAAACATACATCAGAATGTCTACTTCAACACTTACTACTATAAATCATTTTCACTGGCATACACACGTAATACAGTGTTGTACAATAGAATATGCGCATCTAAGACTGTAAAAAAGATTTCTACTACATTATATTTGTGAAATAGTATGTGCTAATTTAGTAAAGAAGACCATAATGCAAGTTCACAAGGGGCAGAGTTAAGTCTGCCAGTGCAAATTTGAGTGGTTAGCTGTGAAAAGAAAAGTTACTATAAGGTAAGTAACTGAACTGTGCTTCTCCAAGATGTTCTGTGCATGTGGATCCCTCTCATGGTGTGGTAGCACCCCCTGCACAGGAGTTCAGAAACTTCAAAAGCAGGGTCCATTAAGGGGTCATGCATGCACCCTTTATGTCCTTGCGCCCCCTCTCCTAAGGACATAAAAGGCAGTGTGACCCTGCTCACTCCCTCAGTTCCTTCTTGCCATCCAGAATCTCAAAGAGTCTCTGAGCTGTGGGTCATGGGATCCACATGCAAAGAACATCTTTAAAAGTCACAGTTACTATAAGTAAGCATTCCTCCTTCTTTGAGTTCCTGTGCATGTGGCTCTCTCTCATGGTGATTAACAGACAATTCAGAGATCGAGGTGATGGGAACTCAGAGCTCATTTGAACAGAGATTGTAGGTCTGCTCTTCCCATTTGTGCATCTACTCTGAAATCTGATACCAAGGAATAATGCTTGGAAAAAATATACAATGAAGATCAATTTGCTGCTCTGCAAATTTCAGATATTGGTGTCCTACTGAAGCACACTGTTGAGGCTGTGTGGGGTATGGCAGAATGAGCAGTTATTCTGGCTGGAGTTTGTTAATAAGGTAGGAAATTTTTATACACTTCATTGTCCATTTTGATAATTTTTGAGAGGAGACTGATTTGCCCTTTGAAGCACTGCCATCAGCAATAAAAAGACAGTTCAGGAAATCACCAAGATGTCTTATATTAAGGTAGTATAAAAACATGAGAATGCCCATCCTGAGTCAGACCAATGGTCCATCTAGCTCAGTATCCTGTCTTCCAACCATGGCCAGTGCCAGATGCTTCAGAGGGAATGAAAAGAACAGGGCAATTATTGAGTGATCCACTGCCTGTCATCCAAAGCCAGCTCCTGGCAGTTAGAGGCTTAGGGACACTCAGACGATGGAGCTGCATCCCTGAAAATCTTGGTTATTAGCCATTGATAAACCTATCTTTCATGAACTTATCTAATTCCTTTTTGAACCCAGCTATACCTCTGGCCTTCACAACATCCCTTGGCAATAAGTTCCACAGGCTGTCTGTGCATTGTGTGAAGAAGTACTACCTTATAGTTTGTTTTAACCCTGCTGCCCATTAATTTCAGTGGGTGACCCCTTGTTCTTGTGTTATGCGAAGGGGTAAATAACACTTCCTTATTCACTTTCTCCACACCAAACTTTAGATTTAAGTTTGAGAACAGATGTAAGGTTGATTTTACTGAGTCTGAGACCTGCTGAGCTGATCTTCTGCAAATTAACCAATCGTTGAGGAATGGGTACACAAATACCCGGATGATGGAGCTGGGCACATACTACAAACAAGCATTTTGTAAACACCAGGAGCAGTGAAGAAGCTGAACAGGAGAACCCTGAATTGATGATTGTGTAGTACTTGGAAATGAAGAAGTTTCTTGATATTGCAACATGAAAAGGTGTCTTGCAAATTGAGGGTACTGAACCAGTCCATGAGATCTAATGAATGTGTGATAGATGCCAAAGTCACTATGCAGAATTTTGTATTGATTGAGGTGTTAAGGAACCTGAGGTCCAGTATAGGGAATAAAATCATTTTCCCTGGAAGGGTAGGAGGGCTGGCTCTACTGCTCCAAACTCCAGTAGTGATAGTATTTCTGGACACATGACTCATGTGAGATTGGTTCCTCAAGAGAGACAGGGAGGGTAGTGGTGGGGGAGGGTATGATATGGAATTGGAGGGTGTACCCTTCCTGGATGACTTGTAAGACTCAACAGTCTGACATCATGACATCCAGGCATATTTGAAAAAGGAAAGGCAGGTACCAAAAAAGGGAAGAGAAGGGTACAGGATCCACAGTCTAATGCAGAATCCTTAACCGAAGCTTAAAAATTGTTGCTATCCTGTTGGTACTCTAGCCACTTCTCTCCTGCTGAATTACCAACATGGTATCTGTTGCTCCTCATTTTTTTTACTAAAGTTGAACTGTTCTTGCTCAAGGAAGGATTCCATCATTCTCCTAATCCTAGCAATGAAGATGTATTCCTGTATCTTCATCCCATGTGATAGCAACTTTATTCCTTGATATAATTTCCTCATTCCTGGATGCTTCCCTTCTCATGTTCTGGGATTAAGATAGACTTGCACCAATCTCCCACACGAACAGAAACTAAAATTGCTAAAAGAGAGTACTGTTAATTGCCTAGGCCAGAATATCTCAGAGGTTTTATCCATACGCACATTTTCTCCCAGTTTGAGAACCCCTGTTGTAAATGTTGCATTCTAGAAGTTAAAGGAATTGTATGACACAAGGAAGATGTTGAAATATATAAACTAGGGTATGTCTTTGAATTTTAAAAGAAATTGCTTAAAAAGGGCAGAAATCCAGTTAATAATGTGGGCTAATACTGAAATACAATCCTTGAAATTAATCAAACAGAAAAGGCCTCCAATAAGGAAAGAATTGAAGAAATGCATTATACACAGATGCCATCTACTGGATGCCAATGGAAGCAGCAGAGATACAGAACTGAAGTCTGAATGCTTATTTGGCATGTGTCCAACAGAAATCCAGAGGATGACCCTCTCCAATGGCCCCTGGAATCACGGCATATAAAACTGAGGACCCCACAGCTCATTGAGCGGGGAAAGACTCTTTTCGTCCAGGGCCACAGGAACAAGAGTTGATTGAACCCATGAAGAAGCTGCAGAAGCCTAAATGCAACCGATGCCTCGAACAACTGCATGGAAAGGACTCTTCCCCCCATCCCTGGTTTAAGTGGTGAGATTTCATTTCAAAGATTAGCTTGCTGAGTCTACACCTCAAGTAACTATATCTTAGACCAGTAAGTATTAGTCTTACCGGTTAATCCGCCTTAACTGTTAATCCCGGGCCAGCTGGCCAACACCAGTGGCCCTGCTGCCTGGCCAGAGCAGCGCCACCTGGCTGGAGCAGTGGCCCCAGCCGGCGGGATCGGCCCCTGCCACGCGGGCCAGCAGAATTGGCCTCTGCTGCTTAATCAGTTAACTGTTTAAATGACATTTTTAATCGTTTAAAGGGTTAACTTTTTAAATGGTATTTCATCCCTAATGCTGTGCTTTATAAGTTCAAGCAAATTGGCCTAAGAGAGATATGAACCATAATTTTAAGCAATTCCTTTTGATATTCTAAACCTGTTTAAAACAAATAAAAGGAAGTATTTCTTCACACAACGAACAGTCAACCTGTGGAACTCCTTGCCAGAGGATGTTGTGAAGGCCAAGACCATAACAGGGTTCAAAAAAGAACTAGATAAGTTCATGGAGGATAGGTCCATCAATGGATATTAGCCAGGATGGGCAGGAATGGTGTCCCTAGCCTCTGTTTGCCAGAAACTGGGAATGAGCGACAGGGGATGGATCACTTGATGATTACCTGTTCTGTTCATTGCCTCTGGGGCACCTGGCACTGGCCATTGTTGGAAGACAGGATACTGGGCTAGATGGACCCTTGGTCTGACCCAGTAAGGCCATTCTTATGTTCTGCTTTGACACCAAACCATTCAAATAGCAGGCAGTTAGAAGTGCCTTACAGACACGTATATTCTTACTCCTCGAAGAAATACTGGAATTGTGATAAGTGTATTAGATACTACACAACTGATTATCACAAGTAAACATTACAAGAAATTTTGGTGATTTGCATTAAAGTAACTGCTGAGCCTCAACCCTAGTCTATGACAACTGCTTGTAAGATTATATTGTTGTGCTCAGTACAGGCCTAAAACACTGGTTTTGTCTACCCTTGATTGATGAACTGTTGATTGTATACTAATGTGGTTCTGGGTGAATTAATACATCATTGATTGGTTAAGAGAAACAAAGTGTACTGATCTGAGAAGTACTGCCCAAGATAAAAGTTGGCCTGAAAAGAACCTGTCATTAAATTAGTAAACTAACGCTTCCTGGACTCAATAAAAAGGGGTTATTAATCTATTAGATTCCATCTAACATTGGCTATAACATTCATCAAGCTGAAATCTAGTTTATTAGATTTCAGTTTTAAAATCTGACTGGTACCCTGGCAAATCATAAAACTGATCCCCATTGACGTTTACACAAGGCTGAGTGCAGGGGAACAAAGCCATTTAATAAGTGACAGTGTGGATGAGGTAGTAGGCAAGATGCTAGGGTGGAGCTAGATATGAAGGGAGAGGCCAGGATTAAGAGCAGCAAAGGAGTGGCTGTTCTCACACCCCGCTCTTTACTATAAGGTGTCAGTTTTTTTTGTTTTTTTTTTAAACTCTGAAAGGGGAAGGGATGGGAAAAGGAAGAGGGCAGCCCTTTTTCTTCCCCACCAACCTCCTTCATTCCCCATCAGCATGCTTCTGTGTGATCCCATCCCCACCTCCCTTTTTCACTTTGAAAATATAAACAGTCTACAGCAGGGATCAGCAACCTCTGGCACGCAACTCGCCAGGGTAAGCACCCTGGCCGGCCAGGCCGGTTTGTTTACCTGCCGCGTCCACAGGTTGGGCCGATCATGGCTCCCACTGGCCGCAGTTCACCGCTCCAGGCCAATGGGGGCTGCAGGAAGTGGCGCGGGATGAGAGATGTGCTGGCTGCCGTGTCCCGCCGCCCCCATTGGCCTGGAGCGGCAAACCGCGGCCAGTGGGAGCTGTGATCGGCCGAACCTGCAGACGCGGCAGGTAAACAAACCGGCCCGGCCTGCCAGGGGGCTTACCCTGGCGAGCCGCGTGCCAAAGGTGCCGATCTCTGGTCTACAGAGAAGGGACAGAGGTGATGGCAATTGAGGCAGCTTGCTACTTTCAGCCCCACCAGTTACTCTGGGCACCAGCCACCACTGCTATGATGGATACAGAAGTCCTGCATTTTTTTCCCCCATTACAAATTCAAATCCTGTCTAGGCTTGGCCTGGAGAGCTAGTGTAAGTGACGACAAAGAGGCAAAGCCGCATCTAACCTAGAAAAAGAGGCGATATTTAAAAACATTAGCTAACATGTTTTAAAAAAATAGTATGGACTTAATTTAACCTCCTTTAAAAAAATGTTATCTGGCTAAGTAACATTTTTAAACAACCTATTTCCTAGTGTAGAAAGGGCCCAAGAGAGCAAAAATTGAGCTGTTAGAGGGAAGAGATTTTTAGCAAGTTTTTAAAACTCTTGGCTCATTTTTCTTAACTATTTTACTCCAATGCCAAACTGACATTTTGAATAAGGAAGCTTTGTTAATCATTAAGCACCCATACTCCTTTTAAGAGTTCACAAACAAGCCTTAGACATCTCATTTTTATATCCTGGTAGTTCCTAGCAACCAAAACTGGGACAGAGGAGCGCCCAATGTGCTAGACACTGTCACACATGGTAAAAGACAATCCTGCTCTGAACAGATGAGACAAAGGGTGGGAGAATAATTATTTTTCCCATTTTAAAGATATGCACAAGAATCTAATGTACAAAGTAAAGACAATTTCAAAATTAAGCCAGTAAGAAAATATTCAGTTCATTTTCATGCAGGTAACAACATATGAACTGAATACACACACAGAACCTGATTACATTACCTACTTAGCTCATAAGCCTGCGTAAGCATATCCCGCTCATAAACAATATCTACAGGCTGGACAGTTTTTGTGATCATCTCTTCCTCCTCATCATCATGGTAATCATCCACTTTCTTTCGAAATTCCTTCACTAGTTTGAGGCATCGGACCATGACATCAGTCCCTGAGAACACATGATACTACTGGTTAGTAAAATAACTGAACAAAAATCTATGGGTGAAAAGGAGGGATCCACATGAAAAATAAGTTAATTAGTTTCTCTCAGCATTGACAAACAGAATGACATTCCAGTTAAGTAACTTAATGAATTACCACAAGTGGAAGTGGGCACTTGCATATGGGCCTGATGATAATTCTCACAGCCCTGAGGTTTTAAACGATGGATACAGATGGAAAGGTCTCCTGCTCACTTGCAAAGATACCCTAAGTTATCTCTAGGGTCAAACAATGACGTATTTGAGGGAATGTGAAAATGGTCCTATGAAAGGACATAATATGAAATTAGGGAACTTTTAACTATGTGCAGGAAGGTGTGTGAATGGTGATCCTGTGAGATACATCTCTTCAGAAAACCAATTTAGATTGCAGTGTCTCTTCAAAGACACTGTCCCTTTGCTCTGATAATCACCTAACAAATGTCTGGGTCTTCTAAAGAAAGTAATTAACTGTAATAATTTTATCTACCAAAATGTAATACCACCCTTGAAGATTTACAGCCCTTCTATTCTATGAAAACGATAGACTCAGGGAACCTGGTTACAAAACAGCTATCTTTTGAGCTGTTGTAATATGGTTAAAATGTATAATGTGGATGAAACATCACAGTGCTGGAACCAGGACTAAACCAACAGATTTGTTTCAGGTTTTCCATGCAGACTTGGGAAAACGATGTGGCATTAGTCACAGTCATCAGAAGGCTCTCCTGATAACAATACATATGGACAAGAAACTCTTAAAAGTTTACCTTTTGCAGCCATGAAACAGTGGAAAACTTAGTACTGTGCATCTAGGGCAGGGGTTAGCAACCTTTCAGAAGTGGTGTGCCGAGTCTTCATTTATTCACTCTAATTTAAGGTTTTGCGTGCCAGTAATACATTTTAAAGTTTTTAAGGTCTCTTTCTATAAGTCTATAATATAGAACTAAACTATTGTTGTATGTAAAGTAAATAAGGGTTTTAAAATGTTTAAGAAGCTTCATTTAAAATTAAATTAAAATGCAGAGCCCCCTGGACCGGTGGCCAGGACCCGGGCAGTGTGAATGCCACTGAAAATCAGCTCGCGTGCTGCCTTTGGCACGCGTGCCATAGGTTGCCTACCCCTGATCTAGGGAATGGTAAGATTTGTTAACACAAATGGCAGACTGAAAAATATTTGGGAAAAATACACACCGTGAAAACGGGTATTTGGTAGAAAATCTTTCCTGGGTCTAAAACTGATGCACATAAGGAAGAATGACATTAGTACCTTAATGACAGGTTTCAGAGTAGCAACCGTGTTAGTCTGTATCCGCAAAAAGAAGAACAGGAGTACTTGTGGCACCTTAGAGACTAACAAATTTATTAGAGCATAAGCTTTCGTGGACTACAGCCCACTTCTTTGGATGCATATAGAATGGAACATATATTGAGGAGATATATATACACACACATACAGAGAGCATAAACAGGTGGGAGTTGTCTTACCAACTCTGAGAGGCCAATTAATTAAGAGAAAAAAACTTTTGAAGTGATAATCAAGCTAGCCCAGTACAGTTTGATAAGAAGTGTGAGAATACTTACAAGGGGAGATAGATTCAATGTTTGTAATGGCTCAGCCATTCCCAGTCCTTATTCAAACCGGAGTTGATTGTGTCTAGTTTGCATATCAATTCTAGCTCAGCAGTCTCTCGGAGTCTGTTTTTGAAGTTTTTCTGTTGTAATATAGCCACCCGCAGGTCTGTCACTGAATGACCAGACAGGTTAAAGTGTTCTCCCACTGGTTTTTGAGTATTTTGATTCCTGATGTCAGATTTGTGTCCATTAATTCTTTTGCGTAGAGACTGTCCGGTTTGGCCAATGTACATGGCAGAGGGGCATTGCTGGCACATGATGGCATATATCACATTGGTTCACCTGCACATCTGCACACCGGACAGTCTCTACGCAAAAGAATTAATGGACACAAATCTGACATCAGGAATCAAAATACTCAAAAACCAGTGGGAGAACACTTTAACCTGTCTGGTCATTCAGTGACAGACCTGTGGGTGGCTATATTACAACAGAAAAACTTCAAAAACAGACTCCAACGAGAGACTGCTGAGCTAGAATTGATATGCAAACTAGACACAATCAACTCCGGTTTGAATAAGGACTGGGAATGGCTGAGCCATTACAAACATTGAATCTATCTCCCCTTGTAAGTATTCTCACACTTCTTATCAAACTGTCTGTACTGGGCTAGCTTATCACTTCAAAAGTTTTTTTTCTCTTAATTAATTGGCCTCTCAGAGTTGGTAAGACAATTCCCACCTGTTTATGCTCTCTGTATGTGTGTATATATATCTCCTCAATATATGTTCCATTCTATATGCATCCGAAGAAGTGGGCTGTAGTCCACGAAAGCTTATGCTCTAATCAATTTGTTAGTCTCTAAGGTGCCACAAGTACTCCTGTTCTTCTTTTTATTAGTACCTTACCTAACCATATCATAATCCCACTAATCCCTGGTTTATTATTAATACTCAATATATCCCTGGATTGGATAATGATTTCAGGTGAGTTGCGTTGTGTACTAACAAATTTATAACTTTATATATACACCTGAGATGCAAAGGAAGCTTTACCTTTAAACACTCTGCAATTTAAGATTTTGGTTAATTTATACAATTGATGACATCAGTGCGTACATAATAAAGATGTGGCTGCAATTACCTTTCTTTGTTTTATAGGGTCCACCATCAGGGTGCAAGTCCTGTAACGGGGTGGATAATACTTTGGCCAGGCCAGCATTCATCATATATTGATACAGACGTTTGAATGTTCTTTCACAGAGACCCTACAATAACAGTAACAGTAAAGAGAAATGAAAAAGATGTCACTATTTTAAGGAGCATTCCCTACAAATCAGGAAGTTAACAGCAGCTAAACCCTTGACTTTCATAGAAAAGTAAACAGAAGCACCTCAGGGACAGAAAGACGTTTCTGACTCAGTTACTATATGCCTCTAGCCCCTTGACCAGGACTTGAGATCCCACTTCTTTTTCATTTACCTAGTTTGTAGTACCCGGTTGTCTTTCCCTGTCTAGAAACTCCATTATCTGTCTTGGAAAATAGCTTTCCCACTATCACATCTGCCTCTAATTACCATCCCTTGCCTCCTTTCTTCCACTGTGTTCAGTTTATTCAAACGTCCTAGATCTCAACTAAATCCTTCATTCCATTCAATCCTGCTTCTGCCCTCTCCATTCAGAACTGTCAAGATCAAAAATAATAATATATTACAAATGGAAGAAAGGGAAAGTTGATAGCAATGAATGTAAATCAGAAGCTAGGAATTGTAGAAAATTGATCAGGGAAGCAAAGGGACACACAGAGAACTCTATGGCCAGCAGAGTTAAGGATAAGGAGGAGGTTATTTTAAGCACATCAGGAACAAAAAGAATCCTAACAATGGCTCTGGTCCACTACTAAATGGAAATGGTAGAATTAATAATAATGCCAAAACAGAAGTAGTGTTCAATAAATATTTATGTTTTATATTCGGGAAAAGAACAGATGATGCAGTCATATCATCTGATAACACTCTTTCCATTCCGCTGGTATCTTAGAAGGATGTTAAACAGAAGCTACTAAAGATAGACATTTTAAAATCAGCAGGTCAAGATAACTTGCATCTAAGAGTTTTAAAAGAGCTGGCCAAGAAGCAGGCTGGGCCATTAATGCTGATTTTCAAGAAGTCTTAGAACAGGGAAGTTCCAGAAGACTGAAAGAAAGCTAATGTTGTGCCAGTATTCTAAAAGGGCAGATGGGATGACCTGGGTAATTTTAGGCCTGTCAGTCTGACATTGATCCTGGGCAAGATAATGGAGCAGCTGATACAGGACTCGATTAACAGAGAATTAAAGGAGGGTAATATAATTAACGCACATTTTATGACATTACAGGTTTGGTTGATAAAAGTAAAAGTGTTGATGTAATAGACCTTTTTAAGGCAATGTTGGGGCACTTCTCACAGCCCCTCACGTACCAGCTCCTGACTTCCTTGTGACCCAAATGGAGTTGAAGCAGCCAAAGGAAGACGAGAAACTAGTAACTAATGGGATATGAGGAGTTCAGCTACCAGCTGGAGGCAACATAGAAGAGAGCAGAGGAACCCCAGAGTTCATACAAAACACTGTAGCCAGTGTGAAGGGGAAAGTGATCTGCATTCCCCTTGCTCCCAGAAGCAGAGAAGAGGGGATCACAGAGCCCCTTCCGCTCCCACTGCTCTCCTCCCTTCAGGAGTGGGGGAAAAGGTAGCCCCAAACCTATCTTCAGAGCAGGCACCTTAGGAGGCTGCTCGCTGCAGCTATGCAGCTCCAGAGGCTCCCAATGGGGTGGGAGAAGCAGAGGCCTACCTTCCAATCCTAGTCTGCCTCTCTGGGCTCCCGTCCCAGTCCCATCGCACCCCTCCCCCACCGGTTCTCAATCTGCCAGTCTTTTCCTGTTCCTCCTCCCCCCCCCAACTTTTACTCCCAGTTTCTCTCCATCTGCCACCTTCCAAGTCCCAGTCTCCCACAGGTTCCATGTCCCAGTTTACTCCCTCTGGTCTGGCTCTAGTCCCTTCTGCATCCAATTCAGAAAGCTTACGCCTTCATGATGCCTGGGCCCAGAAAAAGCAGCACCAAGAACACAGGCTCTTACTTCCAGTGCCTGGCTCCACCCCAGCCCAACCTGCATCAGCCAAGAGTGGCAATGGCAGACAAAGCCCTGCTTAGCCCCTTCAGCCTGGACAGGCGTATGCTCACTGCAGATGGAGTCTTTGGAGAACGTAGCTGTGAAGCTCCAACAAGTCTCTACTGAGTACATGTGGACTGAGATTTTTCAGAGGCTTAAAACCTGGCCAAATTTTAGTACTTTTTCACCATAAGAGTAAAAAGCACCTCCCTGACACAAAGGCCACCCGCTTCTAAATATCAAGTCCTTGCTCCAGAACATGGGGGCACTAGAGATTCTCAGAGAAATGTTGTTTATTTAATATGATAAACAACATTTTCCTTATACCTCATTCTGGGCAATGGCTGAGCCATTTTGTCTGAAACTTTCTAAAGTTTGTTTTGAATTAGACACCTCACACTGAAAATTTCAGCCTGAGAAGTTAAAGTCTGGCACTTAGAAGCAATGGAAAACAGGTCTGTTTAATGGGAAGTATTATAAGGTTGTCTGACACTTCTCATTATACAGACCAGTTCTGCTTGTAATGCTGAATTTTTGGATTTCATTAACAGCAAACTGAGAACTTGAAAGCAAATGATAATCTCACCAGTTCTTCCCTCAGATTCCCCAATGTTTCCATTTTGTTTGGTCGAGTGCTCAGCATACCTGAGAGCTTCTCCATAAGAATATCATATTTACTCCTCCTAAAACAAAAGAAAGTTATTCAACACATGAACTTCATGAGCACTGACTTTTACATCCAGAAATATCACAGAAAACGCTAGTTACCATCACGGAGGTAGACCGAGAAATAAAAAGCAAAGATTTTAGCAACATTTGAGGGGAAAATCAAGTTGTTTATGTTAAGGTCTTACAAAAAATAGATGCAATCCAATTTTTGACTCAAAACCCAACATTTCATTTGAGTGCCCTTGGTTTAAGATGTGCACTAATTTTGAAAAGTTGGGATCCCTACTGGTTAATTCCCCTCAGAAACAGTGGCGCTGAATATGTTTCTAAACCTTTTCCAATAGGCTGTTGGACTTCTTCAAAACTTCTCTAAAAGTTGATAAACCCAATATAGATTTCAGCAGAGCTTTTGAGCTACATTAGTACTTCACAGTACCCTGATGACTTCCCAAAATTATCTCTACCCATCATATTCCCCATATCTTGATTTATGCTATCAATCCCTGGTTTGCCTCCTGGAAGCATGAAAACATGAAAAGCTTTCTGAAGTCCATGTAGGTTCAATGGTTCCTACTAACAGGCCTTAGTTACAGGACTACCTACTCTTTGTCAAACAATATTCAAAGGTTGGATGCTTATCAGATATAAAACTATATTTGATATAAACAGTGTTTGTCATGGGAAACTAAGAAGTCATACTTCACAATTTTTTTTACCCACTTCATATTTAAAAGCCCACACTCTGTTACATTTGTCATATACAGAGTTGAATTTTTAAAAATTTATGGAGGAGTTCATTTCATTTACACACAGAGTGCTGGTTAGGGGAATGCCCTTCACCCATGTGAGCCAAACAGCAGATGCAAATATCCAATACCAGGAAGACAGTCAGATACACAAGCTGTTCTGAAGCCAGGCCTGCTGTTTCACTACGACCAAGTCAAAGCCAGTGCAGGCTCTAACTATGCAACAGAGGAAAAGAGAGTCAGAAGTAAAAATTCACTAGAAAGCGCTGTAGAAGCTATCCAATAATAACACAGCTATTAAAACAATGTACAAGAAAAATCAGGTCTCTGTAGGACAAGACCTGGCAGCAGGATACCTACCATGCAATCCATGGCTGGAGGAGGAGCACACATCCTTTATACAACCTCCGTTTCTGAATGCTTAACCACTGTGAGGAGGAGCTAATTCAGTAACCAACAGGCACTGCTTCCAGAAAGTTTTGATGGTCCTATGGCACCAGGGGCATGTCCTAATGGTAAGAAACTACACATGCCACCCTGAAGAACCACCTAACTTCTGTTTGGTACATACCTGTCAACATGAAAGCGGTTCAAAAGCAGAAGAATGGAGTGCTGCTGGGCTCCACTTGGTAGTCTTATGACATGGGACTGCATTGAAATGAGACCATTTCTGTCTAATACTCTTCTGTGATAATGCATTTTACCAGCATCCACCCTAGAGAAGACAAGACATCCACAGAACCTCCCATGATGGCTTGTAAATAAATGTAATAAACAAATTATATTCATATAGCACCCATCATCCCAACGCCCTTTACAAATTTAAATTACTATACAAATTGCCTGTACAACCTTAATTCAGCCCGCTTGTGCATATACATATGATAGTTTTATTACATCATCACATACCACTTTCTCCACAGGGCCTCATTCAGTGTACAGGAAATGAATCAGGGTAGTATACTGAATGAGGCTGTTGTCGATAAGATTCAGCCTCATTTGCTGCTGAAGTTAGGTGTATAATAAATGAGAAAAAATACTATTAGAAAAGAAAGGATGGTCTTATGGTTAAGGCAGCTGAATGTCACACTGAGAGATTGGATTTTATCTCCGCTTCTGCCACATGATGCTGGGCAAGTCACTTAAATCAAATTTTTCACAGGTGGCACTAACTGCATTTTTCATTTTCTAGGTGCTTAACTTGAAACAAACTGGTGTCTGATTTGCAAAAGTGCTGAGAAGTCATAGCTACAGTTGAACTCAATGGGAGCTGTGCTCTGAGTGTATGAAATTCTACAAAAATATTGATTGACAGAGCCAGACGAGTACCCAGAAGTCACCTCCTACAGGACAGGCCCAACAGGGAAAGTGACAGGGCGCCACTGGCTGTTGCCTTGGGCCCCCAGCTGGAGCCTCTCCAGCGCATCATCGGGGAACTGCAGCCTGTCCTGAGGGATGATCCCTCACTCTCACAGATCTTGGGAGACAGACCTTGCTTACGTACAACCCCACAACCTGAGGCGGGTGCTCACCAGCAGCCACGCATCACTGAACAAAGGCACTGACCCAGGAACCTATCCTTGCGGCAGAGCCCAGTGCCAACTCTTCCCACATGTCTATTCAAATAACATCATCGTGGGAACTAGTCGCGTCGGCCATGCCATCGGGGGCTCATTGACCTGCACATCTACCGATGTGACATATGCCATCATGTGCCAGCGATTCATAGATTCATAGATTCTAGGACTGGAAGGGACCTCGAGAGGTCATCGAGTCCAGTCCCCTGCCCGCATGGCAGGACCAAATACTGTCTAGACCATCCCTGATAGACATTTATCTAACCTACTCTTAAATATCCCCAATGCCCCTTTGCCATGTGCATTGGCCGGGCTGGACAGTTTCTGCGCAAAAGAATTAATGGACACAAATCTGACATCAGGAATCATAACATTCAAGGACCAGTGGGAGAGCACTTTAGCCTGTCTGGTCATTCAGTGACAGACCTGCGGGTGGCAATTTTGCAACAGAAAAGCTTCGAAAGCAGACTCCAACGAGAAACTGCTGAGCTTGAATGGATATGCAAATTAGATACAATCAATTTAGGCTTAAATAGAGACTGGGAATGGCTGAGCCATTACAAACATTGAATCTATCTCCCCATGTAAGTACTCTCACACTTCTTATCAAACTGTCTGTACTGGGCTACCTTGATTATCACTTCAAAAGTTTTTTTCCCCTCTTACTTAATTGGCCTCTCAGAGTTGGTAAGACAACCTCCCACCTTTTCATGTTCTCTGTATGTATATATATATCTCCTCAATATATGTTCCATTCTATGCATCCGAAGAAGTGGGCTGTAGCCCATGAAAGCTTATGCTCAAATAAATGTGTTAGTCTCTAAGGGTACGTCTTCACTACCCACCGTATCGGTGGGTAGCAATCGATTTATCCAGGATCGATATATCGCGTCTCTTTAAGACGCGATATATTGATCCCCGAATGCGCTCACCGTCAACTCCGGAACTCCACCAGAGCGAGCGGCGGTAGCGCAGTTGATGGGGGAGCCGCGGCCGTAGATCCCACGCCGTGTGGACCCCAGGTAATTCAATCTTAGATACTTTGACTTCAGCTACGCTATTCACGTAGCTGAAGTTGCATATCTTAGATCGATCCCCCCCCCCAGCGTAGACCAGCCCTAAGGTGCCACAAGTACTCCTGTTCTTTTTCCGGATACAGACTAACACGGCTGCTACTCTGAAACCTACAAAAATATTAAGTACTCCAAAAAATCAGTCCCCAAATGTCTCAAGTTGGGCACCCAAAATAGACAATTATGACCTTCATCTCTCTGTGCCTGAGTTCCCTATTTGTAAAATGAAGGTAATCCCACCACCGTGTCTCACAAGGGTGTTGTAAAGATAAGTTCATTAATGTTTGTGAAGCACTCATATTATGATGGGCGCTCCACAGAAACACCCATGAGGAAATTAATAGTTCTGTATTCAGTGCAGGGTTTGGATGGTCTGAGTGTTGCAGGAATGCGGAATTGGTCAGCCCTACGCTCGGCTGATGCAGCAACTCCTGGTGTTGGACGCTATCACGTGGTCGAGGGACATCTACCTAGAACATATCACCCGACATTGGAAATACCAAGAGTGATGAACTGAAGTGCCAATTAGAAGCAAAGTGGGGAAAGTATCTGAAAACTTCCCTGATGGACTGTATTTTCTAAGGAACAACCTATCCTAATTTCTCAAATACTGAGGGACATTTCTACCTAACTTAGGTTTGCATTTTAAATAAATATTAAATTTCTAGTCCTTATGATTACAAACAAAATCTCGTGAACACGAACAGAATCTTTTACACCTTTCTAGGTCTGCAGACAGTTTCATTGTCTGAGCTTCAGAAGTAGGGCCCTACCAAATTCACGGTCCATTTTGGTCAATTTCATGGTCATAGGATTTTTAAAATTGTAAATTTCATGATTACAGCTATTTAAATCTGAAATTTCATGGTATTGTAATTGTAGGGGTCCTGAGGCAAAAAGGAGTTGAGGGAGGGAGGGGGCGCAAGGTTATTGTGTGGGGGGATTGTGGTACTGCTACCCTTACTTCTGCGCTGCTGCTGGTGACGGCGCTGCCTTCAAAGCTGGGCAGCTGGAGAGTGGCAGCTACTGGCCGGGAGCCCAGCTCTGAAGGCAAAGCTGCTGCCAGCAGCAGCACAGAAGTAAGGATGGCATGGTATGGTATTGCCACCCTTACTTCTGCACTGCTGCCTGCAGAGCTGGGCCCTCAGTCAGCAGCCGTCACTCTCTGGCTGCCCAGCTCTGAAAGCAGCACAGAAGTAAGGGTGGCATGGTATGGTACTGCTACCCTTACTTCTGTGCTGCTGCTGGCGGAGTGCTGCCTTCAGAGTGCATCCGGCCAACAGCCACCGGTCTTTAGCCGCCCAACTCTGAAGGCAGTGCAGAAGTAAGAGTGGCAATACCGTGACCCCCCTGCAACTCCCTTTTGGGTCAGGACACCCAGTTTGAGAAATGCTGGTCTCCTCGGTGAAATATGAATAGTATAGGTTAAAAGTACACAAAAGACCAGATCTCACCTGGGGAGACCAGAGTTCATGGTCCGTGACGTGTTTTTCATGGCCGTGAATTTGGTAGGGCCTAGTCATAATCAGCAGGAACAGTGTAAATTAACATGGATAGCAGCAGCAAAACTATAGAAAGTCTGCACATGACAAGAGCCATGCCAATTTCATGCTGCTGCTTGGCAAAACTAATAAAAACAGCAGAAGCAGGCAATTAAACTATTAATAAGAGTAAGAGGAAGGGATAGGAGACTAAAAAAATTGGAGTCTTGAAAAGAGGGGTAGAGTAGCAAAAAATGGGCTAGGTGGAACTTCAAGTTTTCCTATCTAGTAGTTGGAAACTAGTATAAAGGAAGCAGG
Organism: Chrysemys picta bellii; assembly: GCF_011386835.1. Taxonomy (NCBI): domain Eukaryota; kingdom Metazoa; phylum Chordata; order Testudines; family Emydidae; genus Chrysemys; species Chrysemys picta. The sequence continues at coordinate 57,061,289 of NC_088800.1, forward strand.
TCCCACCCAGGATTCAGGTACAGCAGAAATCCCCGCACCATCCCCTTCATATCATCTGGGGGTAGGTGAAAGGGAAAGAAGCAGCAAATGGGCATATTAAATTGCACATCTGGGCTTTGCAGCACTTCATCTTCATGTTTTGTATCTAGCTATAGCTATTAGGATCAGTCCTCCACATGAAAGTAATCCCTATATATAAGCAGGTTAGGATAGGAAATTAAAATACAATCTCCAACTGAAACTGCAGGAGGAATTTAAAGAAAGCATAAAGTAGTTAACCAAATGGGAATTTGGAAAAGACACAAGGTTAATAACTGTTTTGGTGAGGAAGTACCATGAAATTTAGTTACTATAAGCAGTAAGCTGGCATCTCCAGAAGCACAGGACCTGCAGAAACAAAGTGCCCACAGTACTGTGATGAGACATTCCTGATGAATGAAGCCTTGTCTGCAAGGCTTTGATTTACTTTATAAACAGCAACAAACTCTATACTTACTTGAAAGCCCCACTGTGAAGGTCTCTCTGAAGTTCCCCTTGCCATCTAGCACGACCTAATCGCTCCAAAATGCAGTAGGAGAAGTCTGGGAGTTTTAAGTCTGGATCCCCCTCCCAGCCAATTAAAGCCCTGTAGCGCAGAATCTGTGAAGCAACGATAACGAGTTTCTCCCCCCACCTACAAAGCAAACAGCAAGAGATGAGAGGTTAGTTTCCCAGAGCGCCTAAATTTAACCATTTCCCCAACTGCTTTCTTTTCTGAGCGAAAATGATTACTGAAGGGATTACTTTGAAGTTAAACAAGGCTCAGCTGAAGATCTAGAACTTTCTCTCCCTCTTCATGATGGCATATAACACCCATTAACATTACAAATGATTAGCTGTAACTCCAGAAAAATACTTCACTAAGCACCAAGTTTGAAATTTAGGAAGTTGTTGATTGAACTGCCTGCCTGGCTCCTATCCAAACCTTTCCCACCTTCCTGATACAGAACTGAGATATGGTCTTGTTCTCAACCACTATCTCCATATAGGCTGAGGACAATTGCAACAATTCCACGATAGGCTTGATATTAGGTAACCGACATCAGCAATAACAAGAGGCTTGTTACTCATACTAGCCCTTTAAAGTAATAGAACTGCTTTCACAACACTGTTTTAAATGCTGAATTGAGGGATGGAAAGGATCAAATTATTTTTCAGGAAGCTAGTAAGCTGCTTAGGCCTGGTCTACACTTAAAAGTTAGGTCGACATCGCTATAGCACTCAGGGGTTCTGAAAAATTCACACTGTAGATGTAACTAGGTTGATGGAAGAATTCTATCTTCGGGCATGGTAGGAAGTGTCTACAGCATTGCACTAGAGCAGCATAGCTGCACTGCTGTAGCACAGACATGGGCTTAGTAAGCAGCATTAAAAGAAATAACCTTGCAGCAGGAACTGGTGATGGAGCTTTAGTCATAACAGGAGCAGTGCACATACAAAATGATCAGCTGCTAGGTGCATATTATACAACCTACATGCTCTCCAAGTGCTGATAATGCAGCACATCAATAGAGAAATGTAAGAAGTTCCAGAGTAACTTGTTTAGTCATGTTTTTAACACTGAATAGTGGTAGCATTACTAAATACATGTTTGTTTTACTCCAAACAACTGTCAAAGGAAAGCCTAGACTTCTCCACTGTATTACCAGGGATATGTAGTACCTTGGCAGCACTGAGATCTGAGAGCTAATTTAAAAGAGAAAAACTTCAAAAGCCTGGTTTGAAAATCTATATATCTGGTTCCAGGCTAAATTTCTCAATTTTTAAAATGGAGAGAAGCCAAGCTGACGGTAGGCCAGACAAAGGGTTTGGGAGGCTCAGTGCAGACAGAATATTCAGATGTTTAACCAGCAAGCTTCAAATGATTTCTCTTGTTTGTGTACAAGATTTTCCCAAGGATTTATAGTTTGGCCAAATCGGGCCAGAGTTCCATGAGGACAGAAAAAGATGCCTCTCGGTCCTCCTGCCAAATTTCAGATTCTTGTTCCAAACCACAGGTGTGCTAGAATGCTTTTAACATTTTTTTCTGACCATTTTTGAAATACTTATTTTCCCCAAACTTCCTCAGAAACTTTTACTTGAAATTTCTAAAAAAAAAGGTGACCTGAGATGGACACCAAACAACCCAAAGTGGGTGAGATCATATATTTATTGGACCAATTTCTGTTGGTGAGAGACAAGCTTTTGAGCCAACAGAAGTTGGCTCAATAAAAGATATTACCTCACCCACCTTGTCTCTCTAATATCCTGGGATTGACACAGGTACAACTACTACACCAAATAGCCCATACGGTTGGTAAATTTCAGCATAAACAGTTAAAGTTTGGCAACAGTATAAACAACTGAAAGTGGAATTATAATGGCAAATGTTAGGTTAATAGATTCATAATTAGAACCTCTATAATGGTAGAAAACATGACAGCTTGTATAAGTGCTATCTGGATGGGGAAGGTACAAATGTCTACAATTATTTGAAGACTGCAGACACCAAAGAGGAAGAGCAATTATTTAGGGTGAAACAGGGCAAGAAATAGGCAGCAGAGTTTACAATAATTGGAATGCAAGACCAATGGATGCATTTGGATCTGATTAAGAAAGCTTAGTCACTCATATATGCCTTTGATGAATGTGGTGAAGGAGAGATAGCTTGAAACCCCATGCCTCTGAAAATCTCAGTGTACATTTTTGGAGGATGCACAAGCATTGTTTCTACAGCTGCAACATAAAATCAATGTTATATTGAAAACAATGGTTTCTTTACAGAGACTTTCCTCCATTAATTTATATGTATCTAATGCAGCAAAATAATGGCAAATTAAATCATGGAGCCAGCAGGGCTGTAAATATTGTTTAAAAACTTAACCGTTTAAATGATTAAAATTATATCATTTAACTGGTTAACCAATTAAAGGGAGAGGTCCCAGCCTGCGCGGCCCGGGGTGGCTCCGGCCGGCGTGGCCCAGGGTTGGGGCTTAATGGTAAAACTAATGCTTACCAGTTAACCATTTAATATTTTACATCCCTAGGAGCCAGGCTCAGCTCTCCTTAAAAGGAGCTGTTCCAAATAGCAAAGCATTGTAATTTAAAATGAAACACCAACAAATATTGAAATCTTACTCACTTTTCATAGGCTTCTGTGTAGGCATAACAAGGCTGCAAATCCTCTGTCCTAATTTGATCAGTATAATTTAATCTCTCCTTAAAATATTGGCATGAACCCTGAATGCCATCCTTATTATCCAAAATCATATGGACAGGATAAATATCATCTAGAGGGACAGGATCTCTTTTTGTTTCCAGTATTCCTGTTTCAAGATCTATTTCTTCATACCTGAAATAAAAATGCAAAGGGAGCCAGTATTTAAAATTGTAACATTCACGAGACAAAAACAACTTAAAAGCTGAATTTAAGGTTGCTGCTACATTTCAACGGATCTCCAACAAATATCTTGGAAGAAACCTAGAACTAAAAATCTTTCAAATCTCAAAAGTTAGAAAGCCAGGAAATGCAGAATTAGTGTTGCACTTCTCAAACAAGGAATCCAAATACACCTCTACCTCGATATAACGCTGTCCTCAGGAGCCAAAATATCTTACCGCGTTATAGGTGAAACCGCGTTATATCGAACTTGCTTTGATTCACCGGAGTGCGCACCTCACACCCCCAGAGCGCTGCTTTACCGCGTTATATCCGAATTCGTGTTATATCGGGTCGCGTTATATCGGGGTAGAGGTGTATGTCAACATTCAGAGCATAATGCAAAGGCTTTTTCTGAGGAGATGGGAGCAAACAAAGAGAATTTTTAGCATAACTGTGTCAGGAGGGTAATAATATGCACACTGGCCTTGCTGAATTTTAATGTCCTTTTATTGATTTGCACACGTACCACGAGTTTTAGACAGGAACACTGAACTAATGCAGCACTTGACTCTTTTTCAATACTTTTCAAAAAAAAGTTGCAATGCTTTTTATTTTCTGATTATTTTGCAGTAAGACAATCATGTACAAAAGCTAAGTTTTTTATATTAATTTTGATTTATTTACAAAACCATTAAAATAGTGCAATTCACAAATTATTTCTAGTTTTATAGTTTTTGACAAATACAGGAGAGAGTTGTGAGAGTTGAGGGCCATATTAGTATACAAGACTTATATTTAGTAACAATTAAGGTTGCAAGTCTATACCCCACTCATGCTTTCTTTTCCATCTTGCCCACAACACTGTAAATAACCCACTCCAGTGCTCCATAAAGCTTTCATTTCTCTCTCCACCAGATACCCAAAAGTAATACATACCACAGCTTTATCAAACTTTAATTCAAATGCAAAACCTTAAGCTACCTCATCTGCTTTTATAAAACTGTATCAAAAGATCAGTAAATCTGACTATCACATATTCCATGCATTCTGGACATTATTCTGCCTTAACACTACAAGGTTACTGTTAAGATTGTTAATCATGCCATCCCTCCACACACAGATCAGCAGCCCCCTGACCTTCATATCCCTAGCTTAGGTTATTTGAATTACACGAGTAATTATTAGCTCCTTTCCAGACCGGGCACTGGAGAACGACTTGAGACAATTTCCCACTGGTTTACACAACTGTGTAGTAGACAGCAGCAGAATCCTGTATTCCAGGGGTTCTCAAACTGGGGATTGGGACCCCTCAGGGGGTCGAGAGGTTATTACATGGGGGGTCGCGAGCTGTCAGCCTCCACCCCAAACCCAGCTTTGCCTCCAGCATTTATAATGGTGTTAAAATGGGTCGCACTCAGAGGCTTGCTATGTGAAAGGGGTCACCAGTACAAAAGTTTGAGAACCACTGCTGTATTCTATGCATGTTTGGGAGAGGAGTCATGCTGCAAAGCAGAATGGTACCGTGGATAAGACTGGGGTTTGTCATGTTAAATACATGGGTTTTGGGCCTGCAGTGATCTTGCATAAGCTCGCTCCTTAATTTAAAAAAAAAAAAAATTAAATAGGCAGGAATGTTCAGCAGCTCTTCTTTAACTATCTCCTATGTTTGGATTCATAGCCTTAGTCAATAAAAGCAAACTGCATGGGAATTAACAGCATTTAGAAAAGGTGAGATTCTGGGAGCTGGCAGACAGGTATGTAGTGTCTTTCTTTCCCAAAAGTTAATGATAGCGTTCACACCACAACATTTATTTTTGTTGTTGAGTTAAAAATTAATAACTTCAGTTTAGTACACTTATTTGATGTTATGGCAAAAAAGTTACAGTAACACACACTTTACAAACACTACTAACATATAACTGCTATTCTAGGTACAGTAGAACCTCAGAGTTCTACTGTACGTCGGGAACCGAGGTTGTCTGTAACTCTGGGCTCGTCCACACTAACCCCCCAGTTCGAACTAAGATACGCAACTTCAGCTACGTGAATAACGTAGCTGAAGTCAAAGTACCTTAGTTCGAACTACAAGGTACTTACCGAGGGTCCACATGCGGCAGGCAGTCTCCCCCGTCGACTCCGCATACTCTTCTCGTGGAGCAGGAGTACTGGCGTCGACGGCGAGCACTTCCGGGATCGATTTATTGCATCTAGACAAGACGCGATAAATCGATCCCAGAAGATCGATTGCTTACCACCGAAAGCGGAGGTAAGTACAGATGTACCCTCTGAAATGTTCCGTAATTCTGAAGGGACTTCAGCCACATGGGGGATTGGGGCTGCAGCTGTGGAGGGGGGTGTGTGTGTGTGGGGGGGGGGGGGTGAGATGGGAGGTGGGGTGGTCAGGACTCTGGGGGAGGGTCGTGGTTTCTGAGCGTTGGGGCACCAGGGCCCCGGGCAGGGGGCTCAGGGCTTTTGCCCCGCGGGAACATGGGGCTCAGCACTTTAGGCCTGTGGGGAGTGCTGGGGCTCAGGGCCTTAGCCCTGCAACTCCGCTCCCAGCTTCAGCCCCGCTGGGGGGGCGCTGGGGTTTGGGGCTCCCCCCGGCACCTCTCCCAGCTTCAGCTGGGGGGCAAGGGCACTGGGACTCGGGACTTTAGCTACTAGGGGAGCCTTGGGCCTGAAACCAGCGCTTCCCTCATAGCTAAAGCCCCAAGTCCCAATGCCCCCTGCGGGGCTGAAGCTGGGAATAGAGCTGCGGGGCTGAAGTCCCAAGCCCCAGCGCTCCCCCCTGGTCTAAAGCCCTGAGCCCCACTGCTCCCATGGGGCAGAAGCCCCAAGGCACCCCCCTCATCCTGCCCAGAACCCTGCCCCCATGGCTGCAGCCCCAACCCCCTGTGACTGAAGCCCTGAGTACAGTATTTGCTCTCTCTCTCTCTTTTTTTTTTGGTCTATGCTGCTGTCTGATTGAGGACTTCCGGTTCCACAAGGTGTTAGTTTGACCAGTAAGTCCATAACTCTAGTGTTCGTATCTTTGAGGTTCTACTGTATCAGCACATGAGTAGGAAGAATGTGGTCAAAGGATAGGTCCAAGAGTGTTTTAGATTTCTTACAAAACGAGAACAAAGAAAAGGGAGACACTTCCCAGCAAAACATCTATTTTTCAAGAAATAATTATAAGTGGCAATCAGACTCTTCCTGCAACAGGTTAACATGCAAGACTTGCCTGTGAAAACAAGCAAATGCCTTACACAATTTCAGAAGGAATGCATCCCATCTCCACACAAAGGTCAAGAAAACTTTCTGCAGACTGAGCATTCATAGGGGATGGATCCTCTTTACCAAAGACACCCTTAGACATAATTAGGCATCTCTCTTCACTCCCCAACAAAAGGTGACAAGACTTCCTTTACTGCAAAGCCCTTTTCACTCTGAAAATGTGAAAAAAACTTCTTGTCAAGAGGATGGACACAGAGCAGGGAGAGCAGAGAGGAAGGGGAAGCAGGAGGTGAAGTTCCTGCTGTATTTCAATGACTCTCCAGCACATACCTTACAAGCCTACACAACCAATACCTAGAAGGGGAGGCAGCCAGGAAACACAAAGCAAGTACTGCCCTTTTCCAGCCAAGCCCACACTTGGTGACAGTCACAGCTCAATGCAAGGCCAGCTCTTCCTTCAGGCAGGCTTTCCTGATGACCTAGGGCAAGGCCATGTTCGCAGAAGAGCATCACACTGCCAGGTAGGACACGCCTCCTACTGGTCTACGCTGCTGCCTTAGGATTGAGGATGGGCCACTTGTGCATGCCCTGTGCGCCTCACCCACTACACGTCCTACCCTGCTAGCCCCACAGCCACCCATTTCACCCCCTACCCTGCCAGTTCCACCCCACATCCAACCCATGTTCCCTCTAATTTTTTACATCCATGTGCGGAATGAATTTTGTTATGTGCACCAATATGGAGGTGATGTGTGGCGGGGATGGGGCCGAGGGGTTTGGCGTGTGGGAGGGGGCTCAGAGCTGGGACAGAGGATTAGGGTGCGGGGGGGGGGGGGTGAGGGCTCTGGCTGGGGGTGCAGGCTCTGCAGTGGGGCTGGGGAGTTTGAGGTGTGGGAGGGGGCTCAGGGCTGGGGCAGAGGGTTGGGGTGAGGGCTCTGGGGGGCAGGGCAGGGATGAGGTTTTGAGGGTGTGGGAAGGGGCTCAGGGCTGGGGCAGTGCGCAGGGGTGTGGGCTCTGGGGTGGGGCTGGGATGAGGAGTTTGGGGTGCAGGCTGCCTCTGGGCTGGGGCCAGAGGACTCCCCCCAGCCCTCTCCCTGGCAGCAGGAGCCCTGGGGCCAGGGGAGAGACCCGGGGCACCCCTGCGCACCGCAACTTGCTCCCCTCCAGGCCCCTGTGCCTGCGCGGCCCTTTATAGCTTGCTGCGCAGCTTAGGGGGAATTTAGCACCCAACCCTCACCCACTTCATCTCCCCCGTGCCAGTCCCACCCGCCTACCCTAACCAACCAACCAACCCCCCCAAACACACGCTCTGCCAGTCGCACCCTAACCAACCAAACCCCCTTCCACACACCCTGTCAGCCCACCCTATACCCACACCCACTTCACCCTTGGCAGCCCCATCCCTACATCCCACCCATTTCACCCGTGACCAAATGCACCCCTGTATTCACACCCTACACATCACTGTAATAATCTTTATATAAAATATGCCTTGTAAGGTATCATTTGAAAACTAATAACTCGTTGGTCAATATCCTCAGGGTGCAATGCAAGTAGCAACATTATAAACATAAGCTGAAATCATGGCTGAAATGTGTTTATCAGACAAGTCTGGGGAGGGTAAACCTGATTCTCAAAGACAAAGGACAAACTGATGCCTCTAGCCAAGTGTCATCAAAGCCGATGGGCAATCACCTATCAAGTGGCCATTCTTGGGCAAGGAAGCGGGGGGAGGGGAGGAGATGGAGGATGGACAGGAACAAACAAATCTGCTTCTTAGCAAACAGCAGCATCGAACCTGTACCATCATCAGCCTCTTTATCTCGGTCCTCATAACAGAAATGAACTTTATCTAGGGGTAACCCTTAGAAAAGACAATTTCAAAGGGCAACTGAACTATAAAAGTGAGGGGCAAAAACACCTCAAGTTCTCTCTCCCTATCCATCTCTCTCCTTTTCACCTAAGAGGCCAAAAGAAACAGCTGTTGGAGTTTGGGAGCAGATCCTGTCCTGAGAGTCTGGTCAGCAACGTTACTGAAAACATGTTTGTTAAGGTTAGTACTAAGAAGCATGTTATATGTATTTCTCTTGTAACCATTTCTGACTTATGCCATACACTTGTACTCACAAATTATCTGCTTGTAGTTAAATAAACTAGTTTTATTCTTCAATTAAAACTAATCCAGCGTTGTGAATTGTCTGGGTAACTTCATTTAAGGTAGCAACTGTTGCAAATTGATCCCCCTAGAGGGGGATGGACCTAATATATGTGGACTGTACGGGAGAGGGCTGGACCGTGCAGAACACACATTTTGGGGGGAAACCAAAACGTGTGTCTTACTAATCTATTAGATTTCTTTGAAGGGGTCAACAAACATGTGGACAAGGGGGATCCAGGGGACAAAGTGTACTTAAATTTCCAGAAAGCCTTTGACAAGGTCCCTCACCAAAGGCTCTTACGTAAATTAAGTTGTCATGGGATAAGAGGGAAGATCCTTTCATGGATTGAGAACTGATTAAAAGACAAGGAACAAAGGGTAGGAATAAATGGTATATTTTCAGAATGGAGAGGGATAACTAGTGGTGTTCCCCGAGGGTCAGTCCTAGGTCCAATCCTATTCAACTTTTTCATAAATGATCTGGAGAAAGGGGTAAAAAGTGAGGTGGCAAAGTTTACAGATGATACTAAACTGCTCAAGATAGTTAAGACCAAAGCAGACTGTGAAGAACTTCAAAAAGATCTCACAAAACTAAGTGACTGGGCAACAAAATGGCAAATGAAATTTAATATGGGTAAATGCAAAGTAATGCACATTGGGAAAAATAACCCCAACTATACATACAATACGATGGGGGCTAATTGAGCTACAACTAATCAGGAAAAAGATCTTGGAGTCATCGTGGATAGTTTTCTGACGACATCCACGCAGTGCACAGTGGCAGTCAAAAAAGCAAAAAGGATGTTAGGAACCATTAAAAAGGGGATAGAGACTAAGACGCAGAATAGCTTATTGCCCTTATATAAATCCATGGTATGCCCTATCTTGAATACTGCGTAGAGATGTGGTCTCATCTCAAAAAAGCTATACTGGCATTAGAAAAGGTTCAGAGAAGGGTAACTAAAATGATTGGGGTTTGGAACGGGTCCCATGTGAGGAGAGGTTAAAGAGGCTAGGACTTTTCAGCTTGGAAAAGATGAGACTAAGGGGGGATATGATAGAGGTATATAAAATCATGAGTGATGTGGAGAAAGTGAATAAGGAAAAGTTATTTACTTGTTCCCACAATATAAGAACTAGGGGCCAGCAAATGAAATTAATGGGCAGCAGGTTTAAAACAAATAAAAGGAAGTTTTTCTTCACACAGCGCACAGTCAACTTGTGGAACTCCTTGCCTGAGGAGGTTGTGAAGGCTAGGACTATAACGGGGTTTACAAGAGAACTAGATAAATTCATGGAGGTTAAGTCCATTAACGGCAATTAGCCAGGGTGGGTAAGGAATGGTGACCCTAGCCTCTGTTTGTCAGAGGGTGGAGATGGATGGCAGGAGAGAGATCACTTGATCATTACCTGTTAGGTTCACTCCCTCTGGGGCACCTGGCATTGGCCACTGTTGGCAGACAGGATACTGGGCTAGATGGACCTTTGGTCTGACCTAGTACGGCCGTTCTTATGTTCTTAACCCAGGCCTAGCAGTGTGTTGGGGTCACCATGCAAGTGGAAACCAGGCTGTGTCTGATGTGTGACTGGGGTAGGTTGTAGCCATACCCAGACACTCAGGGTGTTACCTGCATACTGGAAGAATGTGAGTAGCCCGGGGGAGGTATAGCAGCAAAGCTTTCTGAGGCACCCAAGTCTGCAGGGCAGGGGTGAAACAGCCTCTCACCGGTTTGGACTGCACCCCTGAATGTCACAGCCCCCCCCCTTTGCCGCCCCCCCCACCCTACCCTCACGGCCGCCCCTCACCGATCGTGCAGGCGGAGGGGGGGCCGCTCCCGCGGTAACAGGTAGAAGCTGAGGCCGGGCTGGGCGCTCAGTGCACCCCACAGGAGCTGCTGCGTGGCGGGCTCCAGGGGCAGCGGGAAGGGCGGGACGCGGCTGCTCAGCCGGTGCCATAAAGTGTCCAGCGTGATCCCATCCAGACCCTCCAGGGCCACCTCGTCCAGCAGAGCCCACAGCGCCTCCATCCCGCCGCCACCCTCCCGACGGACCCTACGCCGATCCGATGAGCTCTACTGCGCCTGCGCGTCTTCATTTTGCGTCACAGAGTCGCTCCGGAAGTGAGGTTTGCTAGTCGCGACGGTAACCAAGGGAACCGGTAAACAGGGAGGGCGGCAGAGCTGTCGGTGTCGCTGTTAGCGGGAAAGAGACACGGTACGGGGCGGGCGGGGAGGCTCCGGGGTGAAGTAGCGGAGGAGTGGGGACGGGGTGCAGAGGGGAGGCTCCGAGTGGAAGGCGAATTACTGGCCTGGGGTGAGCGGGGAGGCCCGGCCGGGATGGGGAGGGAGGCCCGGCCGGGATGGGGAGGTAGGCCCGCAATGTAACAGTGTTTGTTCTGGCCCCACCCCGCCATTGCCCCGGAACAGCGATCGGTGTTCAGCTTAAAAACCCAGGCTGAGGAGTTGGGCCTTCGCCTCTGCCCCAAACAGCAGCTTTCCAGGGGCTCTTACAACCCGTCTCCTGCCTGCAGACATTTCAAACAGCGCTGTGCGTTTAAATTAATATCGACATGGAACGAAGGAATGTCTCTTCCGCAGCTCCCATCGGCCGGGAACGGCGAACCGCGGCTACTGGGAGATGCGGGCGCCTGTGCCTGCGGACGGCCGATGTAAACAAACTGTCCCGCGGCCGCAGGCGGATTAACCTGACGGGCTGCAGATTGCCCAGCACTGTTTTAGAGGTTATATGTGAACAGGAGAAAAAAGAGGGTTTTTTCCCTTTGCATTAGAAATTCAGGTCTTATGCATGTCTACACTACAATCTTAAGTCTTCCTAGGTAAGGTCGACTTACAGCCACTGCAGTAATGACTGTGGTGGCTGATGTCCACACTGTCCTCCTTCTGTTGGTGCTGTGCGTCCTCACCAGGAGCGCTTCCACCGACTGAAGAAGGGCAGTGTGAGGGGGTGAGAGCCAGGGCTTTCAGCTCTGCACAGCTTCCCACCGGGCTACTCGCCTTCCAGTTCCCCATTGGCAGTGGGGGGAAACCACCTGGGGTTTATCATCTCCAGCAGGGAGATCCAGAGTGTCCGGTCGGCTGCTGTGCTCCTGGCAGGGAACCAAGAGTCCAGAGGGGCAGCCAGGCTCTGAGCTGGGAGCGATGATGCAGCCGGACTCCCTGACAGGAGCAGAGAACCGGGACACTGGAGAGTAGAGAGGCTCTCAGTGGGGAGTCCAGGCTGCAGCCCAAGCTGGGAGCCTGGCTGGCAGCCCAACTTGGAGTGGAGACAGGGCAGCAGTGAGGTGGGGAGTCAGGCTTTCTTGTAAATTTCATGGCTCTGAGTAGCATGGAGCTGTGAAATTGACAAGACAACCAACAGCCCATGTAAGTAATGCAGTGTCTATATTGACACTGCATCACCCTAACTACACCGACATAAGCCCTACGCTTCTCATGGAGGTGAAGTTATGATGTTGGTGTTGTAGGGCGCTTACATCAGCATGAGCAAGACTGTAGTGTGTACAATAGTTGCCCTATGTCAATCTAACTGTGTAGTGTAGACCAGGCCTAAGATGTCTTTTCTGGAAGATTGAGTGGATAACTAATGAACTGGGGAGATCATATTCACAGATACCATGCAGGCTAGCAAAGTCAAGAATATATTGTTTATTTTTTATAAGAAACTATATAAAATCCTTATTTCAGTGTGTAAATTAAGCTTTTCAGTGTCATGCATCTGACGAAGTGGGTATTCACCCACAAAAGCTTATGCTCCAATACATCGGTTAGTCTATAAGGTGCCATAGGACTCTTTGTCGCTTTTTACAGATCAAGACTAACACGGCTACCCCTCTGTTACTTTTCAGTGTGTAAGTATTCAAGTGGTTTATATGCATATAGAGGCTGAAGGGAGTAAACTTTTTACTTTATTGACATGTATTGGAGATGCATCAGGAGTATCACCCTGGACTGTAACTGTTGAGAGAGGCCTGGTAACTTGAAATATGTTCTTGTAATCTGTATTCAGCTGTCAGCCTGAACCCTAGCTTCTGCCTTATTGCATCCTTCATGTTGCACATCTCTTTAAACCTCCTTAGAAAGAAACACAATATAGCATCATTTCAAAGGGAAGTACTGGTTCCCTCTGACAGCCAAGTCTGAGAGAAACGGGCAGCATTTAAAATGAAGTTTACTTTACGGGCCTGAACTGGAAACTGGTTTAAGCGTCCCAGTTTATTTTCTTGGGAATTTAAGAAGAGAAACAAAGTGGTGTTGTGGAGGTGGAGGGTTGCTACTGCCTCCACTCCCCAATGAGCTCCTTTCCAAGTTGTAATGCTACAACTACTTTTAGCTTTCACTTTTAATTGGAAAAACAAAGCTAGGTGTTCAGTATCTTCTTTTAATTGTAAACCGAGTTGTAATTGGCTGCTGGACCACAAACTGCTGCTGAAAGGTTAGCATTTATAAACTTTTCTCTACTGATTCGTTTTATTCTTCTGCTAGTGTATGTTTCCTAGTTGAAGAATACTTTGCATAACCCCTTAATTCTTCCCCATTCCAAAGTAATTGTTTTATAGTTTAAAAATGAAACAAAAACATTGTAAGTAAATGAGATAATAAAATAACTCAGAAAGATTTCTCTAATAACAATAAGAGACATTAGGGTATGAAGTAGTTTGCCTCATAATACACATGAGCTCACCAGCTTGTAAAAGTATATGTTTGTGTGTTTTCAGTAGATGTTCTAAACAATCTCACATTTTCTGTTCTGAGGACCAATTCAGTTCTTATTAAGTCAGTGGAAAGACTCAGATTGACTTCAGTGGGAGTTGAATCAGTCCTGATTAGTTGCTATGTAACACTGACAGACTCCAGTTGTCGTCGGGCGGGATCGAACCTGGGATCTCTGGGGCTAAATGCATCAGCCAAAAGTCACGTGGCTGTTAGCAGACCCATTAATCTTTTTCTCTAAGTGGTCTCAGTGCCATTAGATGGGACAGAACACCACACGCAGGCGGTGTGTGGGTTACAGCTACATGCTAAGATTCCACTGGGAACTGTAAAATACAAATCAGACTACAAAGTCCTTATACTGTATTGTCAATTGAGATAAAATACAACTGTTTTTCAAGTTTAGAATTGTGAAAATATTTCTGGTGCTTCCTTTTTTTTTTTTTACTATAAATTCAGTGTATTCGAGTCACTGTTTTGTTTTATGAAAACTCCTATGTTAAAGCAGCAATTAAACAATACATTCTTGCAAAGTAGGCCAGTAATGTGAGTTATTTTAAGAAAATACACTGTGCAATAACAAGTGTGAATTATTTAATTCATGTCTTGCAAATTGAGAAATCTCATAGTACACAGAGGAGGAAAAGATCTATTTGTTAACAGCTTGTATATATTGTCTTTTGTTATTCCCCTTTCCCTGAAAGTTGTTTACTTGTTTGTCCTTAAATTGTGCATCCCCTTGGAGCAAGGATGTTACTTCGTAAGTGTTTGGAAGGCATCTCACACATAGTGGGCAGTACTCCAAATAAATAATTACTTAGGCTATGTCTACGCTACAGCTTATGTCGGCATAATTTATGTCACTCAGGGTTCAGGGGGTGAATAAATCACCCCCCCTGAGAGACAGACGTTTACACCAAAGCTCCGGTGTGAACAGTGGCTTCTCCTGCTGACATAGCTAGGGCTGGAGAGCACTCGTGGGGGCTGGAGTAGTTAAGCCAATGGGAGAGCACTCTCTTATCAGTTTAGAACAGCTACATTAGAGAGCTTACAACAGCTCAGCTGCATTGGTGCAGCTGTGCCACTGTAAACTCGCTAGTGTAGCCGTGCCCCTAGTCTATCTCTTTAGGAGGTAGTGCAGCATTGTTTTCTTTGTTTCCTCTGTTGAGGGTTTTAATGTTCTTCAACATTAGAATATAGCCTTCTTCTTTATTACTGATGCTAGGAGAGTAATCTTTGCGTTCTGAACCCTTTCCTTACTCCACTACTCCAGTTATATTTTCTTGTTTCAGGTTTACATTAAGGACATGGTGACTGACTTTGATGAGAAGCATGATGAATATTTAATATTACTTCAACAAAGAAACCGGTAAGATGCAAGGTCACCAGCACTTTTCATATTATGGAAACTGGGCTAATGCTTGTATTTATTAACAGAGTATAAAAGTGGACAGTGATGCAGAGTCTGGGTAGAGGGAGAGTGTCAAACTCTGGGCTCCAGCCCAAGCAGGAACATCTAGACCAGGGGTTCTCAAACTGGTGGTCAGGACCCCTGAGGGGGTCGTGAGGTTATTACATGGGGGAATCGCGAGCTGTCAGCCTCCATCCCAAACCCTGCTTCGCCTTCATCATTTATAATAGTGTTAAATATATAAAAAAGTGTTTTTAATTTGTAAGGGGGGTCACACCCAGTGGCTTTCTATGTGAAAGGGGTCACCAGTACAAAAGTTTGAGAACCACTGCTCTAGACTGTTATTTTTGCTCCCATGGCACAAGCTAGAGTCAGTTGACCCGGGCTCTGAGACTTGCCTTTTTTTTTTTTTTTTGGCAATGTAGACATACCCAGACTATTCACTTTATTGAGAAATGAAACAAATAAATAAATAAACCCTTACTTAGATGATTCTGCTTGTGTAGCCATTATTTTCCGTATTTCTCTTGTTTATTACCACTAGTGATATAAGCATGGAAATAGGACTCTCGTTTCATTCTCCACCTAACTTTCTTTTTGTGACATCACATTCTTCTTCACAGCAGCTTATTGTGTTGTCACAAATGTAGCCTAGACAATGAGCAGCATCTGGTAAACTCTTATAGACCAAAGATCCTGGTTCCATGCAGATATCACCAGTAATAAAATGAATGAAAGAAATGAAAGGGCAAAATGTATTGGGGTCTTCAACCCCATAGTGATCTGGAATCACAAGGGATGTGACTGAGCTGGGCAGGCTCTTGGCCCCAAGGTTGGCCAGAACAATTAAGTGTTGTTTACCCCTTCACATAGCACAAGAACCCAATGAAATTATTAGGCAGCAGGTTTAAAACAAACAGAAGGAAGTGTTTGTTAATACATAGAGTTTAGTAGCAGTTGGGGCTTGTTAACTTTCTTTCCTGAAGAAGACAAAAGGAACAGGAGATGCCCTGCTAAGTGCTTCTGGGACTGGAACAGCCAAGCTACTAGACAGGGTTAAGGAGCCCTGCTGTGACTTGGACTTTGTTTAAAAAGACTTTGGGAAAAAGAGCAAGAATATTGGTTTGTTTTTTCCCATATGGCAGGAAAGGAAAATATAGACAACTTTAAAAAGAGTGTGCTGTGGCTTTCCCTCATGGTGTTACAAGGGGTGTTATTGGGGGGGGGGGTGAGCGGCGTTGCCTTGTTGTGGAGTTTTCCTTTTCTTTGTGATGATTCATATTCACCCCTTTTTCAAGATTATGATAAATTTTGTACAAAGTATGCCTTGTGAGGTATCAATTGAAAACTCATAATTTGCTGATCATTATTGTCCTGGTAAAATGTGTGTGGCAACACTCTATGTAAAGTTATAAAATTATACTGTATGACATTACTGAGACATATACAAGTTTAGAAAAGTAGCCACAAACCAGTTCCTCAGAGACAAAAGGTTAGCTGATGCCGTGGCCAGGTGTCAACAAGATCAAATGGACTATTACTTGGTTAAGTGGCCGTTCTTTGGCAGGAAAGAGGATGTAAATGAGAAATGTACCTGTTGGCAAAGAAACAGCTGGAGGTTCCTGTCCCCACAGACTTTCTGTCTCCAGAACCTCATCTGGAGATGATTCTCAAAGAAGAGGGAAAATATAAGAAAGGGGAACAGATGTCCCAAAAAAAAGAAGAACAGGAGTACTTGTGGCACCTTAGAGACTAACAAATTTATTAGAGCATAAGCTTTCGTGGACTACAGCCCACTTCTACAACCTATCCTGAAAGATGATCCTTTACTCTCACAGATCTTGGGAGACAGACCTGTCCTCGCTTACAGACAACCCCCCAACCTAAAGCAAATACTCACCAGCAACCACACATCACTGAACAAAACCACTAACCCAGGAACCTATCCTTGTAACAAACCCCGATGCCAACTCTGTCCACATATCTATTCAAGTGACATCATCATAGGACCTAATCACATCAGCCATACCATCAGGGGCTCGTTCACCTGCACATCTACCAATGTGATATATGCCATCATGTGCCAGCAATGCCCCTCTGCCATGTACATTGGACAAACCGGACAGTCTCTACGCAAAAGAATTAATGGACACAAATCTGACATCAGGAATCAAAATACTCAAAAACCAGTGGGAGAACACTTTAACCTGTCTGGTCATTCAGTGACAGACCTGCGGGTGGCTATATTACAACAGAAAAACTTCAAAAACAGACTCCAACGAGAGACTGCTGAGCTAGAATTGATATGCAAACTAGACACAATCAACTCCGGTTTGAATAAGGACTGGGAATGGCTGAGCCATGACAAACATTGAATCTATCTCCCCTTGTAAGTATTCTCATACTTCTTATCAAACTGTCTGTACTGGGTTAGCTTGATTATCACTTCAAAAGTTTTTTTTCTCTTAATTAATTGGCCTCTCAGAGTTGGTAAGACAACTCCCACCTGTTTATGCTCTCTGTATGTGTGTATATATATCTCCTCAATATATGTTCCATTCTATATGCATCCGAAGAAATGGGCTGTAGTCCACGAAAGCTTATGCTCTAATAAATTTGTTAGTCTCTAAGGTGCCACAAGTACTCCTGTTCTTTTTGCGGATACAGACTAACACGGCTGCTACTCTGAAACCTGTTTTTACAAAGGTTTCAGATGGGTAGCCGTGTTACTCCTCGTTGTTTTTGTTTTACAAAGGTTTAAAATCACTCCTGAAGTGTATAGGTGAAAAATTTATAAACCATATTTAAAAAATAAAAAAAGAGGACACTCCATGGGCCCTGCCCCTGCCCCTTTCCCACCCCCAGCCCCGTCCCAACTCCACCCCTTCCCCGCCCCCAACTCCGCCCATTCCCAGCCCCTTCCCCAAAGTCCCCGCCCTAACTCCCCCTCCTCCCTCCCAGCCACACGAAAAGGGCTGCCCGAGCGCTACCGGCTTCACGGTTTGCCGGGCAGCCTCCAGACCCTGCGCCCCCAGCCGGCGCTTCCCCAGTGCAGCTGGAGCCCAGGAGGGGAAGCGCCCAGCCGGGGGCGCAGGGTCTGGAGGCTGCCCGGCAAACCGTGAAGCCGGTAGCGCTCGAGCTTCGGGCAGCCCCCATGCCTCCGGACTCTGCGCCCCCGGCCGGGCACTTCCCCTCCCGGGCTCCAGCTGCTGAGCTCCTCCCCTGACTCTTCAGCTCTGTTTAAGAGCCGAGCTGCCCGAGTGCTACCGGCTTCGGGCAGCTCCCTTGCCTCCGGACCCTGCGCCGCCGGAGCAGAGCAGCTGGAGCCCGGGAGGGGAAGTGCCCGGCCAGCGGCTCGGGGTCCGGAGACATGGGGGCTGCCCGAAGCTGGAGCGCTTGGGCAGCTCGGCTCTTAAACAGAGCTGAAGAGTCAGGGGAGGAGCAGAGCAGCTGGAGCCAGGGAGGGGAAGTGCCCGGCCAGTGGTATTTTTCCCGGACATGTTCGGCTTTTTGGCAATTCCCCCCGGATGGGGGTTTGATTACCAACAAGCCGGACGTGTCCGGGAAAAATCGGACGTATGGTAACCCTATTAAAGGGAGTGCTTGCATGAGTCATACTGAATATGTTTATAAGATGTGTGACCTAATAAGAAAATGGGTAAAGGAAAAAGGGGCTGCAGATTATGACTGATTGCTTGATCTCATTGCTCAAGAACATTTCTTGAGTATATGCACTGACAATGTAAAAAATTGCCTATAGGCTAAATCTGTAGCAGAGATGGCTACACTGGCTAATGCCTTTGAGCAAGCCAAGATGTCCAATGAGTGCAAGCTACAGACTGAGGGACACAAACCCAGTGTAAAGGGGGGATCCTGTTTTACCCCTGGGTAAAAGAAGGGTAGTTGGGAGCCTAAGCACTCCTTCCTCCCTCCCAGAATTATTCCTCTCCTGGTTATCCCCATCACAAACTTCCTATGAAAAGGGAGGGCCCAAGAACGTTTTACCAGTGTAACTCCACTAAGCATCTGAAAAATCAGTGCCCTAAGATGAAAGAAACTAAGCCCTATCCAATCCATGTTAATGCAGCTGTCATCAGCACAGTAGCCCCAAAGGCACCTGCAGTTTACCTGATGAGTAGGGCCCTACCAAATTCACGGCCATGAAAAACACATCACGGACTGTGAAATCTAGTCTTTTGTGTCCTTTTATCCTATACTATACAGATTTCATGGGAGAGACCAGCGTTTCTCAAATTGGGGGTCCTGACCCAAAAGGGAATTGCAGGGGGGATCACAAGGTTATTTTAGGGGGAGTTGCGGTATTGCCACTCTTATGTCTACACTGTCTTCAGAGCTGGGCGGCCGGAGAGTAGCGGCTGTTGGTTGGGCGCCCATATATGAAGGCAATGCCCCACCAACAGCAGCGCAGAAGTAAGGGTGACAATACCATACCATGCCACCCTTACTTCTGCCCTGAGGCCTTCAGAGCTGGGCGGCCAGAGAGTGGTGGCTTCTGACTGAGGGCCCAGCTCTGCAGGCAGCAGGGCAGAAGTAAGGGTGGCAATACCATCCCATGCCATCCTTGTGTGCTGCTGCTGGTGGCAGCTTTGCCTTCAGAGCTGCGCTACCGGCCAGCAGCCGCCGCTCTCCAGCTGCCCAGCTCTGAAGGCAGCGCTACCCCTACTATAACCTTGTGACCCTCCCGCCCACAACTCCTTTTTGGGTCAGGATCCCTACAATTACAACACTATGAAATTTCAGATTTAAATAGCTGAAATCATGAAATTTACGATTTTAAAATCCTATGACCGTGACATTTACCAAAATGGACCATGAATTTGGTAGGGCCCTACTGATGAGTTTTAAGGGGGCTGGCCCTGCAGAGCTAGATATGGAATTTGTTACGTTTATCAAGATCAATAACAGAGTGCATAGTGTGGCAAGACTCCAGTGCACAGATTTCTCTGGTTAAGCAGAGAATGTGATCCAAGACACTAACACTTACCTGGCTGAATGGCAGAGCTTGTGGTAGTGGGAGGATCTAGGATTCCTGTGCCATTAGCTAAAATGCATGTGGAGTGGGAAGGTTTAGAAAGTGATTTGACCGTAGGGGTGGTGAACAATATCCCTACTGAAATGCTTGTTGGGAATGATTTTTTTTCTTGTAGCTAAGGCTGTTAATATTGTAACACACATCAAAAGTCAGTGATTCAAGAATATAAAGAGGTATTTTCTAATAAGCAAGGGAAGACACACTTGCTAACTCATAAGATCATTACAAAAGGACCACAGCCACCTCCCAGCAGACCCTACAGGGCCACTGGCAAGGTACAAGAACAAATTTGTGCAGAAATACAGAACATGTTAGACCTAGGAGTAATTAAAGTCTGATAGCTCTTGAGCATTACCTGTGGCCTTGGTCCCTAAGAAAGACAACATATTAAGGTTTTGTGTTGATTATAGAAAACTCAATGCGGTTACAGTACCAGATGTATATCCCATGCCTAGAATTGGTCAGGTGCTGGACATTTTAAGCAAAGCTAAATATCTCTGTTCTTTTGATTTAACTCAAGGTTATTGGCAGATCCCTTTGGATGAGAATGCACAGAAAAAATCTGCTTTCATCACAGATATAGGAGTCTATGAGTTCACAATGTCTGATACAACATCTGTACACAATTCAAACATTTTGTCAAAATTAGGGTTAGCTTTTTAGACAAGATCTTTAGATGAGATTTTCTTTAACTTATCAAATCTTTCCTGGCATGCTTTCATCCAAACAACTTTGTTTGGCTTAGTCTTTTTACATAGGTGCCACCAGACTCTTTGTTGTTTATTAGTTCACAATGTTACTGTTTGGCTTAATTAATACTGGGGCCACCTTCCAGAGGCTGGTTAACCAAGTGTTAAATGGTTAACAGAACTTCACAAGAGCATATGTGAATGATATTGCAGTGTTTAGCTACACTTGGGCTGAACACAAAACACCTGGGAGTTGTACTGTCAAAACCCAAGAAGGCAGGCCTAACCATAAAACCTCTCAAGTGCAAAATTGGAGCAGCCAGAATTCCTTATCTGGGACTCTGTTTCAGTGTGTGTGGAGGGTCAAATATCTCCCGGTCCTTTGAACGTAGAAGCCATTGTGAATTGGTCTGTATCCCAAACCATAAAGGAGGTCATATCTTTCATTGGTCTTGTAAATTATTACAGAAGGTTTGTGTGGGGGTTCAGTGATGTATCTGTAATCACAGATTTATGTAAAAAGACTAAGCCAAACAAAGTTGTTTGGATGAAAGCATGCCAGGAAAGATTTGATAAGTTAAAGAAAATCTCATCTAAAGATCTTGTCTAAAAAGCTAACCCTAATTTTGACAAAACGTTTGAACTGTGTACAGATGTTGTATCAGACATTGGTCTAGGTGTTGTGCTTATGCAAACAGGAGAATAACAAGAAGCACACAATTGTTTTTAAGCAAAAAATTGACACCAACTGAACAGAATTATTCTATCATAGACCAGGAATGCTATGCTGTAGTGTGGGCCGTTAAGCAACTAAGGTCCTAACTTTTCAATATGAAGTTCAAGGTCTTAACAAATCATTCACCATTGATCTGGCTAAGCAAAACTAAAGGCTCAAATGCTAAGCTTCTGTGCTGGAGCCATATACTTCAAGAATCTTGTATGGAAATCGTGCTCATAAAGGGAAAAGAAAACATGGTGGCAGATGCCCTGTCTAGGAAGGAGGGCCCTGACCCACTGCCTCTCACTTCTTGTACACTGCCTCGCATAATGTGGCCTTGTCACAGACTCCTTCGGAGTCTGTTTCTTTGGAGGGTGGCTTCTGCCCTCACTGGGACCCCCCCCTTAGTTTGTTCCTGGTCAGGGTAGTTCTTTGACTGTGACTGGAAGCATGCCTCAGTCTCTTAACTGTGCTGGGGGAGGGAGCCTGGTACAGCATGTTGCCCCTTTGCTGTCCCAGGCTCTTCTACCTTCCACTCCAACCTTCTCTGCACTCCCTCCTTTATAGTATAGGAGCAGGATTTTATAACTGTACTGTGAAAATTAATGTATGATTAGATTTCATCCTGCCAGCCACCCTTTTTGAATAGCAAAAAGGAAGGACCCTCTGGGACTATGGGATTCTGTTTCCCATATGCATTACAAATTGGGCCCTTTTAGTTCTTTGTTTTAAGGTTTAGTTAGTAAGAGACAGAATCCTGTATTGTGTATATGTTAAGTAGATTAGAGGAACATTGAAGGCCCGGGCCTCAGTGTGAATTGTTTTGGTTATAAAACTTAGCAAGGTTTAATTTACAATGTCTTTTTGCTTGATATAAAATACTGCTGTTTGTATTCTCAAAGGTCTCTGTAAAAGACTGTTTGTGTGAATAAGAAATGCATGCATCAAAAATAATAAGGTGTAAAGGCCATTGTAACCAGATGGTCAAAAAAGAAGGAGCAAAAACATTTATTAAAACTTATTGACGCCAGAAAACCATCAACGTGCATCCATGATTGAGGAAGGGCTGATTAATAACCCTAAGGTGGAGGCTGGCACCCCTAAAGACAATTAATTAAATCAAATCCAGAACAGAATGACCCTCTCGGAGGTGTTTGAAATATTTACATCAAAAAATAACACCAATTAAAAAGTAACCGGTCAAAAACTAACACAGCAAAATCCATTAACTTAAAAAAAAACCAAAAACCTATAAAATTGGAGTGCTTTGCCATGGGACTTTGGGTTCAGCTTGCCACTTCTCCAGGGGCATTGGATCGTGACCGACAGAGCCCGGCTCCCCTCTGCGACCAATCTGGCTGGCCACTAGATTGATCCAGATTCTGGACTGGTAACTGTCAACATCATCTGGCGGAACTGTGTGCATGGTATGTGTGTGTAACTAAAAAGCATTTGCTAACTGCTGTATTCTCAATAAATACGGCATGTTGCCTTCTCCCCTATAAAAAATCTCGTGTGCTTTGTTTAAGCATAACAATAGTATGTCTTGTTTCTTCTATTGAGCGCAGCTGTGAGTGCCCGCCTCCATGGTTGACAGCTCTGGCAGCTGCGTGTGGGTGTGACTAAACTGCTTGCCTGCAGATAGGAAATGCTTCTTGTAACACTCTGTACCTCAGGGGAATACCCTGTACCCCCGTGTTCATCCTTATAATATGATTGTGTGGTATCCAATGCAAAGTTTGTCATGTCGGGTGTCTCCGGAAGGCTCCCGATGCACTGAGCATTGTTGTTATAGTACTGTTATAGGTTGTAATTTCATGTATATAGTTATGAGGCTGAAAATATGTCCTCATGGCTTAAAACAAGCCCAGGCAAAACTCTCCAGAAGCAGAGGGGCAGTTCACACCTCATCAGGGCATGTATGGGACAAACCCAGCTCACCCTCATAGGAATAAAGGACACTGGCCTAGGCAGCAACAAAGGATCTGTTGGACTCTCCAGTGAGTCACCACCATTCCCTTGGTCAGCTTGGGACTGCGATGAGATAATGCTCACCTGACTCTGAAGGGTGGGGAGGGGGCAAAGCCAAGAAAGAACATTATAAAAGGGAGAAATGTTTGCCCTGCTCTCTCTCGTCCACCTCCATCTACAGACACCACCACCAAGCAGCTGAAGCGCTGCTGAAAGGGGAGAGTGTGGTTGAAGGGCAACCAGCCAGCCTGGGGTGAGAAGCATCTAAGTTTGTAAGGGCACTGAAAGTGTTAAGATCAACTTAGAATGCGTTTTGCTTTTATTTCATTTGACCAAATCTGATTTGTGCTTTGACTTAGATTTTAAGTGATTATATCTTTTGTAGTTAATAAATGTGTTTGTGTATTCTACCTGAAGCAGTGCCTTTGGTTTGAAGCGTGTCAGAGACTCCCCTTGGGATAACAAGCCTGGTACATATCAATTTCTTTGTTAAATTGACGAACTCATACAAGCTTGCAGCGTCCAGCAGGCATAACTGGACACTGCAAGATGGAGGTTCCTAGGGTTGTGTCTGGGACCAGAGCTATTGGCTACTATCATTTGGTTGCACAATCCAAGCAGCGGTTGGCCAAAAGTGCTCACTCACGTAGCTGGGAGCAGCTTACATGCTAGAGTCTGTGCGTGAATAATCCGGGGGTGGGGGTTCTCACAGCGGAGCAGAGTAAGACTGGCTCCCAGAGTCGAGGGTTGGAGTGACCTAGCAGATCATCGGTCCAGATAACACCAGCGGAACGTCACACTCCTCTCCTGCCTAAGCTCAGTATGGGTTTTGTAGTCCCCGTTACAGGCCCTGATCTCAGTTGGGTTCTTTAGCAAGAGGGCCTTCAGCAGGGGACAAAATTGCCTTATTCACTATAAATGTGCAAGTGTTGGCAAGACTGTACATGTTGTGCACGCACACTGGAGTGGGCAGGAGGAATTCAAATATCAGAAGACAGAACAAAAAACATGACTGATTTTTTTAAAATCTCATATTTGGGACAACAGCATGATTTTGGGGTGTGGAAGGGGAAGGTCTGACTCACGATTTCTGTGCTTTTAGGGTTGCAGTACTGTGTAATACACACTGCCAGTGGAGCACTGTCAATTAGTTTTATTGTATATAAAATGCACATGCAACATATGTTTTTACTGAACTCTCAACTTTGCTGAATCCAAACTGATACTGGACTGCTGGAAAAAAACTCATGGAACTTGGGATGATTTCTCCGCCAAATGTTAGCTTTCCATTATCTCTATCAGAACTACTAAAGCTTTTTATTTTTAAAGTCACAAAATTTTGACTTTTTTTTGTTTGTCTATTCTTGAAAACAGCTCCATTTAAAACCATTTAAAAAAAAAGGTTTTGGGTGAAAGTTTCAGAAATAAATTGCTTCCTGAGTTTAGCGCAAATGTTCTAAATTTCAGCTAAAAATATAAAATGATCTGTTAGAATGGAAATGCTTGGGCAGCCTTAATATAGGTGTCACAATGTCTGTAACTATAAAAGCACTGCACAGATAGAATAGCTCCTGGCGGTTATGCCTTGAAAGCTTTTATGATTCAGATTGTGAATATGTTCTTTTACTCCACAACCCAGTAGTATATATCTATCGTTAATTCATAGATAGTTCTCTGAAGATCATATTAATTACTGTCCTTTCTATTTTAGGATATTGAGACATTTGAAAAGAAAGGACCCCATGCAAATCAAACTAGAGCATTTAGAACAAGGATTTTCTCTGTATCTAAATGGAGCTAATTCAGAGTCAAGAAACTATCGCAGAAAACCCAGTTTTCAAGAATTCTTTAGATGTGGGTTGCAGACTGCAAGGATAAATGGTGAGTTAAAAGTAATAGTTACTCAATATCTTACTACAGTCACCATTTTAAACCTTCGCTTATCAGACGTGTAAGCTATCACCATGGCTACTGGATTTTAAGGAAGGTGAGCCGTGAGGGAGTAAGGGTAGTAAGACAGTGCTAGCTGAATGTGGTGAAAATGAGGCTCCGTGGCACCCCTTCATCAAAGCACTAATGCCTATACTACACTACAGATACAATCCTAACAGGAAGCCTGCTTATAACTCAGTGGAGCCCCAGCCAGATCTAGTATTTAATGTAAACTGGATCTTAAACATGTTCGTAACCAGGCTGAAGTTATGTAACACAGTTGGAGCTCACGTTTGCTAAGTTGAAACCAACATAGTTGTAACCAAATATTGCCTTTTTTCTCTTTTTTTACCCTCCTATGAATTTGTCTAAATTCAGTTTCCATCCATTGGATATCATTATGCCTTTGTCTGCTAGAATACAAAGGCCTCTACTATCAGAAATCTTTTTATGTACCAAGTTACCTCTTAACTTTCTGTTTGATAAGCTATAAATATAGGGTTACCATATTTAAAAAATAAAAAAAGAGGACACTCCACGGGGCCCTGGCCCCACCCCTTTCCCACCCCAGCCCCGCCCCAACCCACCCCTTCCCGCCCTAACTCCGCCCATTCCCTGCCCCTTCCCCAAAGTCCCCGCCCTAACTCCCCCTCCTCCCTCCCAGCCACGCGAAAAGGGCTGCCCGAGCGCTACCGGCTTCACGGTTTGCCGGGCAGCCCCCAGATCTTGCGCCCCCGGGCGGCGCTTCCCCAGCGCAGCTGGAGCCCGGGAGGGGAAGCGCCCAGCTGGGGGCACAGGGTCTGGAGGCTGCCCGGCAAACCGTGAAGCCGGTAGCGCTCGGGCTTTGGGCAGCCCCCATGCCTCCGGACCCTGCGCCCCCAGCCGGGCACTTCCCCTTCCGGGCTCCGGCTGCTGTGTTCCTCCCCTGACTCTTGGGCTCTGTTTAAGAGCTGAGCTGCCTGAGCGCTACCAGCTTCGGGCAGCCCCCATGCCTCTGGACCCTGTGCCCCCAGAGCCCGGGAGGGGAAGTGCCCGGCCGGCGGCTCAGGGTCTGGAGGCATGGGGGCTGCCCGAAGCCGGTAGCGCTCGGGCAGCTCGGCTTTAAACAGAGCCGAAGAGTCAGGGGAGGAGCACAGCAGCCGCGGGAGGGGAAGTGCCCGGCCGCCGGTATTTTTCCCGGACATGTTCGGCTTTTTGGCAATTCTCCCCGGACGGGGGTTTGATTACCAAAAAGCTGGACATGTCCGGGAAAAACCGGACGTATGGTAACCCTAATAAATAGATTGAGCTCTTTAAGTGTCTCACTGTAAGGCAGATGTGCCAGTCTTAATTCGTAGGCCTCAAACCTCCTACAATCTCTCTTCTAGAGGTAGGCCATATCCATTAGTAGGCCATAGTCCTTATGCCCTAATCATTCAAGTGTTGGTCAATTCAGATCAAGGTATGGCACATGTGTGTGTATGTATGAGAGAGAAAGAGAGGAAAAGGCAGAAGTGTTCAATAAATATTTCTGTTCTGTATTTGAAAAAAGCAGGATGGTGCACTCACATCACTTGAGGATGATGA
Organism: Chrysemys picta bellii; assembly: GCF_011386835.1. Lineage (NCBI taxonomy): Eukaryota > Metazoa > Chordata > Testudines > Emydidae > Chrysemys > Chrysemys picta. Next base: position 57,088,133 of record NC_088800.1, read on the forward strand.
AATACTTTGCAGTCCATTAGTAATAGGGGACACCTGGTAAAATTACTTGTATTCAAGCAAATTCAATAGCAATCAATCAGAACTATGCAGTTCAAATTAACATCAGATTGACTGAGACCCTCTTAAAAAGAAATATTGCATAGCTTGATTCTTTTTATTTACCTTCTTATCTTTAAGGCTTTAGGGTTCACACAAGGAGGGGTGACACACCTACACACACACACACACACACACACACATACACACACTCCCGTACACCTCTCTCACACAAGGGAGGGGTGACCGACCGACCAGACTCTCCTTGCCCAGTGTTCTCCGCCCTCCATGCCTGTCGGGGCTCCTGAGACAGACCAGCCTCTTCTGGTACCTGGCACCATGTCTTCCCGAGGAACACATGGGTCACATGCCCCTGCTCCCCAGATTTCTGCCAGGGTTCACACCAGAATGTGGCCAGCAGCAGCCTTTTGGCACTGTGTGGGAGGGAAGGGACGGGATCTACTTCCAGCTGCAGGGGAGAAGGAGAGGGAGAAGGGATGACCTACCCTGTGTCTTTGCAGCGCTCATCTCTTCTCCCCCGTCCCACTCCTGTATGTCTGAAAGCAGCTTGCCCCTTCCTGCACGCTCATGCAGGGCTTGGTTCCACCTGGCCAGTGCCCCAGACCGGAGGGTCTTGGGCTTTCCTGGAGCACCAGCCAAGTCAGAGGCAGTCGGGGAAGGACGGAGCCTGCCGGTCAGGCTGTTGGTGATCTGAGTGCTCCTCCGCACAGCATTGGGAGCAGGAAGTGCCCCGCCAGGAGGGATATGGAAGAGCAGCAGGGCTGAGGAGGGATGGGGGGAGAAGGGGCAAAGCAGAGAGAGGACAGTGAGAGGGGGAGCATGTAAAGGGCCGATGGGTGGGCAGCAGAGGCAACACATAACCAACCGTCGCCTGGCACCTTTCTGCACTCACCAGCCACTGCAGCTCGCCGCCAGTGCCAGCCAGAAACAGAACGGGGGGCAGGGCCCTGCTGGCCAGGAGCCGGCACGCAGCCAGGGCTGCGCTGAAGGACCAGAACGGGGAGCAGCCAGTCCCATGGGCTGCATCTTTGCCCCGCCATCAACCTTGCACACCCATCCCCATTGCCGGCCACTGGACACAGCCCCCATTCACCACTTAGAGTTGTAGAAGAAAATCTCTGGTCACTGAGGTTAATTTTTAATAAATCTTGTAATGATGGGGAAATTCCAGGAGACTGGAAGAATACTAATGTGTCAATATTTAAAAATGGCAAGCAGGACGAGTAGCCTGACAGCGATAATTAATGCCAGTCAACATGGTTTGATGAAAATAGATCTTGTCAAATAAGCCTGATTTCATTTATTGAGGAGATTATAAGTTTGGTTGATAAAGGTATAAGTATGAATGAGGGTTGATTTTATAAGTTTGCTGAGGTGCCATTTAGATATTAAAAGTGAAATCTAACAAACTAGATTTGCCAATTTTATAAGTATTACAGCCAATATCAGAATGAAATTTAATTACGTTACTCTCTTTTTATTGAGTCCAGGGAGCTTTAGCTTAGTAATTTTAATGCTAGGTTCTTCCCAGGTCAATTTTTACCTGGGACAGTATTTCTAAAATCAGGATGTTTGGTTATTCTTAACCAATCAACAATTTATTAATTCACCCAGAACTATATCCATATACAATCAGCAGTTCAGTAAAACTTTGGTACAACCAATGTTTTAGGCAGTAACTGGATACAAAAGATAGTCTTGCAAGCAATTGTCATAGTCTAGGGGTTGAGGCTCAGATGTTCTACCACGTAACAATACAAATCACAAAGATTTCTTCTTATATTTACTTATGATCTTCAATCTTCAGTTCTTTAGTATCTCTACCACATTTATTATACTTCAAGTATTCCTTCAAGGAGTAAGGATACACTTGTCTTAAAGGCACTTTTAAGGATGTTTTCCCTGCTGTTGAATGGTTTGGTCTGAAAGGGACAAGTTTAAAATATCAAGTAGTTGCTTAAAGTTATTGTTTTATTGTGTGTTTGCTTTAAATCTCTTAGGTTAGTTTGCTTAGACTTACAAAGGAGAGCATGCAGATAGCATTAGTTAAAATCCAAAATATGATTTCTTGAGGTCTCACTAAAAAGTGTAGACTCATTAAAATAATTTTCAGTTATTTATATTAAAGAACAGAAGGCGAAATACAATCTTATTTGAAATCTCACCACTTCTTTAGGGCTTACAATAGCACAGGAGACATTGTCCACCTACGGAGAGCCAGTTTATTTGATTCATAAAGGCATACAAATGTGCAGCTTCTAATTTGGGGTGAAAGGCATATTGGCAGGATGAAACAGATTCTCCATGGTATATTTGATTCATACGGCAAACAGATTTGGAGTGAAAACATGTGAACTGGACTTCTTGGAGTAAATAGGAAATTTGTTCCCTAACATAACATGCTGTTCGTGACTGGTTTAAGCTCACAGCTTCCCTGATCATCTCTTGATTGAGATTCACTTACAGAATGCAGTATGCCACCTTGCATAGGAAGGCAGGGTGTTACTGTGACCCAAGGACCTTGTGCTGCCAACTGGCAGAGGATTCTGGGCTTCTGCCAATCAGAAGTGACAGCACCTATGGGGGAACTCCAGATGGCGGCAGCTAGCCAGAAGGAATTACTGCCAAGCTTGAGTCCCCATCTCCCTGAAAAGCATTGGGATTACGCAAACGTTTTTGAAAAGAACAATGAGGACTTGCTGCCTCCGCACTGAAACTATGACTGCCCTATAAATCTGCAACCCGGGGTGAAGATCCCTTATGGACTGATAAATGCGATATCCGAGCTTGAACTGGCAACCCTTCATGAATACATCCATGAAAACCTGGCCAAGGGCTTCATCCAGTACTCGACCTCACCAGCAGAGGCTCCAGTCTTTTTTGTCAAGAAAAAGGATGAAACGCTATGCCTGTGCGTAGATTTGTGGGCTCTAAACCATGTAAAGATCTGAAACGGGTTGTGACGGGTTGGATCACAGAAACCCCCTTGGGGCTGCCAACTAATGTGCCAAGACTTCTGCCCCTGCTTTCCCTGCTAGCTTGGGACTCCAGAGCCCTGCCTGGCTGTGCCAGACACACTTGCTGGCCACAAACACAGACCCAGGTCTGAACCACCTCCCACAAATTGCAAGCTTAGCTGAAAGCAGCTTAAGAAGAGTCTTTAACACTCAGATGCCCAACTCCCAATGGGGTCCAAACCCCAAATAAATCCGTTTTACCCTGTATAAAGCTTATACAGGGTAAGCTCATAAATTGTTCGCCCTCTATAACACTGATAGATATACACAGCTGTTTGCCTCGCCTTCCCCCTCGTATCAATGCATACTGTGGGTTAATTAATAAATAAAAAGTGATTTTATTAAATACAGAAAGTAGGATTTAAGTGGTTCCAAGTAATAGCAGACAGAACTAAGTGAATTACCAAACAAAATAAAACAAAACACGCAAGTCTATGCCTAATACAGTAAGAAAACTGAATACAGATAAAACCTCACCCTCATAGGTGTTCAAGTAAGCTTCCTTTTGCAGACTAGTCTCCTTCTAGTCTGGGCCCAGTAATCACTCAGACCTTCAGTAGTTACTGTTCTTTGTTCCAGTTTCTCTCAGGTATCCTTGGGGGTGGAGAGGCTATCTCTTGAGCCAGCTGAAGACAAAATGGAACGGTCTCCCAGGGGTTTAAATAGACTTTCTCTTGTAGGTGGATTACTGCTCCCCCCCCCCCCCCCCCTGGTGTAGAATTCCAGCTCCAAGATGGAATTTTGGAGTCACATGGGCAAGTCACATGTCCATGCATAACTCAGAACTTACTGGTAGCAGCCATGGTTCGCATGCTACCTTGTACGTCCTCATGTAGACTTCTTATGTGGATTGGAGCCTTCCAAGATCCATTGTCCGTTAAGTGCTTCTTGATTGAGCACTTAACTTGCAAATTCCTTTCTAAAGAAGCTGACCAAATACTTTACTAAGGCTATTTAAAATCAAACAAGTATACAGCCAATATTCATAACTTTGAATACAACAATGACACATGCATACAAATAGGATGAATATATTCAGTAGATCATAACCTTTATAGAGATATGTTACATGGCATATGTAGCATAAAACATATTCCAGTTATGTCATATATACATTCATGCAGCATATTCCCATAAAGCATTATGGGGTGCAATGTCACACGGGTATCCTCTGCCCTTAATCTGAGAATTAGAAGATCATGTGCAGTCTGCCAAAATCTTCAATTTAGTGCACAACATGTCAAGGGACGAATGGAAGACCACACGTCGAACCTGCTATGAGCACTTCAAATATTTAGTAATGCCATTCAGGTTGACCAATGGTCCTGCAACCTTTCTCAACACTTTGTGAATGACACATATTTAGAGACATCCTGGATCAGTATGTAGTCATCTATCTATCTTGATGTCTAAAAACACAAGTATGTCAGACTTGAGGAGCATCGTTATCACGTTCATTCCATCCTGGAAAGACTACAAAAGCATCGCCTGTTCACAAAGTTGGAAAAATGTACCTTTGACCAGTCCTATACAGAATTTTTGGGTTACATCCTCCCCACAGAGGGTGTTAAGATGTACCCGCAGAAGGTGGAGGCCGTCTGTCACTAGACCCTGCCCTAGTCCTCCTGGGAGTTACAGCACTTCCTGGGCTTTGCTTCTTTTACCAATGATTCATCCCAGGCTTCTCAGGGCAAATAGCACCCATAACCAACCTCCTCCGCAATGCCGCCAAGTTTGTTTGGACACCTGAAGTTCACCATATTTTCGAACAACTCAAGGCTGCATTCACCAGCACCCTCATTCTAGCACACCTGGACCCAGGCATTCATAGTGGAAGCTGATGCCTCCAGTGATACTCTCCCAGAAGCATGGTCCACAGCAAATCTTGCACTCCTGAGCCTACTATTCCCCAAAATTTACCCCTGTTAAACAGAATTATGAAATATTGGATAAAGAACTACTTGCAATTAAATCAGCCTTTGAAGAGTGGCACAATCACCTCAAAGGAGCCTGACACTCAATGCAAGTCTTTTCGGACCATAGGAACCTTGAATATCTGTGGAAGGCTCGGGCTTTGAACCAAAGACAGCTCAGGTGGACATTATTCTTCTCTCGGTTTGACTTCGTCATCACCTCTCTCCCAGGTACCAGGAAGGGAAAAGCTGACACTTTATCCTGAAAGGAGGAATACTACCGAGAGTGCACGGATCCAGCCAAGAACTACCCTGTCTCCTAAAACCTTGCAACTTCCTCAGTGCCACAATGCACCAAGACCTGCTTGATCTAATTTAGTCCACACAAACAACTGGGCTGGAGCCCTTGTGTTAGGACATAGGCCCCATTTATGGCTCAAACTCGCTGTCTGCCAAGAAGGAGCTCATCAGGATGAGCCTGGTAGCCTGTTACTCTTGTGGGCAGTAGAGGAAAATGAAGAAAGAGTGCTTGTTGAGGGAATGCAAATATGTCTGGGTTTGGACAGCAGAAGAGAAGGCTCAGATGAAGGCAGCACCAAGTTGATGGTCCTGGTAGGGGTTTAAGAGAAGGAGATACTAGGGATTGTAGACTCGGATGTAGAAAAATGGTGAAAGCCACCCTGCTGGGTGAGAGGATCACCTTGTGGTGGGTGGGGGAGGACGACAATTTCTTTGCAGTGTGCACATGCAGATGACAGGAACTGACAGTGGGGACCCATACTGATTTGATCATGGTAGCACTAGCCGAAAAATTAGCAGACCCTGTGATTATTGGCCTGCCTTTTGGCAAATGGGTAATTATAGCATCATAGAACCATGGGGTTGGAAGGGACTGCAAGGGTCCTCTATTCTAACCCCATGTCAAGATGCAGGATTTGTTGTGGCTAAACCATCCAAGAGAGATGACTGTCCAGCCTCCTTTTGAAAACCTTCAGTGAAGGAGCTTCCAGGACCTCCCTAGGTAGTCTGTTTTATTGCCTACAGTTCTTACAGTTACAGAGTTTTTCCTGAGATTTAATCTAAATCTGCTATGCTGTAGTTTGAACCCATTGCCTCTTGTCCTGCCCTCTGTGGCAAAAGAGAACAACTTTTCTCCATCTTTTTTATGGCAGTCTTTCCAGTATTTGAAGACCACTATTATGTCCCCCTTAATCTCCTCTTTTCTAAACTAAACATACCTAATTCCTTCAACCTAAAATTGCATTTGTTTGTTTTTTTTGAAACAGCATCGCATTGCTGACTCATGATGAGGTTGTGATCCAACACAACTCCCAGATCCTTCTCAGCAGTGCTGCTGCCAAGTCAGTTATCCCCCATTCTGCATTTGTACATTTGGTTTTTCTTCCCTAAATGTAGCACCTTACATTTGTCTTTGTTGAATTTTGTTTTGTTGTCTATAGCCCAGTTCTCCGAATTATCAAGATCCCTTTGAATTTTAGCTCCTTCCTCCAAAATGTTTGCAGCGCCCCATAGCTTTGTGTCATCTGCAGATTTGATCAGTATGCTCTCTATTCCTACACCCAGATCATTTTAATAAAGTTGTCAAATAACTCTGGACCCAAAACAGATCCCCGTGCAGCTCTTTTAGAAAAAACATCCTATCCTGATTTTAAAGTTGCCAGTGATGTAGAATCCACCCTGACCCTTGTAAATTGTTCCAATGGTTAATTACTCTCAGGGTCTGGCGGTAAGCAATCGATCTTCTGGGATCGATCCCGGAAGTGCTCACCGTCGACACCGGTACTCCTGCTCCGCGAGAGGAGTACGCGGAGTCGACGGGGGAGCCTGCCTGCCGCGTAAGTTCGAACTAAGATACTACGACTTCAGCTACGTTATTCATGTAGCTGAAGTTGCGTATCTTAGTTCGAAGTGGGGGGTTAATGTGGACCAGACCTCAGTGATAAAAATTTACACCTTATTTCCAGTCTGCATTTGTCTAGTTTCAATATCCAGTCATTGGATCATGTTATACTTTTCTCTGCTAGATTGAAGAGACCATTATTAAATATTTGTTGCCCATATAGATACTTATGGACTGTGGTCAAGTGACCCCTTAACCTTCTCTTTGTTAAGATAAATAGATTGAGTTCCTTCAGTCTATCACCACAAAGCATGTTTTCTAATCCCTTAATCATTCTCGTGGCTCTTCTCTGAACCCTCCCCAATTTATCAACATCCTTCTTGAATTGTGGGCACCAGAGTTGGACAATGTATTCCAGCAGCAGTCACACCATTGCCAAATACAGAGGTAAAATGACTTTTCTACTCCTACTTAAGATTCCCCTGTTCGTGCATCTGAGAATTGCATTGGCTGTTTTGGCCACAGAATTGCACTGGGAGCTCATGTTCAGATGATTATCCATCACACTCCCCAAATCTTTTTCAGAGTCACTGCTTCCCAGGATAGAGTCCCCCATCCTCTAAGTATAGCCTACATTCCTTGTTCGTAGATGTATACATCTACATTTAGCCATATTAAAATGCATAATCTTTGCTTGTGCCCAGTTTACTAAGCAATCCAGATCCTGTTCTCTTCGTTGTTACCATGCCCCAAGTTTTGGTTCATCTGGAAACTTTATCAGTGATGATTTTATGTTTTCTTCCTGGTCATTGATAAATGTTACATTCCATATGACCCAGAACTGATCTCTGTGGGACTCCATTGGAAACAGACCCACTTGATAATGATTCCCCATTTACAGTTACATTTTGAGACCTATCAGTTAGCCAGTTTTTAATCCATTTAAAGTGTTCTATGTTAATTTTATATTGTTGTACTTTATTTACATTAAAAAGTTATGCAGTATAAAGTCAAACACCATACAGAAGTCTGTTGCATCAACATTATTACCTTTATAACCAAACTTGTAAGCTCATAAAAAAAATCAGATTAGTTTGACAGGATCTATTTTCCATAAACCCATGTTGATTGGCATTAATTGTGTTACCCTCCTTTTCTTTATTAATGGAGTCCCATATCAGCCACTTCACTATCTTGCCCAGAATTGATGTCTGGCTGAGGGACCTATAAAGACCCAGTTTTATATGTAACCCTTTGTTTCCAAATTTCTGTGTGCTGTTCTATGAATCTCTATCTTTTGTTCAATAAACGTATACATACTTTTGCTATAAACAAATCTAAGGCCTTGGCTACACTTACCCGCTAGTTCGGCGGCTGGCAATCGAACTTCTGGGTTCGACTTATCGCGTCTAGTCTGGACGCGATAAGTCGAACCCGGAAGTGCTCGCCGTCGACTGCGGTACTCCAGCTCGGCGAGAGGAGTACCGCGGAGTCGACGGGGGAGCCTGCCTGCCGAGTGTGGACCAAGGTAAGTTCGAACTAAGGTACTTCGAACTTCAGCTACGTTATTCACGTAGCTGAAGTTCCGTACCTTAGTTCGAATTAGGGGGGTAGTGTAGACCTGGCCTAAGTGGTGTGTGCTAAGCAAAGCTGTGTTCCAAGGTGAACTATTAAGCAGTGGTATACTGTTCCTTTGGGATCAGTGGGCCTGGTAATTGGGTGAGTGTCCAGTTGGGCAGGGACTGAAGACTACAGGGGATACTTGAAAGACTCTTGGGTTAGTGTGTGCCTGTCACTAACCTGTAAAGAGAGAGTGGAGCCTGTTGAGATAGTTGCTAATGTTGCCAGTAGCAGGTGGCATCAGGGCACTGATCCCAGGCAGGCACAGACAAGGTTCACTCATGCTAAGGGCAGGTGGTAGCGTGGTTCCTCACAAACCTGGGTACCCCCAGGGAGCATCACACTTGTGTTGAACTTTTTGTGTGACATTGGAATCAAAAAAGTGTCTCAGACCTGGAGAGACTTATAAACATTCTGAAATAACTCCAAGGAGGATATGTGTTTTCAATGAGATTGTTCCTAATTCCTGTTTCAGATTCTGGTACAGCAGCCCAAGTAAAAGAAATTGAACTGCAAGGACGCAGCACGCAGACTGCACCAAGCAAAATCCAGCGTAAAGGATGGTGTCAGGTATGGCGTGGCAGGGAAGAATGCATCCTTGGTGAACTGTTTGGGGCAGCAACAAGTTTGTTGGGAGGCCCTTTCCTGACCCTAACTACAGCTCTTAGTTCTGCAGTGTTACACAGGGAGACACACTGTGCAGTTCCTCTAGCCTGAGCCGTAGTCAGTAGGGAATTCTTACATTCCTGAATTAAAGAAAAAGAGCAGCAGTATGCATTTCTAAACTGTTTCTTTCTTACTACCAGACCTTGTATCTGTTCATCACACTTTGCACATTTGGCCCATAATTTTTTTAAATTATTTATTCATTTTATTATTATTTTGACACTGTCAGTAGGTACAGGGACACCTTTAGCATATTTTCCCATAGAGTGATTTCTCTGATCTAGAGACCTGACAGGCTTTTCCTCTAAAATGTCTAGTAAGATAGCTGAGCAGCCTAGACAGGGTTTCTCAACCCGTGGATCGGGACCCAAAATTGGGCCGCCACAATGTTTCAAAGGGTCGCATGGCAGCTCCCATCCCAAGGAGGTGGCTGGGCTCGTCTCCCTGTTCCAGGCACTACAACCTCTGGGGTCCCAGCACCACTCAGGTTTGGCCCAGATATTGTGATGACAGGAGCCCGGGTAGGCAAAATTTGAGTGAGTGACACTGCAACCCCATGAGTCAGGTCACAGCTCCACTCACAAATTTGGTCCAGTCAGGGGGCGGGGCCAAACCTGAGTGATGCTGAAACCCCAGCGGTTGCAACACCCGGAGTGGAGAGCCAAGCCCAAATAGCCCCACAGCACAGGAGCCACCACTGTGGGGTGAGTGCTTGGCAGGATCCAACCCCCCACAGGGGCAGGATCCAACTGAAACCACCCCAGTGCCTCTGCCCCCGGACTATTTACTGGGTCACAACAGGTCATAAACATTTACAAATGGGTTCTGAGCCTAAAAACCTGAGAACCTCTGTTCTAGACTAAGCATTATATCAGTCCCATCACCATATGGGAACTTTATATCAGGGACTTTATAGTCTGAAGTCCCTTGTTAATTTAGTTTCCTCCTTTGGAGATAGCTGGAATACATCTACATAGAGCAGTTTTGGGTGGTGGCTTCTTGCAATTTGACAGAGAACCCTAATGGAGCTCAGTTATATGGCACACAGAGTTTGAACACTAAATATAGCTTCTGTACTCTGCTTTTCCCCAGTAACTGTGGAAAGGCTAGGAGGAATTTGGCTCTAAAAGTAATGAGTTTTAGACTTTGACCAACAAAGCACTTAAGCACATGCTTAACTTCAAGTACAAGTAGCCCTAACATCATTAGTCATTCCTTGGTTCAGGCTATAAAATTTCCTTATGCATTTGAAGTTTATAGTGTGTAATAAAGTTGAGGACTGAACAGAACATAGTTTAAATCCTATTTGTGCTTGTAATTTCATACATGTGAATTGTGCAAAGCATCGAGCTATTCCAACATATTACACTATTTTTCTATTTAAGTGCCTTTGATATGTAATGAGCTTAAGTAACTTGTTATAAATGAGATAAATGGTTGTAAGTTTAGATTTAAATTGTTAAACAAATCTAATCCTGAAAACAAACAAACAAACCAACAAACCACAAGTGCCTCCTGTGTCCGCAACTAGTAGGTTTCTAGTAGTCTGTTCCGTTACTTTCTTTTCGGGAAGCTGCTTTTCTCCTGTGAGGTCAAATGGTATTTAAAAATAAAGTGAAGATAGGAGTTCACTAAACTTCACATGATAGGGAATCCACTGCATCCCTACATAACTGCTTTAATGGTTGTTTACCCTCAGTGTTAAGCATTTGTACTTTATTTCTAATCTGAATTTGTTTAGCTTTAAGTTCCAGCCATTGGATCGTCTTATCTTTCTTGTCTGCTAAATTAAAGAGCCCTCTGCTATCAAAAATTTCTTCCCCCTTCCTCCTTGTAGGTACTTGTAGACCATGATCAAGTCGCCACTTAACCTACTCCTGGGTAAACTAAATAGATTGAGCATTTTAAGTTTGTCACTATAAAGCATGATTTCCCAACCTTGATTAATAACTTGGGATTCTTTTCTGCACCCTCTCAAATTTTTTCAACATCCTCTTTGAAGTGTTCACACCAGAACTGGACACAGTATCCAATAATAGGCTCCCTATTGACAATAAAGAATTAATGCTACCACCCTGTTCTTACTTGATATTCCTCTGCTTACACATCCAAGAATCAGGTTCACGCTTTTAACCACTGCATTGTGAGCAGGATGGCTAATGTGGAGACACTGCACCATTGCTACTTACATTGGTGCAATCCGTTTGATTCAACTCTATAGTGCAAATGCAGCCATTGCTAATACTTGTAACAAAATTAGATAAAATTTCAGATGGGAGAGTATTTTTAAGTTAATGGTATCCCTTTAAACTTAGGGAAGGAATATTTTTCCAGTTACATTTGAAAGTTTATATCTAATAAGCATGGATATAACATTGTGTGAAGCATGTGATAATTTCATACTTAGTGTGCTAATAACAGAAGAAAGATGTGATTTGTTTGTTTCTTTTTATAGAAACCTGTGCAGATTAAAACAGAAAGTGGCTCTAGACTCTGCATTTCACCTCCTCCGGAGTACTCTGATGATTTTGAACCTTATGAAAGCTTGAATATGGAGACAAACGACTATCATAGTAATTGTTCCCAGGTACAGATTGACTTCTGCTGTGGCATTGTTCATGATCAAATGTGAGTCTAAATCAGGGGTCGGCAACCTTTCAGAAGTGGTGTGCCGAGTCTTCATTTATTCACTCTAATTTAGGGTTTCACGTGCCAGTAATACATTTTAACGTTTTTAGAAAGTCTCTTTCTATAAGTCTATAATATATAACTAAACTATTGTTGTATGTAAAGTAAATAAGGGTTTTAAAATGTTTAAGAAACTTCATTTAAAAATAAATTAAAATGCAGAGCCCCTGGACCGGTGGCCAGGACCCATGCAGTGTGAGTGCCACTGAAAATCAGCTTGCGTGCCGCCTTCGGTATGCATGCCATAGGTTGCCTACCCCTGGTCTAAATGAAAGTGGACTCAATTGCCATAGTTTTTGCAGCTGAATACCAATACTCACTAATTCAAGCAGAGCCCATTATAATGTATATGGCTAACTAGAGTATTTGGGAGTGGTTAAAAGTGACACCAAAAGGGTCAAAAATGAAAACATCTAATGTGTCATTTAAAAAGCATCAGTTTACTCTAATTGCAGTCTACAACACTAAAATACTTAAATCATAATTGTATGTCTTTTGCATGGTCTCACTACAAGGCAGAATTAAGGGTTCTGCTGAAGGAAAGCTTTCAGCCCTTAGAGTGATTGTCCACAAAGATTCCACTCTCCCAATTTTTGGGTCAATGGCAAACTTGGTCAGTGATGATTTTATGTTTTCTTCCAGGTCATTGATAAAGATAGTAGTAGTTAAGAACTTTATAGAATTCTTCACCATATAATTTTGACCGGTTTCCACACCAGCCCCCTTCTGGTTTATGTCCTACCCCGTGTCTTCTATTTGGACCTGCACGCTTTTGGTGTGGTTGGCCATTTTGAAAAAATATTTATGGGGAACTTAGTGTGATTTGTATGTGTGGTTTTTTACATATTAAGGTTAGAAGAAAATAGGGTTTCTTACACACTTTTAGAGAAAAATAATTTTATAGGTTTTTAGATAATTTACAAAATAAAGTGGATTATCACAAAGTGGTAAAGGAAAAATGTCAGAAAAGAGAGTTTTAAAACTGCACTAAAGGAATAAGTTTTAAAAAACAAACATGTTAACAAATCTCTTTAGAGAAAAAATAATCTTTATTCATTTTTTGAAATAAAGGTTATGATGCTGGCTGACCAGGACTGCCTGCTCTTGCCATGGCTTTAGGCCTCAGCCAAGCACTGATAAATTTATTACCGGAATCCAGTCTGCTTTTACTGTGTATTAGTATGGTTATGATGGGTATTGGACTTATAACAATGTGTTTGGTGTTTAGACTTTAGAAAATTATTGTAAGTTGCTGCATGCATTAACCTCACTTATAATATCTTTATCACATATTATAAGGTAATATTTAAATTTTTGCTTTGTATCTGTAAAACATATTTGCTCTGAACTGAATCAGGAGGGATCATCTCCTGCCCATCAAGAAGGCCTATCAAAACTAAATGGGCCATTATGGGACATCACAATACAAAGACTTGGTTAATTGCCCCTTTAAACCCATGAAGAGGCTATGTGCAAACGGGCTTGTCCCATTCAGCATGAAATCTGGAAAAAAGAAATAAAAATAGCCGACAAGAAAAATTTTCATCTTTTGTTGTTTAGACTCTCACAGGGCCAGAACTATGAAACAGAAACAAAGATTCCTAGGGTAGAAGACATTCAGAGCTGACAGATTACTACAACTCTGTCAGCTTTTGAAACCAGAGACTGTAACTCATTTGTATATATATGAGTGCCTGCTTTAACCTTGTAATAACTCATTCATTTCTTTTCTTAATTAATAAATCCTTAGATATTTACTATAGTGTTGGCTACAAGCATTGTCTTTGGTGTGAGATATAAGGTACAAATTGACCTGGAGTAAGTAACTGGTCTTTTAGGACTGGAAGTAACCTGACTATTTTGTGATCTTTTGTGAAAAGTGACCATCTATCAGTGCTTAATTTGCTAGATTTCGCAGTTCATAACCTCGGCACAGCTGGGCTTGCTGCATCAGTTATGAATGTAAAAAAAATTGTTTGAGCCCCAGCATCTTTTTCGTTACAAATTAAGCATTGACATCTATCCTATAGTCCAGCCTGCTTGAGTGGCAAAATAGACTGGAATGCCCAAGTGGACTGTCTGTGACTCCATGGTAAGACTGTTATAGTGATTTAGGAGTTCACACTTGTTACTGGGTTGGTGATATCTGATTATAGAACATACAACCAGTTTGGGGTCTCTGCTCTGCTTCTTGACAGTCTGCCCTGAGGTTGGCACTCACAGCCGTAAGCAAATCCGGATAGTGTGACAAAAGTATTAAATATTAGTTTTTAGAAAAAATGTTCTTTATGCATTTAGGTTATTTTGAAATAAAGTCTGAAAAATAATTGTATGTCTTTTGAAATATGAAAATATGCTTATGAATGTGAATATAATGTAACTGGAATATGCTTTACGCAAAAGGTCTCTTCTAAGGTATCATTACAAAGCTTATAATCTACTGAGTGTGTTCATCCTATTTGTTTGCATGTATTATTTCTATGTCTGAAGTTAGGAGAATAAGATATAAACTTGTATTACTGATGTAAACATATTAAGTGGAAGCCATTAAGGGTGCTTCAGAATCAATGAACTGTAAATGGCTGTTTACTTGCAAACCTTCCTGTGTACATGTGGGCCAGCCCAGGAAGAATGGAGGCTGGGGTCTCACAGGACATGTGACCATGTCACATGATGCTGGAATCCATCTTAAATCTGGTACTTTTCCATTTAGAAGGAGGGGTGGGGACCCAGAGAGACAAAAGATTCCCACCTCATGCCAAAGCTATAAAAGGGGGTGGAGCAGGACAAAGGGGCGGCCAGTCATGAGAAAGCCCCTGCTTACCACCTGAGATGTCTGCTGGAATTAACAAGGATTGTACCAGGGGAAAGGATTGGGCCCAGACTAGGAAGGAGTCTAGTCTGTGAAAGAAGCTTATTGGAACATCTCTGAGGGTGAGATATTACCTGTAATCAGTTTCTTAATGTATTAGGCTTAAACTTGCGTGGTTTTGCTTTATTTTGCTTGGTGACTTACTTCGTTCTATCTGTTATTACTTGAAATCACTTAAATCCTACTTTTTATACTTAATACAATCACTTTTGTTTATTAATGAACCCAGAGTAAGTGATTAATACCTGGGGGAGCAAACAGCTGTGCAAATCTCTCTATAAGTGTTATAGAGGGCAGACAATTTATGAGTTTACTCTGTATAACCCCAACCCTAACCTTTATACAGAGAAAAATGGATTTATTTGTGGTTTGGATCCCATTGGGAGCTGGGTGTCTGGGTACTGGAGTCAGGTAACCTGCAGAACTGTTTTCACTTAAAGCCTGCAGCTTTGGGGGCATGACCCAGACTGTGGGTCTGTGTTGCAGCAGGTTAGCGTGTCTGGCTCAACAAGAGTTGTGGAGTCCCAAGCTGGCAGGGAAAACGGGCTCAGAGGTAATTTCAGCACATCAGGTGACAGTCCCAATGGGCTCTCTGTAACTGATCCTATCACAGGGTTAAAGTTACTTCAGGGGTCCATTTGGGCTGCATAGAGGCTCTAATGACTGCCAATGCTAGGTACCCTGTGGACAGGGTAGGCTTGAAGGTATTTAGTATTTCAGCTGGTAGTCATGTCAGTAACCAGGAAAACCTCTTTTTGGGACAGTTATTGGTTTTATAGATAATGATGCCATCAGTGGCAATTATGCTAAAAACCCTTTCAACTTTAAACATTATGACATTAATTTTGTGGTCTTATATGTGGATGGCAAGAAGGTGCCGGCTAAACCTCTATAATCTGATTTTGAGAACAGAAACTGTGTGAGGGAGTACATGCAGCTCATGCAGGCAGCTGGAAAATATGTAAAAGACCGAGTGCTCTTGTTCCATTGTGGTGACTTTGCTCACACTGTATAACAGGGGTCGGCAACCTCTGGCACGCGGCTCACTAGGGTAAGCACCCTGGCGGGCCGGGCCAGTTTATTTACCTGCTGACGCAGCAGGTTCAGCTGATCGCGGCCCCCACTGGACGCGGTTCGCCATCCCAGGCCAATAGAAGTGTTGGGAAGCTAAAGCCAGCACATCCCTCGCCCGCGCCTCTTCCCGCGACCCCTATTGGCCTGGGACGGCGAACTGCGGCCAGTGGGGGCTGCGATCGGCTGAACCTGCCACGTCAACAGGTAAATAAACTGGCCCAGCCCGCCAGGGTGCTTACCCTGGTGAGCCGTGTGCCAGAGGTTGCCGACCCCTGCTGTATACCTTCAACCTGACCAGGAATGCACTGATCATTATTCTCTGATTAAAACTGGAAACCTAAGAGCAGAGATTTGTTTTTCTAGGGCACTGCCCTCTACAGTCAACATGATAGTGTATGGGGTTTTTGATAACATACCCGAGGTTAATCACAGAAGGAATGTTCCCTTTGATTCTATTGATTATAAACAACATGTAGTTAACATATTTTTTAATCAAAGGATGCTTCCAAAGGGTTCTGTGTTCAGTAGATCTCTGGGACTTGTAAACACAACTCCCTACAATTTACCCAGGGAACACTGGCTAGCCCTCTACTTATCAAATCATGGGCCAAGAAAGTTCTTTGACTCCTGTGGATTTTCCCCAGACAGTAACTTTTCCCCTAAATCTTTCTTGCCTTTTTTTAAACCAGAGACAGCTACAAGAACCCCTCGCTGTTACTACGTTTCTTTAAACAAAATATACAATTTTATTAGAGCATAAGCTTTCGTGGGCTACTGCCCACTCCTTCGATTGCATATAGAGTGGAAAATATATTGAGGCGATATATATACAAACATACAGAGAGTATCAAACTGTCTGTACTGGGCTAGCTTGATTATCACTTCAAAAAAAAATTTTCTCTTACTTAATTGGCCTCTCAGAGTTGGTAAGACAACTCCCACCTGTTCATGCTCTCTGTATGTTTGTATATATATCTCCTCAATATATGTTCCGCTCTATATGCATTCGAAGAAGTGGGCAGTAGCCCACGAAAGCTTATGCTCTAATAAATTTGTTAGTCTCTAAGGTGCCACAAGTACTCCTGTTCTTTTTGCGGATACAGACTAACACGGCTGCTACTCTGAAAAAAATATACAATGATATCCATAGGTAAGGGTTTATCTTTTGATCAGATTTTAAAATTGTATACAAGTGATTTACCAGAAAATGACCACATGGGGGTGCACTTTGTAAATGGGAAAAAGTCAGACATGTCCAGACATGCCCCAAACATGTTTTAGCATATCCAGACTTGTCTATCTTATTGCAAGTATAAAGATGTGCATCAATAAAGCAACCCCACACATTTGATCCTGTGAAGTGTACAAATGGCCTGGTTTCTAGAGGCTAATGTGTAATGAAGGCTGCTGTAATGTTGTTGCGCAAATAAAGTGGGTGGCGGCCCCGTTTTAATGGGGTCACCAGGGCTGGCTTAAACTTGCTTGGGCCTGGAGCCAAAGCTCATGTCTGAGAGCTTCAGCCCTTGGTGGTAGGGCTCAAGTTACAGGCCCCCTGCCTGGGGCTGAAGCCCTTGGGCTTCAGCTTTGCCCCCTCCCCCCAGCCTGGGGAGGTGGGGCTTTGTCTTTGTCTCTCCCACCCCACCCCGGGGTGGCAGGGCTTGGGTGGGCTCAGGTTTTGGTCCCCCCCTCCTGGGGTCCTGGGGTATTTTTTGTTGTCAGAAGGGGGTCGCGGTGCAATGAAGTTTGAGAAACCCTGATTATTCTATAGTGACATTTGCCCCTGTGTTTTAAATAGCATTTTAGTGTAAGCCCCTTATATTAAGGCTTTTTATATTATACCCTGGGATTCTTTACCGTAGAACAGTTTTTGTGTGGTACTTTAAATGCAAGCTAAAACTGTTTTTAAAAGGAAAGGGTAATGTATCTTAAACATTTTTATTTCACTAAACCTACAAAACATCTCTAAAATAGGTCTTTTTATTATGTTACATCTCAGTTAAAAATGCCCAATGCTGTATTTTCATGTTACACTTTTCATAGTTTATTTGATATAATTAAAAACTGTATGTTAGCAAAAGAACATGACTGTTTTAAACTGAGGGAAAAAAGAGTGAGATAAGGGGGTAGGGGGCAGATGTGGGGTTGTTTCATCAGGTAACCACATGGGGGGAGGCGGGATGTATGTTTCCTCAGATAAGGGTGAGTGGAATCAGTCTTCATCTTGGGCCAGGTGTACACTATAAACTTACATCAGTATAACTATGTCGCTCAGGGGTGTGAAAAATCCACACCCTGGAGCAATGCAGTTATACCAACCTAATGCCTGGCTTCTTCTGTCAACATAGCTACTGCCTCTCGCATAGGTGGATTAGCTACATGGGAGAAGCTTTCCTGTCAGTGTAGTATTGTCTTTGCTGAAGTGCTACAGCAGTACAGCTGCGCTGCTTCAGAATTTTAGACCTGCCCTTAACCATTCATACAGTTAGAAAAGTATAGCTTCATGGCAAAGGTGCCTCTTTGCTGCAAAATGCTGCTTTCTTAGTATTACGTTTAAATCCAGTTTAAAAGCATGCTAACAAAAAAAATTATTTTGTTGCAAAAGTTATTAGAAATAAAGCCAACAGCTTCAGATAAAAAAGGGGAGGGGGGAAAGTGTTTATCTTATTCCTTCATCCAGTTAGTCAATCCACATGGCTTTTTTTATTTTTTAGACTTTTATTGTAAATGATGGGAATATTACATTCACCCCAAAAATTTTCACATTTTACAAAGGATATCCTATAAACCCATTACAAAGTTTAAATTAAAGACCTCCTTACAGTTGTCAATAGGTGCTAATTTCCAATAAATGTAAAAGTCTATAAAATACATTACTTTAAGTAAATGGAATAAGGGAAATTGATATAAAGGTTAGACATAACGTTCATGAAGGTCTATCATTTTTAAAGACAAAGGCTAAAGGCATTATGTAAAAAAGGTAATTTAACTCCTGGTACAAAACTAAAAACAAATAAGGATGTTCACTACATTTACATACTTTTTGTAAATAAAGAAATCTACACTCATGCTCCTTTTGATTGGCATTTCAAAAGTTTGTTTGTTAAAACTTTACTTGGTTTAACAGCATTTAGATTAAAAAAAATTAGGAAAGAAAAAGTGTGGGGAAAAATAACACTTTTTACCATAGATAAAGCAGCAAGCTGTTTTACATAAGCTAGTATTTCTTTTAGGTTAGCCTGTGTGTGTTTTCTATAAAGTGTGTAATTCTAAAGCTTTCTTTATAGTTTACAAGTAATAAGTTTTTAGAGATGTTTTCCTTTAGGCAAATCTTTAAAAAGCAAGCCAACAATTGTTCTACAAAAACTTGTGTTATGCAGTGTTCGTCGGTCGATAGCTTATACCTCAGTGGTCATGTGGGACGTCCTGATTGGTTCAGGAAAATGCATTCTATGACATAGCTATAGAACAGCTTCTGATTGGCTCGGCCAAAAGACATGGTTTGCCCAAGTCTGGCTGACCCCAGGATTGTTGGCATTTCACTAGAGGTCACCTCGGGTGAGGTGCTCTTCTCTTCTCTCTGCCATATGGACAGTGGCACAGACTTTCTTGATGCTTTAAAACTTACTCTCTCCCTTTAACTTTTCTCTTTCTGTAACAGGCTAAGAGAACAGCCAAGAAAAGCAAAACCTATCTCACTTTGTGTCTTATTTATTTTCTCTAACAATACATGATCTATTCTTTATTTCAAAAGACATACAATTATTTTTCAGACTCTATTTCAAAATAACCAAACATACAAAATATTTTTCTAAAAACTAATTTTTAATACCTTTATTTAAAAAAAGTATAAAAATTGTTCTTCCTCTAAAAAGACCTGTTAACATATTTGTCTTACAATTTTAGCCCTTTTTTGCAGTTTTAAAACTCTTTTCTGATAATTTTCCTTTTTCACTTTGTGATAATCTGCTTTATTTTGTAAAGTATCTAAAAACGCCCATACAATTATTTTTCTCTAAAAGTGTCTAAAAAACTTATTTTCTTTTATTAACAGTCCAGGGAGCTTCTCAGCCAACTCTTTTAAAGCTCTGCAAATTATCTAGACCAGCTGATTTAAAAATGTCTGACTTTAGTAGCTGCTGTTTAACATACTCCAGAGATACTAGTGGAATGGAAAGAGTGTTTTCATCACCTTATAATGAGACTGATTGTCTATTTTTCCCTAGAAGACAGAACAGAAATATTTATTGAACACTTCTGCCTTTTCTGTATTATTAGTGATAATTCTATCATTTCCATCTAGTAATGGACCAATACTATTGTCAGGATTCTTTTTGTTTCTAATATCTTTAAAATATGTACTTATTGTCCTGAACTCTGCTGGCCATAGAGTTCACCTTGTGTCCCTTAGCTTCCCTTATCAATTTTCTACAATTCCTAACTTTGGATTTATATTCATTACTATCAACTTCCCTGTCTTCCATTTGTTATATATATATTTTTATAGCTGCCTTCACTTCCCCTCTAAATCAGGTTGGTTTTTAATCAATAGGACCTTCTTCCTGAGTTGTGGAATTGTGGCTTTTGGGGCATCTAGTAAGGTGTTCCTAAATGATTCCCAATTATCATTCACATTTTTCTGATTAAATTCTTCCTCCTAGCTGATTTGGCTCGAAACTGTTTTCAGCTTTGTACAATTGGCCCTACTAAAGGACTAAGTATATATATATTACTGATTTGGACTTTATTCTGCTTGCACATTATAAATGTGATCAAATCACGGTCACATGTACTTAAGCTACCATTATCTTTTAGTTCTGTGATCACTTCCTCTTTATGGGTTAGGACAAGGTCTACTATTGAATTCCTCCAAGTTGACTGCAACACATTTTGAGTTAGGAAATGGTCATCCATACTATTTAGAAATTCCAGGATGTTTTAGTACTGGCGGCATGATACCTCAGGTTTATGTCACTCAAACTGAAGTCTCCCATGATCACACAATTTTTTCCCTACACATTATAGATAGGTGCTGTTGGATTGAGATTCATTTGCTCAGCTGCTGGATCTAAAACAAAACACTCAGCAAGTAGTGATCAGTTACTTACAAGTGGGAATCTTATCAGGATGATCTCATCACAGTTGCCTCCAGCACCACTCAATACAGCTTCAACCTCCCTTTGTTTCACAGACTTACTTATAACTTTATATTTTCTTATACATATGTATTAGTCTCTCATTTCCATGTTAAATCTTCTCCCCATCAGTACCAGATTAGTGTTAGGTCAAACTGGTCTTTTCTAGCTTATTAGTTATTTTCTTTTATTTTTCCACACAAACATGATTACCTTGCAATTTCTTACACACGTGCAGTTCTACCTATGCTTACACTGTTAAACATTATCAGAATAGACTCTGACAATTTACAGCAGGCCTAAATATGCCTTCACTTTCAACAGGTGTGTAAGGAGGCAGTTGTCCTGGTCTGTTTTGTGACCTGGTGGTCTGTAACAGACTCCAACTAGTATCCCATCTTGTGCTTTATCTGCTAGAACATTAATCCATAAGCATTTACAATCATTTTCTTCCAAGTTGTCAGTGACACGGAAACAGGTAATGCCATTTTTGATGTTGAGTGCCACTTTCCCACCCCTTTTGCCCATTTGATCCTTCCTAAATAGGTTATAACCATTGATTTTAACTTTCCAATTGTGCAATTCATCCCACCAGGTTTCAGTAATACCAACAAGATTGAATTTATGCTCCTAAATTAGAAATTCCAATTCCTCATGTTTGTTACCCAGGCTCCTAGCATTAGTGCGTAGGCAATTCAAGAATTTCTTCTCTTCGTGTCCTTTTTTTGTTCTCAACTTCTCATTTTGTGCTGAGTGCTCAGAGCTTCCCCCTTTTTACCCTCCCCTTTTGCTGTTAGTTTAACCCCCTCCTGACTAGTCTAGCCAGCCTGTCTCCTAGGACAGTGGTTTTCAAACTGTGTGAATATAAGGCATTGGGTCACAGTGGCTCTGGTCAGCACCGCCGACCAGGCCATTAAAAGTCAGCTGTGCTGGCCGGCTAGTCCCTACCTGTTCCGACACTGGGCTGCGCCCCAGAAGTGGCCAGCAGCAGGTCTGGTTCCTAGGAAGGAGGGCTACGGGGCTCTGTGCGCTGCCCCAGTCCCAAGCACTGGCTCTGCACACCCATTGGCTGTCAACCAGCCAATGGGAGCTGGGGGCCGGTGCCTGCGGGCGAGAGTCACGTGGAGCCTCTTGCACACCTCTGCCTAGGAGCCGGACCTGCCGCTGGCCGCTTCTGGGGCACAGTACGCTCCGCGGTGCCAGGACAGGCGGGAAACCTGCCTCTGCACCCCGGCTACGCCACTCACCAGGAGCCGCCAGAGGTAAGCCCATGCCCCAACTCCATGCCCCAATCCCCTGCCCCAGTCCTGAGCCCTGCTGAAACCCAGAGCCTCATCCCCAGCCCCACCCCAGAGCCTGCACCCCAGCCCAGAACCCAGACCCCTTTCTGTACCCCAACCCCTGCCACAGTCCTGAACCTGCCCAAACCTGGAGCTCCCTCCTGCACCCCAAACTCCTCATCCCCGGCCCCACCCAGCACCCCAGCCCAGAGCCCTGACCCCCTCCCAGACCCCAATCCTCTGCCCCAGCCCTGAGCCCCTCACACACCCCAAGCCCCTCATCCCCAGCTCCATTGGGTCACGGGCATCAACAACTTTCTTCAACTGGGTTGCCAGAAAAAAAGTTTGAAAACCACTGTTCTAGGAGATTGGTCCACCTTCTACTGAGATGGAAGCCACCATAACTACACAGCCCCTTCTCTTCATAGAAGGTGGACCAATGTTCCACATAACCAAAGCCCTCCACACTACCCCACTTACCTAACCAGTGATTCACTTCCAGGATCTTCTGCCTTCTGTCTTCCTTCGCTTGTGGGACAGGAAGGATCTCAGAGAAGATTGCTTGGACATCCTTCTTCAGCACGCTTCCAAGTTCACTGAAGTAATTTACTAGCTGTGAGATATTCCACGATGCAGAGTCATAGTGCTGATATGAACCATCACCGATGGATCCTTGCCTGTAGACTTCAGAAGTCTATTCAATCTTAGAGTGACATCTCATGCTTTGGCCCCTGGAAGGCAGCACACTCTCTTGTTGTCTGCTTGTCCCTGGCAGAATGTTCTTTCGAGTACTGAATCTCCAGCAAGGATCATTGGTCTTCCTCGGATGGTTGGAGAGCTCTTTTGCTGGTAAGCTTGTTTTTCTTATAGGTTGACCCAAGTTGCCATGCATGCATATGTCCTGTACATCTCTACATTCCCATGGATCTACCTGATCTTGAGAGGTGTCTTTTGTAGTTTCCATGTTGAGGACCTGATACAGATTTGAAACTTTAGCTCTGTGGAATTCCTCCTGCTTCTCTTTTCTTGGGCGGCCACAGTCCTCCTAGCCTCATCTGTCTCCAACTGTGTAGAAGGCTGCAGTGATCTCTTGCCTCTAATTGTTGTGAACTTCCAGGCCTTCACTTTTACCTATTCTTTTGTGGCCAGCTCCATTCATCCTTGAACCTGGGGTACTGATGGTTCCTGAATCTGGTTGTCTAGGAACTCCCCAGCTTCACTGATTCTTAGTAGCATCTCAGCTTGCCCCTCCAACCCAAGAATCTTTCCCTCCAGTACAGCCACCAACTTGCTCTTCATGTACAGGAGTCCCTTCTGTTTTCAGGAAGGAAAGAAAACATGGCATATACATTTCAGGTAACCACCACTGTTCCATTGCTAGCCATCTTGATATCACAAGTTGTGCTGAAACTGGAAGAAAAACCTCATAGACTCCCTTTCCAAACTCCCTCCAAAACTTTCCTGTTAGCTACCTTTGTTTGCAGCTCTCAAGTTCACCTAGCAAGTGTCTTTTATACCAAGTCTTCCTCTCTTAGCTCAGCTCAGCTCCTCACCACCAGGAAGCGATTAGCCTCTCAGAGACTTTAAATAGTTGGGCTCCAAGGGCCAGAGCCTCACAGCTTTTAGCAAGGCACCAATCAAAGCTTCAAGGGCTTACTCACAAGGCCACAGCCCAGCTACACCACCCAGCTATACTAGAGTTCATTCCACTAGGATCAAGAAGTGTCTTCTGCCTGCTTGGGAAATATTCCCATTCCTGAAATATGCAGACCAGCTACGCAGATCTTGATCCCCACATTTACCATTCACTAGACTCCCAGGTTGGATTTTGGTAGGGCTGTCCTGCAGTCACTATTCAAGTAGGACTCCTCAGACTCTCCTCCAAGCAAATACATAATTGCTTGTTAGTCAGCAAGAGTGGAATCTGTGGACAATCATTTGAAGAAAGAATGGTTACTTACTATAACAGGGGGCTGCCCTTGACCATGGTCCCTTGCAGTCCTGCAGATGCACTGCCCGCAGCTCCCTCCTGGTTTTGCAATAATTTCCTCAGACCCAAGTACCTCAAACAGGTACACCCTTTGGGGGTCTGATTTATTAACTCTTTCACAGAATGCAAAGACCTCTTCTTTAGCTCTTCAAGTCCAAGCCTCTCTGGGGTTCAGGTAGGTTTCTCTCCCAATTTTGGGAGTCTCCAGCTTTCCTCCTGGAGCTGGGTTACAAAACTGCCTCACCCTCCTTGCATGTTTTATGCTCTTAAAATCTCATGCTTCAGGGCTTCAGCTGGTCACCTGCAGGGGTTATGAAGAGATTGCCTCTCAGCGTATTCTGGGTTTTTTGTCTCGTTCCTCTAAATTGTCAGAGATGGCCACAGGTGGTGATGGGACACTAAATGGGGTGGGCCAGTACTCTAAGGTGGCACCCAACTTTCTCTCTCTCTTAGGCATTTAGCTGGCTGGTTCTTGCTCACATACTCAGGCACTAACTAATCACCAGATGTGAGGTCAGCAAGGAATTTTCCCCAAGCTAGATTAGCAGTGACTTTAGGTGTTTTCACCTTGCTCTGCCGCATGGGGTGTGGTCACTTCTGGGACCATCTGCATATATCTCAATACATTCTCTGCCATTACAGGGCCTCAGGCATTGAGGCATCTTGGTCCCTCCTGTTCTCTGGCTGTGGCACCTAATAGTCTAATCTCCTGTATTATGTTGGTCTGAATTTGGTTATTGGGTTTAGTGTGTGGGTGCTTTTGGTGGCCTGTGATACACAGGAAGTCAGACTAGATGATCTAGAGGTCCCTTCTGGCCAGGAACTCTAGGACATCAGCAAAAAGAACAGGAGTACTTGTGGCACCTTAGAGACTAACAAATTTATTAGAGCATAAACTTTCATGGGCTACAGCCAATTAAGTAAGAGAAAAAAACGTTTGAAGTGATAATCAAGATAGCCCAGTACAGACAGTTTGATAAGAAGTGTGAGAATACTTACAAGGGGCGATAGATTCAATGTTTGTAATGGCTCAGCCATTCCCAGTCCTTATTCAATCCTGAGTTGATTGTATCTAGTTTGCATATCAATTCCAGCTCAGCAGACTCTCATTGGAGTCTGTTTTTGAAGCTTTTCTCTTGTAAAATAGCCACCCGCAGGTCTGTCATTGAATGACCAGACAGGTTAAAGTGTTCTCCCACTGGTTTTTGAGTATTATGATTCCTGATGTCAGATTTGTGTCCATTAATTCTTTTGTGTAGAGACTGTCCGTTTGGCCAATGTACATGGCAGACGGGCATTGCTGGCACATGATGGCATATATCACATTGGTAGATGTGCAGGTGAACGAGCCCCTGATGGTATGGCTGATGTGATTAGGTCCTATGATGATGTCACTTGAATAGATATGTGGACAGAGTTGGCATCAGGCTTTGTTGCAAGGATAGGTTCCTGGGTCAGTGGTTTTGTTCAGTGATGTGTGGTTGCTGGTGAGTATTTGCTTCAGGTTGGGGGGTTGTCTGTAAGCGAGGACAGGTCTGTCTCCCAAGATCTGTGAGAGTGAGGGATCATCTTATTATCACTTCAAAAGTTTTTTTTCTCTTACTTAATTGGCCTCTCAGAGTTGGTAAGACAACTCCCACCTGTTCATGCTCTCTGTATGTGTGTACATATATCTCCTCAATATATGTTCCATTCTGTGCATCGGAAGAAGTGGGCTGTAGCCCACGAAAGCTTATGCTCTAATAAATTTGTTAGTCTCTAAGGTGCCACAAG
Organism: Chrysemys picta bellii; assembly: GCF_011386835.1. Classification (NCBI taxonomy): domain Eukaryota; kingdom Metazoa; phylum Chordata; order Testudines; family Emydidae; genus Chrysemys; species Chrysemys picta. Next base: position 57,114,076 of record NC_088800.1, read on the forward strand.
TACTCCTGTTCTTTTTGCGGACACAGATTAACACGGCTGCTACTCTGAAATCTAGGACATCAGGATTCCTCAGCCCTCCTCTTGGAGCTGGGTTATAATTCAGGCGAGCTGCAGCCCACTAGCAGCTCTCCCCAGCTGGCTCCCTTTTCCCACTCAGTTCTTTCCTTTAGGCTTGTAGAGGTCAGCAGTCCTTCTCCCACTAGTGGGGTAGAGTGGAGAGTTTTGGTTTTGTGAAACGTTGGTCCATCTTCTACAAGGAGGGGGCTGTATAGTCTGGATGGCCTCCACTTCAATAGAAGGGGAACCACTCTCCTCAGGGACAGGCTAGCTAGAGTAGTCAGGAGGGCATTAAGCTAAAAGCAAAAGGGGAGTGTAAAAAGAGGGAAGATATGCGGACTCAGCACAAAATGGAGAGATTGAAAACAAAATTAATCAAGGAACCAAGGGACACGAAGAGAAGAAATTCTTGAATTGTCTATACACTAGTGCTAGGAGCCTGTATAACAAACAAAAAGAAGTGGAATTGCTCATTCATAAGTATACGTTCGATCTAGTTGGTGTTACTGAAACCTGGTGGGATGATTCCCATGATTGGAATGTTAAAAATCAGTGGTCATAGCCTATTTAGGAAGGATCGAGGCAAAAGGGGGAGTTGCACTCTAAGGCCTGGTCTACACTAGGCGTTTATGTCGAAGTTAGCGCCATTAAATCGAATTAACCCTGCACCCGTCCACACTGCGATGCTATTTAGTTCGACATAGAGGTCTCTTTAATTCGACTTCTGTACTCCTCCCCGACGAGGGGAGTAGCGCTAAATTCGACATGGCCATGTCGAATTAGGCTAGGTGTGGATGGAAATCGACGCTAATAGCTCCGGGAGCTATCCCACAGTGCACCACTCTGTTGACGCTCTGGACAGCAGTGCGAGCTCGGATGCTCTGACCAGCCACACAGGAAAAGCCCCGGGAAAATTTGAATTTGAATTCCTTTTCCTGTCTGGCCAGTTTGAATCTCATTTCCTGTCTGGACATCGTGGCGAGCACAGCAGCACTGGCAACGATGCAGAGCTCTCCAGCAGTGATGGCCGTGCAGTCTGTGAATAGAAAGAGAGCCCCAGCATGGACTGATCGTGAAGTCTTGGATCTCATCGCTGTGTGGGGCGATGAGTCCGTGCTTTCCGAGCTGCGATCCAAAAGAAGGAATGCAAAGATCTACGAGAAGATCTCTAAAGACATGGCAGAGAGAGGATACAGCCGGGATGCAACGCAGTGCCGCGTGAAAATCAAGGAGCTGAAACAAGGCTACCAGAAGACCAAAGAGGCAAACGGACGCTCCGGATCCCATCCCCAGACATCCCGTTTCTACGAGGCACTGCATTCCATCCTCAGTGCTGCCGCCACCACTACCCCACCAGTGACCGTGGACTCTGAGGATGGGATACTGTCCACGGCCGGTTCCTCGGACATGTTAGGGGATGGGGAAGATGAGGAAGGAGATGAGGAGGGCGAGGCAGTCAGCAGCTCTCACAACGCTGATTTCCCCGACAGCCAGGATCTCTTCATCACCCTTACAGAGATCCCCTACGAAGCGTCCCCAGCCGTTACCCCGGACACAGAATCTGGTGAAGGATCAGCCAGTAAGTGTTGTAAACATCTAAACATTTATTTTTAACAAAACAGGAATATTAACAATTAAAAGAATGGGTTGTTCATGATTAGTGTGCCCTAGGCGCTTAACGGTTTAGTAAGGGGCAGTGCAAGTTTTGAAAAGAAATCTAGCAATGTCCGGTTTTCAGTGATTGTCCTGCACAAGCCGCTCTACTGTTTATTCCCTGCTACTGCAGCTACAGTAAAATGTGGTCTATGTGTCCGGGGATAGAGCAGTAATCCTCCTGGGACATCTCGATGAAGCTCTCCTGGAGGTAACTTGAAAGCCGTTGCATGAGGTTCTTGGGGAGAGCGGCCTTATTGGGTCCTCCGAAGTACGACACGTTGCCGCGCCACGAGATTATCAAGTACTCGGGGATCATTGCTCTGCACAGCAGGGCGGCATACGGCCCTGGTCTTTGGAGGCTTTCCCGGAGCATTCTCTCTTTGTCGCTCTCGGAGATCCTCATCAGGGTGATGTCGGCCATGGTGACCTGCTTTTAATTAGGTAGGGGAATGTTAGTGTTGGGACTGCTTTCCCGTTCCTTTACAGAACTGTAACCGCTGGTTTGCAGCCACGCGGTGGAGGCGGGAGAGGGGCAGCCGAAAGGGATCGTTCCCGGGGACAGTCGCGAGGGGGTGGGACAGGGGCAGAGTTCCCGCTTGCCGGATTGCTGGCAGCAGGGACTGACATTGATTTAAATGTGAAATGAGGCCAGTGGTAATATAAAAGTTTTAAACTGCCACAAGTGTACGGCTTACCATGTCTGCCTGCAACAGAAATTCCGTTGTGCTGCCTCGCTTCTCAAATGTGCTGTTCAAGACCCCAGGCACTGAATGCGAAGGCCGAGAATTCGACCTTGTGCTGAGTGCGCATGTGAAAGGTGCTGTGCATGGTCTTGTTCACAGAGAAAGACTATGTTCTTTGTTCACAACTACATTTATCTTTCTGAGGAATTCACTCCCTTTTTCCCATTTCCACAGCCCCGTCTGCGACTGTCTCACAACCTAGCCTGGAATCACACTCCCAGAGGCTAGCGCGGATTAGGCGTAGGAAGAAGAGGACACGGGAGGACATGTTCTCTGAGCTTATGGCCTCTTCCCAAGCCCAGGCAGCACAGCAGACCCAGTGGCGGGAGAACTTGACCCGAATGCACCAAGCCAACATGGATCGGGAGGAGAGGTGGCGGCAGGAAGACCAGCAGGCGACTCAAACGCTGCTTGGACTACTGAGGGAGCAAACGGACACGCTCCGGCGCCTTGTGGATGTTCTGCAGGAACGGAGGCAGGAGGACAGAGCCCCGCTGCAGTCCATCTCTAACCGCCCTCCCCCGCCACCAAGTCCCATACCCACCTCACCCAAAGTGCAAAGAAGGAGAGGCGGCAGAGTCCCTGCTAAGTCTCACTCCACCCCTGCAGAGAGCTCTAGTAGCAGAAGGCTCTCATTTCCCAAAATTTGAAAAGTTCTTTCCTTCCCGCCTGACAGAAGCCCACGTCCAAGTTTCACCTCCCAATGCCATGTGTAGTTGATAATAAAAAATTCGTTTCTGTTAACTACTGTTTCAATCATGTTCTTTTGGAGGAGGAGGGGAAAGGGGGTTGGTAATTGGACAGGACAGTCTCCTTTGGCAGGGTACATAGTCGGGGGCAGGCACAGCAGCAGGGCACATACACAGTGCAGTGATGCAGTGACTAGTTGCCCCGGTTAGTCTGGGAGGTTGTTTTGATGTAATGTTGGGGGGGGGGGGGTTGCTCTGTGACTTTGTGGCGGGGGAGGGCAGTTACAGATCTTAAGCGCCGGTCCTTAGGCAGGATCACAGAGCCACACAGCATGGGATCTGTAACCGTCCTCCCTCTGCCACAAAGTCAAATAGACCCCCCATACACACAGTCCCGATCAGGAGGGTTGACAGGCTCCGTTGAAACAAGCATCCCACCGCAGCGGAGCCTGTCAATCCTTGAGTTTAGAAGCTGCATTCGCGTCACAACACTACACCCGCTCCGCACCACAGTCTGCGTCCCAGTTTTAAAAAATTCCCGCGAAAACAGTATTAAAGAAAACGGTGTGCTTTAACAAAGTAGAACTATTTTTATTTCGACACGTCTGTTGGAGGGGGGGTGAAGGGGGTATGTAACTGGATAGGATAGTCAACATTACCTGGGTAAAGAAATGGGGGCAGGTTTAGCTTCTCAGTACACAAACTATAAAGTCACAGGTTACCCTGCTCACTCAGGAACTTTGCTTTCAAAGCCTCCCGGATGCACAGCGCTTCCCGCTGGTCTCTTCTAATCGCCCGGCTGTCTGGCTGTGAGTAATCACCAGCCAGGCTATTTTCCTCAACCTCCCACCCCGCCATAAAGGTCTCCCCCTTGCTCTCACAGAGATTGTGGAGCACACAGCAAGCTGCTATAACAATGGGGATATTGGTTTCGCTGAGATCACAGCGAGTCAGTAAGCTTCTCCATCTCCCCTTGAGACGGCCAAAAGCACACTCCACCACCATTCTGCACTTGCTCAGCCGGTAGTTGAAGAGTTCTTTTTCAGTGTCCAGGGCGCCAGTATAGGGCTTCATGAGCCAGGGCATTAGCGGGTAGGCTGGGTCCCCGAGGATGACTATAGGCATCTCCACATCCCCAACAGTTATTTTGTGGTCCGGGAAGTAAATACCTTGTTGCAGCCGTCTAAACAGACCAGAGTTCCTGAAAACACGAGCGTCATGAACCTTGCCCGGCCATCCCACGTAGATGTTGGTAAAACGTCCCCTGTGGTCCACCAGTGCTTGCAGCACCATGGAAAAGTATCCCTTTCGGTTAATGTACTGGGTGGCCTGGTGGTCCGGTGCCAGGATAGGGATGTGAGTTCCATCTATGGCCCCACCGCAGTTTGGGAATCCCATCGCTGCGAAGCCATCTATGATCGCCTCCACGTTTCCCAGGGTCACTACCTTTGGCAGCAGTACATCAACGATTGCCTTCGCTACTTGCATCACAACAACCCCCACGGTAGATTTGCCCACCCCAAACTGGTTCGCGACTGACCGGTAGCTGTCTGGCGTTGCAAGCTTCCAGAGGGCTATGGCCACTCGCTTCTGTACACTCAGTGCAGCTCGCAACCGGGTGTCACTGCGCTTCAGGGCAGGGGACAGCAACTCACAAAGTTCCAGGAAAGTTCCCTTCCGCATGCGAAAGTTTCGCAGCCACTGGGATTCATCCCAGACCTGCAGCACTATGCGGTCCCACCACTCAGTGCTTGTTTCCCGTGCCCAGAATCGCCGTTCCACGGCATCAACATGACCCATTGCCACTGTGATGTCCTCGGCGCTGGGTCGCCTGCTTTCTGACAGGTCTGTGCTACTCTCAGACTTCAGGACATCACCGCGGTGCCGTAGCCTCCTCGCCTGACTTTTCTGCATCTGCCTCAGGGAAACCTTTATGATAAGCTGCGAGACGTTGAGAGCGGCCACAACTGCAGCGATGGTCGCAGCGGGCTCCATGCTCGGAGTACAGTGGCGTCCGCGCTGTCAATGACTGGAAAAGCGCGCGAACTGTTTTCCCGCCGGCGCTTTCAGGGAGGGAGGGCGGGAGTGATGGACGGATGACGACAGTTTCCCAAAAGCACCCTCGACTCATTTTGTTACCCAGAAGGCATTGCCGGCTACACCCAGAATTCCAATGGGCAGAGGGGACTGCGGGAACTGTGGGATAGCTGACCACAGTGCACCGCTTCGAATGTCGACGCTTTCACCGTTAGTGTGGACGCACAAAGTCGAATTACTGTCCTTAGTGTGGACACACACGTTCGACTTTGCAATATCGATTACAAAAATTCGATGCAAGTAAAATCGAACTACTCTCGTAGTGTAGACAAGGCCTAAATCAAAAATGGCATGAGGATTAACACAGAAGAAAATTATCTTGAATGCTTATGCATCAGTGTCCTAACATGTAAAGCATAAGATGGGGTATTGGTTGGTGTTTGCTGCAGACCACCAAATCACACTAGGGGACAGGATGACTGGCTCCATACACACTTATCTATAATGTGTAAGAAAAAAATCTGTGTGATCATGGTGGATTTCAATCTAAGTAACATATGCTGGAGATCTCATGCTCCCAGTACCAAAACATCCTTGGTATTTCTAAACATTATTGATAAGTTTTCTAACTCAAAAAGCATTGCAGCCAACACAGGAATTCTTTACTAGACCTCATCTTGACAGATAAAGAGGTCAAGGTACACTTGGGCCTGCCTCATCGCCGGGGGACTTGATCTATACACTGTTGAATATATAAACTTATGTGAATGGCAGGGGGACAGACTTGAGGTCCCTTCCAGGCCTACATTTCTATGATTCTGTGGTAGTGGTAAAATGAAGGACTTCCCCTTGATTTACTTCCCTGGGGAATGCAAGTTCTTAAAAATAGGCAATATGGATTTAGAAGCCTGACTATTTTGAAAATCTTGGCTGTATGTTTTCATAGAATAACAAGAAGTTCTTTTCCAAAGATACATTTCTTGTGCTTATTTTATAGATGTGTATCTACATAAAAAACATAACAAACACTGTAAAAGGTTGTAACAGTAGAGAAAAAAAATCAAAGCTAACTGGCTAAATAGGGGGGGAAAGCAAATATATTATTCTTGTGTATGTGTGAAAGATAGAAACAAGAATCCTGTGTGTTGGAGGGAGGGCAAACACAAAACCAGGCACAGGAAGGCTAAGATGTTTCCCAACCTCTTCAGAAAGTTAAATAATAGAACCTTCCATCCAAAATAATAAAACCGTATGGGGCATCACTTACAGGTTCTTAATGCATATCCCAAACCAGAATTCCTGTTTAGATGCCAGATGTAAGCAATAATGTTTTATAATCATGTGGTGCTTTGTAGGTCTGAAACCAGCCACTGAAATGGCAATACCCATAATACTTTTAGCATGACCATTGTAAGCATAAATAGAGATCAGTTGTATGAAATTGTCAAGGTGCCAGTTCGATTTTAAAGCTGAAATCTAACAAACTAGATTTGCCAGTTTGATAAGTGGCGTATCTAATATTTGAATAGAATTTAATTAGGATAAACCCTTTTTAGTGAGCCCAGGAAGCATTAGTTTACTAATTTTAAACACTCGGTTCTTTTGAGGTCAACTTTTAAGTTGGACAGTATTTCTCAAATCGAGACACCTGGTGTTCTTAATCAACAGTTTATTAATTCACCCAGAAGCACATAAGTATATATATTCAACAGTATATAGATCAAGTTTAGGTACACCAAATGTTCTAAGTATGTACTGAACACACAAATACAGTCTTTCAAGCAATTGTCATAGGCCAGGGTTGATGCTTAGCAGTTATACCATATAACAACACAAATCATCAAAATTTCTTATTACACTTACATATGATAATTAATCATCAATTCTTTAGTTCCTCTAACACATTTATCGTACTTTCAGTAATTCTCCAAGGAGTAAGGATGTCTTAAGTCACTTCTAAGAGTGTTGTCCCTGCTATTTGAATAGTTTCGGATGAAAGGGACAAGTTTAAATATCAAAAGCACTTGCATAAATTTTATTGTTTTAAATCCCTCTTGGGCCAATTTGCTTGCATGCATATAGCATTAATTAGTTAAAATCCAAAATATGATTACTTGAGGTCTGTCAGCCATATCCCCCCTCATCCCCTTGTGCCCCCTGTGTCTGCGCGCCCTAATGTCAGAGTTACCATCCCATTTCCTCTCTTGGGTCCCTAATATTCCACAATAAGCTCTTGTGTCAATAATACCCCTCCTTGGGAGCAGTTTATTACAAAATCTTAGTGCAAATAATCTGTAACAAAAGTCCCAAAACATAGTCCATTTCTCACCCCCATTGTATATAGTCCTTAATATCCCACATCATTTAATCCATCAGCATAGCACATATCACACTCCAGCATCTTCCGTCACACCCAGGCTTTTCTTCTGCCAGGACAGCCACCACAGCCCCTCTAGCTGGTGTGAAAAGCCTGATCTTCCCAGCAGGCATTCCCCTCTTCCCCCGCAGCTGGGAGTTCATCCTCACCAGGGGAACATCCATCACACCCTGTTCCATTAACCTTTTCCAGCTTTTCAGGATGGAGACATCAGCACATCAGCTCCTCACTGCTGCCTTCCTTCAGTGCTCTCTGGTTTTTCGCTCCGGCTTTCTGGCTTGGGAGTCATTAGGCAATTCCCTCTGCCGCCTTCAGCCCTGTCCTGCCCTCTGGGTCTCCAGCTTGGGCCCTCCTACAGCCTTCTTCACGAACCTTCCCCCTCTTATTCTCCCTGATCCTTATAGCCCAAGGTGCTACCACATCCTTGTAAGTGGCCAAATTGGGAGCACATGTTCTGGTAAATGGGTGTTAGACCTGCTTCATTTAAAGAGGCCAGCCACCATGTGACAAGGTCTCACTAAAAAGAGTGCAGCCTCATTAAGATAGTCTTTAGTTATTAATATTAAAGAATAGAAAGAAAAATACAATCTTTGAAATGAAACCTGCCCACTTCTTCTGTTAATTCTGGGAGGGGGAGTCAGTCCATATAATTGATCCAAGTGGCTGGGAGCACTCCTGATTTTGTAGTTTCTTCAGTGGGTTCAGCAACTCTTCTTAGTCCTATAATTCCAGAGGAGAGAAGAAGCTGTTCACAGGGTATTCAGCAAATCTCCCATCCACATGGTGACTTCAGGTTCATGTACCTTATTTCTGTGTCTGTTGGAGGAGACAATCCTCTTACTTTCTATTGGACACTGGTCAACTGGGCACTCAAAGTTCACCTCTTAGTTTCTCTCTGCTTCAGTTGATATCCAGTAGATGGTGGCAGTTTATAGCAAATATATTTGATGCTTCTCTTAGTCGGAGGCTTTAATTCATTTCCTGATTCTATTTCAGCCCCGGTTATTATGACCAACACCATCCCTTTTTAAGCAATTGCTTGTAATATTCCAAAGTTATATTCTGGTTAGGTGCTTATATCTTTCAACATTCCCTTTTCTTTCTTGTGCTATGCAATTCCTACCACTTCTAGTGTGCACCAATCATTTACAAAGAAAACTAACAAAATCCTTTATAATTCCTCTACATCTACTGGACATAATCTATACATTCTTTGACTATATCTAATATTTTTCATTGCACAACTTTCAGGACATACCATAGGACAAGGGTTCTCAAACTGGGGGTCGGGACCCCTCAGGGGTCACAAGGTTATTACATGTGGGTAGTAAAAAATATCGGGACACATGGGGGAGAGGCCTGCCGGCTGAGCAAAAAAACAACAACCCACTGCTGTTGGTGGATATCGGGATGTCTGGTCACCCTACATGCGGGGGTAGCGAGCTGTCAGCTTCCACCCCAAACCCCGCTTTGCATCCAGCATTTATAATAGTATTAAATATATTAAAGAATGTTTTTAATTTATAAGGGGGGATCGCACTCAGAGGCTTGCTATGTGAAAGAGGACACCAGTACAAAGGTTTGAGAACACTGCCAGAGGATATAAGACATAGCATTGAGGGAACAAGACAAATTATCCACCTAGAGAGATCTGTGTATGCCAATCATAAGGCAAACAAATATATAGTTTCTATTTTGAGGTGAAAGATATATTATGGATATTTGGGTAGTAGGCAGTTTGACCTCTGGAACTTCAGCTTTTTGTGGGTATCCCACCAAGTTATATCGTAAACAGTTTTTCCCTTTTTGTCGACCCCTGGTGTTCTATATAACCAAACAGAGAGAGTCTCTTTGATTTGAGAATCTAACAATAGCTGGAAGACTCCTTTCCTGGAAAATGCATACTTGAACTTTAGCTTAATTGATGCTCCCAGATGAGATGCCTCACCTGTTGGAATGTGCATATTGATTCTCATTGTCTTTCGTCAGGCAGGCTTGAGTACTAGCTTGAGTACTATTTTGATGGCTGTTAGATGTCCAGGGCAGGTCGTAGCTGTAGCAAGAGTGTTTTTTCCACATCTGCATCTGGCAAGACAAGTGAGATCTTTTCTCCCTGAGGTAGCCTTTGCCTTAACTGTCCATGTCTTTGTCACTTCACTACTAGGCCATATCTACACTAGCACTTATGTCGGCAAAACTTTTGTCACTCAGGTGTGTGAAAAAAAGACCTCCCTGTGTAACATAAATTTTGCTGGCATAAGCTCGAGTTTGCATAGTGATCTGTTGTTGGGAGACCCTCTCCCGCTGACATAGCTACTGCTCTCTCCCATCGGCATAACGTGGGTACATGAGTGGTCTTACAGTGCTGGCACAGCTGCATTGGTACAGCTGTGCCATCTTAAGCTTGTAAGTGTAGACATGGCCTTACATTGCTGTAATGTGTTCTACCTGGGCTACACTTTGGAACCATTCAGAATTCTTCAGTCTGCTTCTTAAGAGTAATAATAATACCTAGCTCTTATGAAGTACTTTTCATCAGTAGATCTCAAAGTACTTTACAAAGGAAGTAAATATCACTAGCCCCATTTTACAGATGAAGAAACTGAGGCACACAGAGCATTGAAGTGACTTGTCTGAGGTCACCTAGTAGGCCAATGGCACAGTCAGGAATAGCACTCAGATCTCTTGACTGCCAGTCCAGTGCTCTAACTAGTAGGCTATGCTGTGAAGTTGCCTGTTGGGAGCATATTAAACCAATGCTCTGTCATCTGTATCAGCTTCCAGTAAGTTTCTGCATGGAATCCAGGGTGTTGGTCTCTGCCCAAAATATGCTGTCACTGTTGAGATTAGCAGAGGCACTTAAGAAGCAACTCCTTCACTATAAATGAGAGGGAACTGCTGGCAGGACATTCTCCATTAGCAGTCCTCAGCTTTGGAACTCGCTCCCCCACTTGCTCTGCCAGGGCCCAGATTGTTAACCTTCCAAGCATGCTGAAAAGCCCATCTTATTTCCCTTTCTTAAAGCTGTTGAGGATGGTGTGAGTTAGTTGAGGTGGATGTATTTTATGGGCAGTCCTTTGTCTATGTTGTCATTTTTAATGTATGAGATAGGTGTCCACAGCATTGTATGGACATCTATAATTAATTTTATTTATTCAGATTTTTAAAACACATGTAGAAATCAGGTGATTACTGTTCCCTCCTTGGTGCAGAAAGAATGTGGCTCTTTAGAGGAGGCAATGTCTTGCTTGAAGTAGTAGAGGGAATGTCAAACATCCCCTGGATTGATGCACAGAAGCACTCAGGACAAAATTTTGATGCATCCTGCTGACAGGTATCAGTATCAGGTGTGCAGGGTGTGTCCCAGGGGTGGAAGAAGTGGTACAGGACCTGTCCTTCTGCCACATGGGTGACAAAGTCACAGAGAGCAATAAAAAGTTCTTGTTCCCCACTGTGCCTTCTCTACACTGTGGAGCACTTTGGGTTGGCTATATGTTGAATTTATCAGAGGGTACAAGGGAGGCCTGCGGCACTTTCACGCACTCTTTCTGGGGCCTAATGCAGGCAGACCTCACGGTGTCTCAGTCCTTGCATAGAAAGATATGAAGTTCTTTATGCCTGCACAGCACAGGCTGAATACAGTGTGAGTGCTTTCCCTTTGCTGCCTTGTTTTTAAATTCAAATATGTTTTATTGTTTAAAGTGTTTAAAATATTTCTAAGATAATTTCCCTAAACATTTTCTAATTCTTTTAAAAGTAAAACCTCCATTGTATATTGGAAGTATTGGGTTGCTCTTTTTTTCTCTTTCAAGAGACATCCTATCCACCTTGACTGGTTGTATATGAGACGGAAATATACTTGTAAGTGAAGCTACAGTGAGTTGTTCTGTATTTTTGCTTCCAGAATCTCAAGTCTCCCAAAAGTCCTGTCAGTGACTTTAAATTCACCACCCGGAACCCAGAACTGCAAGTACAGGGTGATGTGGAAAAGGAAAGAATACTTTTAAGTATTGATGATGTAAAGGTGTGGTATAGCCTTTTATGTTTTGCCAAACTTTATAGATAATCTGATAATAGAACAATTTTTATCAAAAGCTTCACAAAGTGATTGGAATCTAAACCATTTCCTTTTCAGGAAGATGAGGGCCCCAGGCTGCCTTCATAGCTTCAGGCCATCCCCTGTCCCCATGCGTACACATACATGTACACACACATTCCCTTCAACCAAATTCTCTAGCCTGAAATCTCTGCCTCTCCCCCCTCCTATGTCCCTGATCCCTCTGGCCCTTTGACTCCTCTGTCGTACTTCCCTGCTCTATTCCCCTGGTGCACCATGCAGCAGCCCGCTCAGCCTCATAGTCACTCTGAAACTGTACTGTCCTTGCTTGCCCCTATGGTGCCCCTGAGCCCAATTTCACCCCCAGAGCCTATCTCATGCCTCCTGCAGCCCAGCTTTCCTGATTCACCAGCGATATTCATAGATTTATAGTTTAAGGCCAGAAGGGAACCATTAGATCTCTACTCTAACCTCCTACAGAACATAGGCCAGAGAATTAAATCCAGTTACCAAAAAAAAAAATAAAAAAAAGTTGTAACCATGTAATTAGAGACTGTATCACAATGCATTCCTAACTGGCATTTCCTAACTTCTGACTGCTTGACTTTGCAACCTCAGTGTTCTTTTAATGTTTATTGTTTTTTGTATGTAATTTCCTAAGTTTATAAAAAAATAAGATGGAAAAAACAGGATTTCCATCATGTGGAACCCCATATTGACTCCCACATGATTCATCAGCAGAGTTAAAAGTTTTACATCCACAGCACGGACTGCTGCCACTTGAGCTAACAAAGTCACTGATAGCAGTAGTAAATTGTCATCCTTTGTATTGTGAGGAAGGTGAAGCACAATGTTGAAGGACGACTACCTCCCTGGCACGCCCTCAGGGTGGTCCTGCAGTGTTCCAATGCCTCAATTTTCCCCTTCCAGGCACTTGCAGTTCCACTCTTCACAGGGGATCACCTACTCCACCATATTTAATAACACAAATCCCATCTGGGGCACCATCCTGTGGTAGGCTGTGACATGACTGGTGCATCTGCTTCAGTTTGCCCTTTCTTCCAGCATCCCAGTAACTCCATGCAGGCTTTCAGAGAATAAATAGCCCTTTACAGGGTTAATTTATTACAGAAGGTCCCAAAACCATAATCCAGATTTTCCTAGCACAGTCAATCTTCCAAGTTCCACCAGTCTGTCAACATAACAACTACAGCTCCAGTGTCTCTCACCATGCCCCAACACTTCAGAATGGCTCTGGCATTTCTTACCACACCTCATCCCAGCACCTCTAGCTAGGGAGCTTCTCCATCCTGTTTCTAGCTCCTGCTTGGAGACATAAGTAGGCTCACCCTTTAATCATTCCCCAGCCTTCATCCCTCTGGCTTCAGCTCTGCAGCTCTGAGAGCAAGCAGGCATCTGCCTCCGTGGCTTTCAGCCTTCAGCTCTCTCTGGGCATGGCACTCTGGCCTTGGAAAGTTTGTAAGTGACCCTCCCCCAGCTGTCTTCTTACCTCCACCAACATGACCTGGATCCATTGCTCAGTAAGGAAATGCTCACTGCTCCCTCCTTCAGGGGCATCTCCTTCCTGAAGTTCTCAACCCACCTCTGCTCTTCTTCTGCATTCTTCTAGTCTGGGTTCTGAACGCTCTCATGTCTTTGGGCTGTCTTATTTATAACTTTTTCAGGGCAGCCCTCCCTCCTTATTACACCAAATTGGGCACCTGTACTTGGACTGGGGACCTGGGCCTAATTTCATTTACAGGGCCAGCTACCCTGTTACACATACATTGTATTAGTGGATTTCACATCTACTGGCTGGTATCAGAGGCATGTTGACATCAGAGGAATCCTGGGTTCTATTCCAGATCATTCTGCCCCTGTTTTCCCCCAAGTCTGATCCTTTCGCCCCATTGATCCCTCCAACCTGTCTCAGTCCATCTCCACCTCAGCTTCTTGTCCCAGTTCCTTCTCTCTTTTCTGGCTCTTCATTCCAGTTTTCTCCTTTCACCACCATTCCAGTGTGGCTTCTTCCTCTTTCTCCTTCTCATTGCCTGGGCACCAGCAGAGGGAACATTGAGAGCACCAGTAGAGACAGTATCTTTGCAGTTAGTTCTTGTGCCTGGCATCCTAGTTGTTCTTGGCATCCAAGAGGAGCAATTGCAGGGCAAGTCCAGCTCAGGTGTGGGTATCCTGGGATGATGCATGCTCAGTACAAATGAAATCTTGGGAGACGTTAGCTTCCAAATTCTAACAAGATGCCGTTGAACTTGTGTGCATTCAGATCTTCAGAGGCTTATAAATTGGCCAAATTAGGGAGAATTTTCATAGGGACAACAAAAAGCTAACACCAGGGCAACCCCCTGCCAAATTTAACTCCTTGCTCCAAAGAATGGAAACATTAGAGCTTCTCATTGAAACAGCTTTAAAAAAAAACGTAATGTGGGCAAAGCAATGTATTTTTCCTTAACCTCTTTTTGGGAAATGGCTGAACTGTTTTTGCTGAAATCTTCCAAAAAATTCAGCATGAGCTTGACACCCAGCGTGGAAAACTTCAGCCTGAGTGGTCAAAGTTTATCAAAGTAAAAAGCAGCTGAAAACTAGGTCTTATAATAGAAAGTATTATTAATAATAATTAATAAAGATTTCAATGCACACGAATATAGTCTCTGGTTTTTTTCACAGGGTCCTTGTCTCATTCAGGTCCCAATCATATACCACTAAAGTCAATAGGAGTAAAGGGAGCAGAATTGAGCCCTCATTGTATAGCAGAGGCAATGTGTTGGCTGGGTGGGAGACATGTGGGGTCACGTGCCCACCCAGATTTTCTGCTTAGCCTGTACTGAACATGCTCACACAGACTGAGCATGCTCAGTAACACTGTTGAAGCTGGTTTCCATCACTCTCCTGGATGGTGCAGATTGAATGAGGCAGCTGTTCAGCACTGCTTTTTAACCTCATTATTCATTATATGGCACCAGGATTTATTTACTGCACACCGTCCAAACCCTGCACTGAATACGGAATTACTTATTTCCTCGTAGCTTTTCTGCTATGCTGCTCACCATAGTATCTGAGTCTCACAGACATTAAAGAATTAGTATTCACAACACCCTTGTGAAGTAAGAAAAAGAATTATTAATCACATTTTACAGATGGAGATCTGAGATACAAAGAGATTTTGGCCAACATTTACAAAAGAGTGCATGAATGTTGAGTGCCTTAGTTATTGGACACCCAGCTTGGGACACTTAGGGTGAGATTTACAAGAGAGATTTAAGCTAGCAGCTAAGTGCCTAAGTGCAATGTTTAGGCGCCACTGACCCCTGGTTCACAGAACCACAGTTTAGCTGCTGTGTAATATGTTGGGGCCTAAAGTTTCTAGGTGTCTAATTTTCCTCCGGTAAAGTCCCCCTGGCAACTAAATTTCTGCCTCTGGGCCTGCACACAGCCTCCTGAAACTCAACACTGCCACGCAGCTTGGCACTTAACTCCTGCCTAAACCCCAGCAACATTCACAAGCTAGACATTCCCCTGCCTGTCTCACCTGATCTGGTAGACATGCTCAGAAGCTGCCTAAGAACATGTGTACCAAATCTGGGCCCTCACAAAAAGCCAGCTGAGGCGGTGTCCCCTAATAGCCGATGGTTGGAGCACTCCCTTAGGATGTGGAAGACCTGGTTTCAAATCCCTGCTCTGCTTGATTCAGAGCAGGGCCTTGAATCCGGGTCCCCCTTCCTAGCTGAGTGCCCTAAGCTAGAGGCAGTGAGCTCCCAAAATCCTAATAACCAGTTCCCTACCGGGTCCTCAGCGGCACTTTGGCGGCGGGGGGGGGGGAGGGAGGTCCTTCACTCGCACCAGGTTTTCAGCGGCATTTCGGTGGCAGTTCCTTCACCCAGAGCGAGTGAAGACACCCCCCCCCCCCCCCGCTGCCAAAGTGCCACCGAAGACCCGGTAGGGAACTGTGCGGTGCGTACAAGCCCCACGTACCTGTCTCCCTCCCACCCATCCGACCCCAACCCACGTCCTGCCCCCGACTGCTCCCCTCAGAACCCGCAACCCATCAACTCCCCCGCTCCTTGTCCCCTGACCACCCCCTTCCGAGACCTCCCACCCTAACTGCCCCCCAGGACCCCACCCCTTACCCAACTTGCCCCGCTCCCTGTCCCCTGACTGCCCCAACCCCATCCAACACCACCCCGACAGACCCCCGGAACTCCCACGCCTACCCAACCCCCCCCCCCCCCGTTCCCCATCCCCTGACTGCCCCCCCAGAACCTCCGCCCCCTACAACCGTTCCCCGCTCAAACCCCCCGACCCCCGCTCCCTGCCCCTATTCAACCCCTCCTCCCAGCCTTGGCCCCCTTACCATGCTGTTCAAAGCGGCAGGAGCTGCAGAGCTGCCCAGAACGCTGGTGCCCTGCGAGGGGGGGCGGGAGCAGGGGAGGGGCCGGGGGAGCCTCCCCACCTGGGAGCTCAGGCAGGCCAGACAGGACAGTCCCGCGGGCCAGAGTTTGCCCACCCGCCTGCCCCTTTAATCACCGGTTCTACACCGGCTTCTAAATTTAACAACCGGTTCTTGCGAACCGGTGCGAACCGGCTCCAGCTCACCACTGGCTAGAGGGTATTCTGGGGTGTGGCTCAGTCACTCTCTTCTGTTCAAGTTGTTCCACTTTGTGTAAAATACTTTAATATTCAGGAGGTCGGAGAGAGAGTGACTGGATAACCTAGTGATTAGCACACTCCCCTGGCAGACCTGGGTTCCAGTCCCTGCTCCAGTGAATAGTTCAGTGTTTCATCCAAAGTCGAACCATTTCAACAAGCGAGTTTAAAAAAGACATCCCCCACCCCACTCCAGAATATCCCGTAGCCCAGTGGTTAAGAGATGCAATTAGGAGACCTACATTCAAGTCCTTGGTCTGAATCAGGCAGAATGGGACTTAACCTGGGTCTCCTACATCCTGGGTAGTGCTCTAATGACTGCACTCTTGGGTATAAAGGAGGCGGCACCTCCTTTTCATTTTTTACTTGAGAAAGGGCTGTTCCGATTTAGGTCCCTAACTCCAGGAGAGGGTTCACAGTTGTGAATTCTGAGCAGACTCCAGCCCAGAGTTAGGCATCTATAACGGGTTGACCCCTTTCAAGGCGCCACCTGATGTGCTGAGATATCACTGAGCCCGCGTGTTCTGCCAACATGGGCCCCCTTTAACCTGTCTCGCTGAGCCAGCCTCTTAAACCTTCTCTAGCACACACACAGGCAGGGCCACACCCAGCTGCAGAAAGACACAGATACTGAGATCAGCTCTGGGAAGACACAGCTTAAGGGACTTACCCCAGTACTCAGGGCCCACCTCCCTTCGAGTGCAGACCCAAAGGTATATTGTGCTGTATAGAAGAATCTGCACAGCGCATGCTCATAAAAATGCACCCTCTTCCTCAGTGTGAAGAGAGATATGCACCCCTTCTTGCCCCCTCAGTGAGAAATTGCACAAACTGGGTTTAATAATAAACAAATATATAAACTATAAAAGATTTTAAGTGATTATAAGAGATAGCAAACAGAACAAAGCAGATTACTAAGCAAATAAAACAAAGCACGCAAACTAAGCTTGATTCACTAAAGAAATTGGTTACAAAATGTAATTTCTCACCCTAAATGTTGAATTAGATAAGATGCAGAGCTTCTGTAGCTCAGAGTTCCAGTTATTTCTTCTTACAGACTGGATCCCTATCTCTCAGTCTGGACTCACCCCTGCCTTTCCCTTCAGGTTAGTTCCTTTGTCCCTTCAGGTTCTTTCAGCAGTCCTTCTTCTTGGGTAGGACATGGAGGAGAGTCTGGAATGCCTTCCCTCCCAGTCTTAAATAGAATTTACATAAGGCGGGAAGCATTTTGTTTCCCAAACTTGACCTCCCAATCTGGTGAGTGGAAAATTACTAGAAGTCCAAGATAGTGTTTAATACCAGCTGGCAGAACTACCTGACCTAGTAGTGTCACAGCTACGTCCCAGGACAACTCTCAGGAAGGAGAAAGATTAGTATCTTCACAGTCTTGTTGTTTCTTCCTAATGGGCCATCAGCCCCATCTGGCTTTTCACTGTTGTACCTGAAGGGCTAGTTGTGAGTGACACCCAAAGTAGCACATTTGAAATACAGATACATGGTCAATATTCTTAACTTCAGATACAAAAATGATACAGGGATACAGATTGGATAATCATATTCAGTAAATCATAACCTTTCCAGTGATATCTTACATGAGCCATCTTGCATAAAGTATATCTCAGTTATGCCATATACATATCATAAGCATATTTCCATAAAGAATACGGAGTGTAACATCACAGCATCCAACTCCCTTTCAGGGGCAGGGCTTAGGCCCCGCCCTTCTCCTTGGCATTTCCTACTGGCTAGCTTAGGTGGCTTCCTGCTCTATACTCTGGCTTCTGTGAATCCCTTTTTTTGGTGCCCCACTGTCTTCATGCATTGTATGAGGAGTCCAGGCATCCAGCTCGGGGTTGTGAATTCCATTGGGTGGCAGGGTGCTCAGTGCTGTTGCCGGCCCAAAGGGCCTGAGGGGGCAACAGGGTTCGTTGCCCGGTGTGCGTCGCACCAATAGACACACCAGGGTGCAGAAGCAAACCAAATTTATTCAAGAGCTCTGACTAGGCACTAGGAGACCAGCATGTCTCAAATCAAGCGCAGCAAATACAAGCAAGTTTCCCATTTTATATTCCAAGCTGTTTGTGTGTAAGCCTTTGTTCTGTTCCTCCCTTCCCCCTCCCTTCCCGACAGCGGTTACAGCAGGCAGTACATTGTGGCGTGTTAGAAAAGTTCTCGTCCGCATGTTTATCTTCGACCTTGCAAGCTCTACGTAGTAGGCCTTTTCCTCCCGCTTTTCCCCCTCGTTATCACTACTGCTTCTGCTAGTGTGAGCGAAACTGCAGCTGTCTGCCGAAAAAAAGCTGACCGTTACATATTCTGCTTCAGCATTTAGGCTGTTAGCATGGAGGCTGGTGAAAGTTCACAAGATGGAGTTACTGTGGTTCACTTAGACCCAGAGCAGGGGGTTTCATCGGCACTTATGGCCTTCCACTCCCCCGAGTTACCTGGTAGCTATGCCTAGTGACGCCAACAATTCCCTCCTTTGAGAACACTCTACAAACCTTTGGCAGAGTTTTCTCATACTCTAAAGACAAAATGCGATTAAGCTCCATGCAATTGGGATCATCAATGAGAGAGTATAAAGGAACTTCCGGGGAATGGGAGGTACAAATCTTATGTATGAGCACTTTACAGCAAGCGAGCAAAAGAAAAAGAACAAAACATATCACAACACCTGTGAGCAAGAGGCGAACAATGCCTCCCTCTAGTCCCCCCTAGACCAGGTAACCAACCCCAAAGGGAATCAAAAATAGTGGGTTCTCCTTCCTGGGCCTTCCACTGGTTCAAGGCCTGTTCGGCTGACAAGATGTGCTTGTTAATATCCTGTGAAAACTCTGGGACATAGGTGCAACATTCTTCTCCAATAAGGGCACAGACCCCGCCCCGTGAGGCTAACACATTTTCTAGGGCCTGGTGGTTTTGCAGAGCCAGCAATCGAAGCTGGTACAGCTCGGAGCTTATGCCTTTTTCTATGGCCAGGGTATCATTGGCAAACTGGGTGAGAAATTTAGAAAGTCTTCTGTAGAGTTGGGTTAGCCATCCCACCCCATAAGTAGGGAGGAATATCATCCCAAACCTGTCTCCTTCTCTGATGGGTTCAATGGTAGCTCTCAAGGACTGATAGTACCTGGGGCGACCTGAGGGAGCCTGGGTCAGAACACGGAGGGGAGGAGCGAGATAGCCTTTATAACAGCTACCATGCCAACCATGAGGAAGCCATTTGTAGGCACTATTACCACAGACCCAGAAT
The DNA here is from genome assembly GCF_011386835.1 of Chrysemys picta bellii. Lineage (NCBI taxonomy): Eukaryota > Metazoa > Chordata > Testudines > Emydidae > Chrysemys > Chrysemys picta. Next base: position 57,133,601 of record NC_088800.1, read on the forward strand.
GCTTCACCATAACTAGCCTTTCCATTGTTACCTTGTAGGTCCCGTAGGGTGGCTTGTGGGGAAAGGGCAAAGAATGCAGTGCCGGTTTGCCAACCGGTGGCATTTAGTAAAGAGATAGTGAGACTTATACCAGGACCAATATAAAATCTACATGTACTAATGCCGGCAAACCAGGTATGATTACTTGTACTGGCTTGCTGAAAACATATAAGACCAGTGGGTGGAGAGTGTAGACGAATAGGCTGGGGCTTAAGAGTGCTGCTATAGTGGGAATTCCAAGAGCCATTGTGTAGGCCATAAGGAGCTTCCGCAGTACAGTTAGATCGCAAACTTAAATTGTCAGAGGTGCTGCTGCTGGTAACCATCCACCTTTGACAAAAGTCTGACCAATTTTGGGGAACTACTCTCCAGGGCAATCCAGCCGAATGGTGGGGAGTCTGGGCACATATCTAACAGTGAGAGAGATTGAACTCACGGGCAAAGGCAATTTTCAGGGCCTCATAGGTATTGGTAGCCATGTCTGCAGGGATGGCTCCCCATCCTGCATGCGATGTGGGGGTAACAGAAGGATTGCTTCTGTGACAAAAAGGAATGTTGTGAGAGACCCTAAACCTGAACCCATATTGTAATTACAACAACCCAAATGCCCAGAAGATAAGAATTATTGACACCAAACAAATCAAAAAATAAAAGGACCAGGACCATAGGCTAGGTCGGCCTTCTGTGAATAGATGGAACCAATGCTCAGGGTTTTCGCGGGGAGTGTGCTATGGCTGTTCAGAGAGATCACCAGACATTCCCAGCTACCCTTACTGTCTTTTGAATAACAGCTTAAGTCCCAAATCGTCGCTGGCAGTCTTTTCTGCAGGCTGGACAGTCCACTGTTTAGGAGTGGGTACTGCTTTCAGTCGAGAGTGATGAATCCAGTTCTTGTGTCCTTCGACCTTTGCTGTCATGTGTGAGACCAGCAGGACGGTGTGGGGTCCCTTCCACTTCTCTTGGAGAGGCTCGTCCTTCCAGGTTCGAACGAGAACGGAGTCACCTGGCTGCAAGGAGTGGACAGAGGCATCCAGCAGAAGAGGCTGTGAATCTTTGATGTATCTGTGAAGAGAAGAAAGAACAGCAGACAGAGAGCACATGTACTGAGACAAGAAACCACACTCCATTTCCCACTCTCCTGCCGGAACCGGTGTACTGTTCAGAGGCCATGCCCTTCCAAACATAATTTCGAAGGGACTAAGCCCTAACCTGCCCTTGGGGAGAGCACGAATGCGGAGTAACACAAGGGGCAAAGCATCAGGCCACCTAAGAGAGGCCTCCTGACAGACCTTTGAGAGGTGTCGCTTGAGTGTCTGATTTGTGCGTTCCACTACTCCACTGGCTTGTGGTCGCCATGGTGTGTGGAGCTTCCAGGGGGTTTGCAAGGCACTTGATATTTTTTGAACAACTTGAGATGTGAAGTGTGTTCCGTTATCAGATTCCATCCACTGGGGGAGTCCGAAGCGAGGAATAATCTCCTTGACAAACTTAAGAGCCACCGTTTTGGCAGTGTTGTTACGACATGGGAAGGCTTCGGGCCATCCGCTGAATCGATCCACGAAGACGAGGAGGTACCTGTACCCTTGGGTCCTGGGAAACTCAGTAAAGTCTATTTACCACACTAATCCTGGGCCTGGGGTAGGTTCCAGGGTGGCTGGCAACACTGCTATTCCTGGTCGAGGGTTATTCTTTTGGCAGATTAAACATTCAGCTTGTACCTGTGATGCTAGGGGTTTAAGTCCAGAAGTTAGAAAATATTTATTCATAAGCTGGGTAAGAGCCTCTCTGCCTGCGTGGGTGGTTTGATGCAGTTTCTGCAACACTGGTCGGATCAGGCCCTTGGGCAGGAGGATTTTTCCCTCTGTTTTTTCCCTATTCCCTCTGAATAAAGCCATCCCTCCTTTTCCTGGAGACCGAGCCTGTCAGCCAGGTTTCTGTCATCATGGGAGTACTGAGGAGCTGCAAGCTCACCTATTGATGGGATGAGGGCATGCATTTGGGCATTCTCCTCTGTTGGTGATTTCAGGGTAGCAGCGCGCTTGGCTTCCCTGTCTGCTCTGGCATTGCCCTTGGTTACATCTTGAGCTTCCTTTTGATGGGCTCTGCAATGCACCACTGCTATTGCTGAGGGGAGTTGTACCGCTTCTAACAGCCAGAGAATTTGAGACCCATGCTTAACCGGGGAGCCTTGGGCTGCTAGCATCCCTCTTTGCTTCCACAGACCAGCGTGAGCATGCAATACCCCAAAAGCATACTTTGAGTCAATAAAGATATTAACCCGTTTGTCTTTTGCCAGCTCGAGTGCACGAGTCAGGGCCACAAGTTCAGCAAGTTGGGCAGATGTCCCAGCAGGTAAACTCTCAGCTTCCACGGTATCATGAAGGGTCACAATAGCATAACCCACCCTCCTTTGCCCATCCACAACGGCACTACTGCCATCAGTATACCATTCCAAGTCAGCATTTGGGAGTGGTTGATCTTTTAAATCTGGGCGGCTGGAGTATTGGGCATCTATGATTTCCAAACAGTCATGTTCCTGCTTTTCTGTTTCTGGTAGCAGGGTAGCTGGATTAAGGGAGGGACAGGTTTGCAGGGTAACTTCAGGGTTCTCTAACAGTTTCGCCTGATACCGAGCAACCTGAGCCTGTGTGAGCCAGAGACCACCCTTAGTGTCCAGCAGGGCTTGGACCATATGGGGAATATACACTTGCACAGTTCCTCCCAGTGTCAGTTTTTCAGCTTCCCCAAGCAGTAGGGCAGTGGCTGTGACCGCCCTCAAGCATGCTGGCCACCCCTTTGCAACTTGATCCAGTTGTTTAGAGAAGTATGCCACGGGACGTTTCCAGGTGCCTAATAACTGAGTAAGCACTCCCAGGGCTATCCCTTTTATTTTATGCACATACAGTTGGAACGGCTTAGAGAGATCCGGCAGACCCAGGGCTGGGGCTTCCATCAGTTTCCTTTTCAAGATTTTAAATGCCCTGTCCGCTTCTGGGGACCAGTGAAAGGGGTCATGATCCGCTCCCTTAACACATTCATACAGAGGTTTAGCCCACAGTCCATATTCTGGGATCCATATTCTGCAAAAGCCTGCCATGCCCAGAAATGCCCTGAGCCATTTACGGTTGCTTGGGATAGGAACTTGGCAGATAGCCTCCTTTCTGTCATTTGCGAGCTGCCTCTCTCCCTGCCTTAAGTGAAATCCCAGATACTGTACTTCTGAGAGAGCAATTTGAGCCTTGCTCCGAGCTACCCGGTATCCTCGGAGTCCAACAAAGTTCAGGAGGCTCACAGTGGCTTTGAGACAAGGGATCAGACCCACAGCAGCAATTAGCAAGTCATCTACATATTGCAGGAGGAGGACTCTGTCCGAATTATTCCACTCCTCCAAGTCTCTGGCCAGAGCCTGGCCGAACAGAGTGAGGGAATTTTTAAATCCCTGGGCCAATGCTGTCCAGCAAAGCTGCTTTTTAACCCTTCTGTTGTCCTCATTATGCCTGGCAGTATTTTGCAGATCTCATAGTTGCTTAGGCACATTCAGGCCCCCCTTTTCTTGGTTGTTGGCCAAGTCTTAGCTGTGAACAATGTCCTTGGATGGGGCCAGCATCTTATCTTTGGACTGAGCTTGCTAGCTATATTTTCCAGTTAACTCATTCTGTTCTTTTTCCTTCTCCCTTTCTTGGCTTCTTTTAACCTCCAAAGGAAACTTCCACTCTTCACTCATACACCTTTTCCCAACAATGAACACATACACATTGCCATTATACACCCTTCCAGTAAAATAACTTCTATACAGAGCTTTGAAGCAACAAACCAGGACGAGCACACCCACTTTTGAGGATTCCACTCGGTACAACCTCTGGTGTCCAATAGCTTTCCTTTTTAAACCTTAAATGCCTTCTCTGTGTCTCCTCCTTAGCCTTAACTATAACCTGATTCCGCTCCACCTCAGACAACAAGGTTCTCATAAGTATATTGCAATCATCCCAGTCAGGCTTATGGCTTGCTAGACACCCTTCAAAGATTGAAATAAACTTGCTTGGATTCGTGGCGAATTCCCCTGCTTCTGCCTTAAAGGCAGCTAGGTGCACTGGGTTAAAAGGAACATAAGAATACACTGCCACAACCTGGGCTGAACGATCCTGTGTTCCTGGACGGGCTACCACATTCTCAGTAATCAACGGATACAATCCCACCGGGGGGGTACTCTCTGGAGTCTGTGGGGGTGTTGGAGCCGAAGGGGATACCGATTCTGCCATTACAACTGTGGGAGGGTTCTGGGGATTAGCAGCAGGTACTACCGAGTTTGTCGGAGTCAAATGGCACTTGTGCAGAATATCAGGCCTATTTCTTAACATCATAAACATATACGCATAGAGATGTTCATTCCATTTACCTGTTCGCTGACAAAACAAAAGTAACTGAAGGATTGTGTTGTAATTAAGTGATCCTTCCGGTGGCCACCTTTCCTGGCACTCTAGCTGGTATTGAGGCCAATCAGCTGTACAGAACCTTTTCAATTTACTTCTAAGCATTGAATCTGACCCAAACACATCCCAATTTGCTAGAATGCATTCTAAGGGCGTACACTGTGCCCTGCCGGCTGTACTCTGTCCCTGCCCCATACTCTAGGGAGACTGGACTGTTCCTACCTTATCTAAGGGTCCGGTTCCTCACCGTCACCCACAACTGCTTCTCCACTGTCCGAGCGCGTTGCACCGTTGTGCCCTCCGGGGTCGATCACACCACGTCTCCGCCGAGGCCCCCGATGAAGTCACTGGTGCACGCTGGGCGTCGGTCGTCTCCGTAATCTGTCAGCTGCCAGGAGGGATCCGGGCAAGGCTAAATTTCAGCCTCGAGCCCCACGTTGGGCGCCAAAACTGTTGCCGGCCCAAAGGGCCCGAGGGGGGCAACAGGGTTCGTTGCCCGGTGTGCGTCGCACTAATAGACACACCAGGGTGCAGAAGCAAACCAAATTTATTCAAGAGCTCTGAATAGGCACTAGGAGACCAGCATGTCTCAAATCAAGCACAGCAAATACAAGCAAGTTTCCCATTTTATATTCCAAGCTTTTTGTGTGTAAGCCTTTGTTCTGTTCCTCCCTTACCCCTCCCTTCCCGACAGCGGTTACAGCAGGCAGTACATTGTGGCGTGTTAGGAAAGTTCTCGTCCGCATGTTTATCTTCGACCTTGCAAGCTCTACATAGTAGGCCTTTCCCTCCCCCTTTTCCCCCTCGTTATCGCTACTGCTAGTGTGAGCGAAACTGCAGCTGTCTGCCGAAAAAAAGCTGACCGTTACATATTCTGCTTCAACATTTATGCTGTTAGCATGGAGGCTGGTGAAAGTTCACAAGATGGAGTTTCTGTGGCTCACTTAGACCCAGAGCAGGGGGGTTTCATCGGCACTTATGGCCTTCCCCCCCCCCCCCCCCCCGAGTTACCTGGTAGCTATGCCTAGTGACGCCAACAGCGCTGCTTTTGAATCTAGGGCCTAAGGCTAAGCATGCACAACTCCTGTGCGCTTCAGCTACAATTCTGAATGATCAGCACTTCAGAAAATCATTGCCTAGCTAGCTCAAGTTGATTTCCCAGTAAATGAGGAACACATAATTATCAGCCACCTCTGAAAATGCTGATTTTAAGTAATTTATCCAAAATCCTATTAAAAATCTTTAGCAGAGCCAGGACTAGAACCCAGTTCTCCTTGGACTTAGTCCAGCACTTTAACAAGAAAAATCATCTTTTGTCTTTCTCTATTCTCCTGCTTCCCCATTATGAACTTTTTGAGTAAATGAGCTTGGGTCCTACAGCCATCAATCTTGGTCACTATTCAGACCTGTCTTATTCACTGCCCCTCCTTTTGTATGTAATTTTCTAGATTTAAAAAAAAATGAAAAAAAGGGAATTCTGTCATGTGTAACTTTAATAATATTTACCTGGGTTGTCAGTAGGATTTGAACCTAGTACATTCAGATTCCCACCATAGATACTGCAACTTGAGCTAAAGTTGTTAGCAGTAGTAGGCTGTTATTGTCTGTGGACCAGCTACTGCTAGAGTCGGATGTGTATTGCACTGAAACAGTGAGTTACGCATGCAGGAGTAGCTCCATTCTATAAAAAAAGAGTCAAGCAGATACATTTGGCAGATTATTTCTGAGAGGAAATGTGGCTAAATTGAAGAAACTTAGGTTCTGTTCTGAGCTATGCCAGATGTGATCTTGTATAACATTTCAAGGCATATTAAAACAAACAAACAAAAAACCCTCGGCCATTGGCATATTTTATACAATCCCTGTTCCAGTGCTTATTGAGCTTTTATTCTGGGACATCCATTGAGTGGTTTTCTTCAACAGCCGTGGGTACCAGGATGGATCCCCAACATGCCAACCTCTTCATGGGCCACCTCAAGGAAGAATTTCTGGATAAAGGCAACATGAAACCAACTGTATGCCTGAAATACATCAATGATATTTTCATCCATTAAATGTCCCTGTTCTGTTCACTCTCTCTGAAACATCTGGCACTGGCTGCAGTCAGAAGACAGGATATTGGGCTAGATGGACCATTGGTCTGACCTCGTATGGCCATCCTTAGGTTCTTATCCTTTAGACAGACAACCTAAACACTGATTTCCACTACAATATCAACAACTACCATCCATCAAACTTTGTAGAACACTCCAACACCAGCATCAACTTCCTGTACAGCACAATCAGTGTCAACAATGGAACCCTACAGACAACTATATACAAGAAAGCAACAGATCACCACCCTTACTTCCACTGATCCAGAACACCAAGAAATATGTTATCTACAGCCAGGCACTTAGATACCACAGAATATGCTTGGAAGAGAAAGTCCAGAATGTGCACCTTAACACACTTAAAACCACCTTCATTAAACAAGAACGATTCACTAGAGAAGTAGATAGCCTCCCCAATAATGTATGGCTCTTGCAGAGAAGAGGAGGCAAAAAGATTAGGAGAATGGAAAGAAAAGAAGAGCTACCCCTCTGTATTTTAAAAAACAAGGAGAAACACACAATACTACAAAAATGCTACAGAATTAAAATAACTTTTGGTTGACTACCTGTAGCTCAGGCTAGGTCTACACTACCTGCCTGAATTGGCGGGTAGAAATCGACCTCTCGGGGATTGATTTATCGCGTCCCGTCGGGACGCAACAATCAATCCCCGAATCGACGCTCTTACTCCACCAGCGGAGGTGGGAGTAAGCGCCGTCGACGGGAAGCCGCAGAGGTCGATTTTGCCGCCGTCCCTACAGCGGGGTAAGTCGGCTGCGATACGTCGAATTCAGCTACGCTATTCGCATAGCTGAATTTGCGTATCTTAAATCGACCCCCCCCCCGTAGTGAAGACCTGCCCTCAGAGTCTTAATATGACAATAACAACGAGGAGTCCGGTGGCACCTTAAAGACTAACAGATCTATTTGGGCATAAGCTTTCGTGGGTAAAAAACCCACTTCTTCAGATGCAAATAAATCTGTTAGTCTTTAAGGTGCCACCGGACTCCTCGTTGTTTTTGTGGATACAGACTAACACGGCTACCCCTCTGAATATGACAATGACATTTCCACTTTTGTAAAAATAAAATAAGTAGGAGTTCATTATGCCATGCATCTCTCAAAAAGATACTAGTAATATATTAGAGAGACAAGGTAAGTAAGGTAATATCTTTTATTGAACCAACTTCTGTTGGTGAAAGAGACAAGCTTGCAACCTTACACAGAGCTCTTCTTCAGGTACTCAGAGTGTCACAGCTAAATACAAGGGTGGAACAGATAAGGAGTTAATATGTTTTGCAAGAGAGCATTCACCATGAAGGGGGAAGTTAATACCTCCACGGCCATAGGACAAAGGAGTATTAGTGAGTTACAGATTGTTGTAATGGGCTATAGTAATATATAGTAATATATTATAGTTCACAATATTATTGTAATAAACAGGTTTGTTTGTAATAACTGGTGAAGGCTTCTAAAGGGGATTACTGCCAGATTGAAAGCCACAACTGTAAGAAATAAACATTAATCCCTCTGGAACACTGGCAACAGAGAGCTGAGTTAAGATTGTCTGGTATGACCTTGCTGAGTAGGGCTGATTTGCCAAGGGAAAGTGTTTGTGAGCAGCTGTTGCTGTGTATATGGGAGAAGGTAAGGTGTGTAGCTGTATACTGTTTTCTGGCTTTTGTAGATTTAAATTTTGCATTGCTGACCCTCAGCGACTTACATTTTAATTTAAAAATTATTTTTTTTGAAATTCAGTCTATTTACTCAGTTTCATAGCTTTCCCTGAAATACTATACTTCCATGCTCTTGCCTGTGAAGGCCCAAAATGTTTCCAGCTGTGTGTATTTATAAAAAGCATTTGTATTTTTTTCTTTTTGGGGGTGGGAGGAGCAGCAGTTTAATTGGTTTTATTTTGAAAGACATATGTGAGATTTTGCTGACAAATCTGTCTGGATTGTACCAGGAATTGAGAAGAAGTTTGGAACTCTGTGTAAGTCAGAAAAGGATGGAGAAGGACTGTTCTAGTGATGACTATGATTCTGTTGAAGAGGATGTGCTTTTGGAGCACTCTCAGGTGGAAGAGACAGTTGCAAGTTTTGGAAGCCTCCAGTTGCCCAGCAGTGAGTCATTACTGAAGGATGAGGCTGGAAGATGCTGTGACCTTGATGCTGGTGCTCTTGTGCTGGAATTTAAGCAGAATCTGACAAGTAAGTCTTTGTGTCCTGTACCAGTTCAGCTGCAGTGTTGCAGTAGTAATTCTAGTTTTTATGCATAGAGTTTGTGGCTAAAAGGGAACTTTGTCATCTAATCTGACCTCTTGCACAACACAGGCCATTATGTTTCACCCAGGTATCCCTGCATTTAGGCCAATAACTTGTGTTTGATTATAGCATATCTTCCAAAAAGGATTCCAGTCTTGATCTGAAGAATTCAAGAGATGGAGAATCTACCACTTCCCTTGGTAGTTTGTAGACAAGGCCTAATAAGTCTTCACTGAGTTGCTGCTCCTAAATCCAGTTGAATTTCACTTGACTAATGTGTTTAGTGTGCAGGAGCTGGGTGATGGTGGTAGCCTGTGATATACAGGAAGTCAGGCTGGATGATCTGGTGGTCTCTTCTAGCCTTAAACTCTGTGACTCTAGTTCTCATACTCTTCTCACTTGTTTTTCTGCAGATGTGAAACAGGAACGAATTCTGTCTGCAAAGAGGAAAGATGCTGCTGAAACCTACATTCCAATCAGACCTATGAAGGTCAGAAGTAAAATGGCTCGGCCACTTTCTGCTGGACCCCTGCACCAGGAGGGACATGAAAGAACCTGTTCTAGTAAGACAGATGAGAATATGTAAAGTATACAGTGTGAGCTTCCATTCTCCTTCCCCAGCCCTGGCTCAGATGTTGTCCCTTCTGCACATTTCTATCTTCACTCTCCTGGGCTGTTGCCCATTTTTATGCTTCCTCTCATCTCAAAATTCCATTGACTTCAGTGGGAACAGGAGCAAGCCCATGGCTATATATGCCATCTCTCTGCCTCCTCATTCTTCTTTCCCTGCCCCCACAAAATTAAGACTTCTTCCCCTCCTTTTCCATCCTCCCTATTGCTCTATACTTGCCCCCTTTTCTTTACACAGACATATTCCCTATGGTGAAAGGGTGCTGACAGGAAGGCAGCCTCTGCATGTCAACTACTGGATCTTCAGAGGAACTGTCAAAAGATGGTAGCTCTCTGTAATCCAGCCACTCCCCTTAGGCAAGTTCACCATCAGTTACAAAAAAATGTTTTTTGGGGGGTGTGGAGGATATCTGACATAAACCCAGTTATTCAAATGAATGGAAGAGGGTCAGATGGACTTATTACTGTAATAAAACTTCTCAAGCTAAGCACTGCTGCTTCCAAATGAATCCCGAGAGCCAGTAAAGTTAACAGTACTGAAAAACCCAAACAGTGACTCCTTAATTAATGCAAAACCTAAACAAAACCAAGAAATTATATTCCTTCTTAAACAAAAGAGAAACTCAAACACCACATGTCACCTGGATGCCAGCACCAGCTAATGTTTGTAGCAATACCTGCCAGATCAGATCCTTGCATTGACCAGTTTTTGAAAGATGTGTGTTGCACTTCCTTCAAACACTTTTAAAACAGGGTATTATATGCATATAGTAATTGTGTGTGAGCAAGACAACCAAGGGACGGTTTGGAGAAAAACAACAGCAGCTTGAATTAACAGTGGTCATCTTGGGAAGACCTCTGGGGAGCCCAACACAAAAAGAGCAACCATCCAGCATGTGTGCTGCATCTTTCACAGTACCATAGATACCCAGGCCACAGGCATAGTCAGTCTTGAGCAGCGAACAATGCCACATCTAAACTTGTTAATCTGTCTCCAGAGGTGGTGTGGGAAGCCCAAAGCCAAGGAGTGGCTGGTAGTGGCAGTGGGTGTTCCTGGTAGTAGCAGAGGCTCTCTCCCATCCTGTCCACCACAGTAAGCTGATGATGTTATCATCTTAATGGAAAGTATGCAGCACTGTCCAGATAGGATTTCTGCTTT